>NC_135504.1:160782912-161089562 GCF_052857255.1 Amblyomma americanum | reverse complement strand
GATAAGTGCTGATGAAATGTCACACCAAGTGTCTTTGCTTCTGAAGCCACTTCAATAGGATTATTGCCGATATGAATGTTAAAGTTGTACATAATTGGCTTTTGATAGGGTGTAAATAACACAGCTTTGGTTTTTGCACTGTTGATCTGCAGGGAATTTCTATTGCTCCATTCGTATAAGTTTTGTAGTGTCGAATTTACGTTATTGCACAAATCACTGGGATTATCTGACTGAACGAAAATACTTGTGTCATCGGCATAAACAATAAGTTGTGATTTCTCGGCTATATTCCCTATATCATTTATATACAAGTTAAAAAGCTGTGGCCCCAATATGCTGCCCTGAGGAACGCCTGCATTCAAGTTCATTAGAGAAGAAAAATTGTTATTTATAGCAACGCATTGTTTTCTGTTTGAAAGATATGACTTGAGAAATTCCAAGGCAATGCCTCGAAACCCATAAAATTCTAATTTTGCTATCAGCGTTTGGTAATTTAAGCTGTCGAATGCTTTTGTGAAATCTATGAAAATGCCCATTATTAACTTCTTATCCAAAAATGACTTAAGGATTATTTCTTTTTGAGTTAGTAAGGCTTACTCTGTGGACATACCTTTCCGGAAGCCAAACTAGAAAGGGGAAATTAATGAATGCTTATTGCAGAATGAGTCCAGCCTCAGCAATACTAACTTCTCAAGCGGTTTTGAGAGAACGGGAAGGACAGATATGGGGCGATAGTTTGGAAATGCGTTTTTATCGCCTGATTTATAAATAACAGTCACTTTAGCACGTTTCATGCTATCGGGAAATACACCTGATGACAAACATAAGTTGTATATGTGATTGAGCACAGGCAAAATGTAGTCTAAGACAAATTTGATCGGTGTAATTCTAAGACCATCAATATCTCTTGTGTTGCTATTGCTTAGTGATGTAAAGACCGAACGTATTTCATTCTCAGATGTTGGATAAAAAAAAGCGGTATGTTCGTTACGATTACGCAAGTAGCTCGTCACACGTTCATCATGACCACTTTTTACTAAGTTAACAAAATAGGAGTTAAATGCGTCTGCGAGTTGAAGGCCCTCGAGAGTTTTTCCATTTTGTGTTACTTGAATATCGTCATTTCTCTCGGTAGGATGTTAAACTGCCTCACTGACTTCCTTTCCGACCGCTCATTTCAAATACGCCTCGGATCAACCCTGTCGTGGAGCTTCGTTCAAGAGAACGGGATTCCTCAGGGATGTATTTCATGCACGACGCTGTTTATTATAAAAATGAATTCCATAAGTAAAATAATCCCAAAGTCCATCCTGTATTCAGTGTACGTTGATAATGTTCAAATAGCCTGCACATCCTCAAACATTGCAACATGCCAGCGACAAATACAGTTGACAATGAGTAAACTAGTGACTTTGGAAGATCATAACGGTTTCTAGTTTTCTACACAGAAAACAGTATCCATCTTTTCTCCCTGAAACGAGCCATACAAGTCGACCCATTCGTACACCTGAACGGAACACAGATACCCTTCAAAAATGAGCACAAATTTCTAGAGATAACGTTTGATAAAAAACTCACTTTCCTGCCCCATACAAGCGCACTGAAACACAAAGCCTCCGGATCCCTAAGTATACTCAAGGTACTGTCACGCAAGCGTTGGGGTACTGAGAGAACATGTCTTTTGGAAATTTATCGCGCCGTTGTACGCTCTACCTTAGATTACGGAAGTATAGTATATGGGTCAGCAAGAGCAACGTATCTTAAACGACTGGATGCAGTGCATAATTTAGGTTTCCGACTTTCCATTGGTGCGTTCCGGACACCACCCATAAACAGCCTATATGTAGAAAGTGATGAACCATCACTTACAGACAGAAAAACTATGCTTACCTGCTCGTACATTCTAAAAATCCGTTCCCTACAAAAACATTTATGTTATCATATAGCTACGAAGTGCCCATCTCGAACGCTCTTTAAGAACAAACCTCAAGCTACCAGGCCATTGCTCTTGCGATTTGAAGAGATGTGTCAGAATCTTGGAGTCCTAAACACATTACCTGGTATTGCTCAAAGACGAGATGCACTACCTCCATGGCGCAATTTCCGTGCAATCTGCGATTTTCCTCTTACACGCTTCCGGAAGAAACAAACTCCACAACAACATATCATACAAGAATTTCTTGCACTGGAGGAAAAGTACAGCACTTTCAGAGCTTTTTTTCTAGGTGGTTCAAAAACAGATGCCTAAGTAGGAAGCGCAGTGGTACAAGGGCATTGGAATGAAATAGTAAGGCTTCCAGGTACCTGGAAGTACCTGGAAGCCGCTCACCCACGAGTACCTGGAAGGCGCTCGTGGGTGTTCGCATGGGTCTTCACTAGCATCCCTCGTAGATCTGGTACTTGGGCGAAGTACCGCAGAGGAGGTCGAAGACGAAGTGGCAGCCTGTGTCGTTCTCGTTGAGCGCGTTCTCGGGAACCCAGAGTATGCAGCATTCTCCTGCGTACGACCGCCAAAAAAGATCGCCCGGTTCATGGGTTTCACCGAATGTTAGGTTGTAATGAAAATCACAAGTTATTGTTCAGTGTTCTTTCTTGGGGGTAATTTTGGATGGAAAATAGCTGCGTGTTTGTGTTAGGTCCAGATACAGTATAAATGGATCGATTAATCAAGCCATCAATCATTAGCTCCATTTATCGCAAAAACAACTATTGAAAATTTTTTATGGATTTTAATGGATCAGCAAATAGGGTTAGGACACATCGGGTCGAAAGCGACGTGCGAAAGCGACTCATGTTCTGACGGATAATTTCGACCTTCTGGGCTTGCTAACGTGCACTGGCATTGCACAGTACTAGAAACTCACCAGTTCGACCCCGGCTGCGGCAGTCGCATTTCGATGGAGACGAAATGCTAGAGGCCCGTGTAGTGTTCGATGTTAGAGAGCCTCAAGAACACCAAGAGGTCTAACTTTTCCGCCGCCCTGAGTGGCATTTCGGACGTTAATCCTGTTAAACCAAATGTCCCATAACTTTATATGCTGACCTATTCAAACCTATACACATTTTCTATTGGACATTTTTGAACTTTCAGGGAAAGAAAGTCTTGAATCTTGAATAAACAGCGCGAACAAAGACGAGCACATAGGACAAGAAAGCGAACGACACGGCGCCGTGTCGTTCGCTTTCTTGTCTTTTGTGCTCGTCTTTGTTCGCGCTGTTTATTCAAGATGCTTAACCAACTAGCCCGCCAAAACGTGTTAACGAAAGAAAGTCGCATAGTTGAAAGCAAGTTGCCTGTGTGGAGTAGCAGGCCAGGGCCCTGTTACCACCGGCCGACCTCTCCGCCTTTCTTTCATTAAAATTCCCTTTCTTCTTCAAAGCTGCTCAACGCCCTGCTATGATAGTTTATGTAAAAAAAAGGTTTTATATAAAAGGATCAAAGTAAAGCAGAACATATAGAACAAACAATTCATATTTGTAGCTAAGATGGACAAGCACTAAGAGATTCGTCTAGGAAACTACATTACATATACCAAGAAGCAGAACAATGACAGTGAGTGCAGGGCATGTACTGAAAACCAGCTGCTGAAAAGAAAACGTTTTAACTCTTTCTAAAAACTAATTTCCGGTGCTCTTCACTCCGTCGTCCCTCATAGCCTCAATCGCTTTGGAACGTTAAACCTCCATAAACAATAAATCAATATTTAGATGAAAATATCTGGGTGCATTTAGATATCAACGTAACGAAAAGATAAGCCCCGCAAAAAGACCACGAAAGTTAGACTACGGGGTGAAGCAGACTTGGTATTATTAGAATTTATAAAGAAGGCAATATAGCATTTGAAAACTAAAGAAATAAATTTTTTTTACCCTTATCATAGCGGAAAAATTCTGAATAAAGAATTGTTTATACTATGCTTAATATAAAAGAAAATATCACAGCACAGTTAGGACTGTAACGCTACTGTTTCAACATTAGCTGTCGTGTGACAAATAACATTGCGCAGACGTAGTCGGGCTCGTTCCTTCATTCTTCTGTCCTTGTCCCGAATCAGCTAGGCCGCATGGAAAGTTGCCGATCACACAGTACAGGATTTATTTCGAATTATTTACAAGTTCGGTCACACAACTTTCCTGAAAGGGAACGGCCTCTCTCAAGTGTGTTCTGCCCCACCAGCCGCACCTCTACGGGGATCTCTTCTTCCTCCCGGTGTACTCGCCGCCAGCGGGCCCTCGGTCGCACTCCCTTCTCAGCGCTCTTCCTTCAGACACAGAGCAGCCAGCGCTGTCTGTGTTCTTTCTTTCTGCAGTCCCGTGTTTTAGCGCTGTTTCGTTCCAGTATCATGAACCAACTTCCCCAAGAATCGTCCCTTTTGTACATAGGAGTAGGTGGTCACATTTGCCGCTCCCAACCTTGGAGCTGCCTCAGGGCTATACCTCACCAGTTGCCCAAGCAGTTCAGCACTCGTCTCGCCCATGCAGCTCATTCGCACGACTGCTGAGACGCGGGAATACCCGTTGGCGTTGCAGAGATGCGTGGGGGAAGTGTTCAGCAATGCTCTGTCTCGGACGACATCATGTTGCTGGACTGACATTTCTAGTGAAATACACGCCTTTGAGCTTCATACACCGTAGGCGCTCTACAAAACCAGTGGACTTTTTGTTCAACCGCACAGCCCTTGTCGTCCCCTTTAACTAACACCCTCAAGTTCATACGGATTACCCGAGCGAAAAGGCACAAACCAGATAACGTTTTGTTTACCCTAAAATCCTCGCTTTATGCGGGACAAAGCTGTGCCTTTATCCGTTTTGCAACGCTGGCCTTACAGCCATGCCAGCTGGACGTTGGTTAACAAACGATAACTACCGTGAACGCGACTGATATGCCTTTCCAGTTGGAATGCTTCCGTGGCTGGGCTATTTGGGCAGCGAAAAACAGTTTGCACGATCGTAATATTTTAACAGCCTTAGTAGTAGCTTTTATTGTAATAAAAACTTAGTGTGAGCCTTATGTTACGTAATTGAGCCAGTGCATTGCAGTTAGCCAGCCTTTAGCCTTGTTTTTTGTTCTTTTTTTTCGTATTGTGTGGTGTATTTTTGACGGTTTAAAGATTAAGATGGTTGCACTGCGATTGCTCATGTTTTCATACAGTGATAGGACGTGCTGTATATTATTTTCTGCTCACAGCCTTTTTTGTGTATTATGTTTTCATAAGTTTCTGATGATGCTTGTGCTTCACCAATGATAGTGTTTATTGACGATTTTCGTGTTATGACATAAATTTCCTAATATTTACATGTGCCGTGTTGCCAGTGGCATGCACCCGGGGTGGAGCCTCATCGGGACGCATGCTTTGCGTTCTTCCCTTTGCTTCACCTCGGAGGCATGCTTGTATATGCACGCACATCTCCGAAATAAATTCGATTTGATTTGATAGCCAGCCGCCGCAGTTTTGTTAATTGCAGCGGAAGTGGCAAATTGAGAAAGAACAAAATTAAGCATTTTCTGCGGCTATACATACAACAATTCTGGACAAAAGCATTTTCGAAAGAGAAAGAGTTTATGAGCTCAATGATTTCATATATAGTTCGACGACGCTACAACATTTAAGATATCTGCCGACCTTTCGCCGGTAGGCTTGCATTTTTTTGCTAATCACGTTTTTCGTATGGTCAAAAGCGTTTCACATTGATCTTCTATGGCAGTCTTAATTGTTCGATGCCAGCGATGGAAAAACATTAAAAGAAAGATTTTGCAACATATCGGAAGAATGGACCATTACCTTCAATATTTTTATTACAGTACCTTACTATTTTTGCCCAAGATCGTTGGACATCAGAAGTAGCATGTTACCTCCATCAATGTAGTCGCCTCGAAGAAGGTGGCAGTTGGGGCAATCACCGTAGATGGTAGTCAGGTTGAAGTCCTCTTGCGATCCTAAAAGTAATTCATGAGTTGGTGGTTAGACTCTGAGGTTAACTAAGCGAAACGGTACATTCCAAAAGCTTTGCTTATGCAAGAATAACTTGCTTAAAATCAGTTGCTGGGCGAGTTGGTACTTCATGCTAACATTCACAGCGCAAGACGAACACGGACACGAGGGGAGACACCACAAAGCGCCGACTTCAACAAAGTTTATTGCTGTGCGAGCGACTATATATGGTGTACAGCGGACATGCGCAGCAACGAAAAGGTACAATCATGAGCATCTGGCCAAACAGGCAGGTGCCTCAACGAGAGGCTCATGGAACATAACAACAGCTTCATCGGGGCATCTCGTCATCTCGGCATACACTGCCGTGATTGCCAACAGTGCAAGGAACGTGGTCCTTCTTTGGGAGGAACCACCATCCTTCACAAGTACATAAGCAAAACAGCCAGGGAGATTGCTGAGGCTGCAGAGATTGCAAAAAAAAGGGATCACTGTGTCAGCACTCCATCATTGCTGTTAAGTGATAAGGAGCGTCACATCTTGCGAATTTCGGAATGAGTATTATGGCTTCGACGTTCTTGTGCGCGTACTGCTTTTTAGGTTTTTAGCTTTTTGTTTTTTCCTTTTTTTTGTCGTGTGCAGAAAATGATGTGTTCGCTTGCGATGTGGCGCCGCTACCAGATGCTCATGATTGTACCTTTTCGTTGCTGCGCATGTCCGCTGTACACCATATATAGTCGCTCGCACAGCAATAAACTTTGTTGAAGTCGGCGCTTTGTGGTGTCTCCCCTCGTGTCCGTGTTCGTCTTGCGCTGTGAATGTTAGCAAGAATAACTTACTATCTTCGAACAGCTTTCCTTAAACCGTGAGCAACTTTCAAATTTCATTCATCGCACCATGGTTTCGCCTTAGTTATGTGAACGTTAAGACACTACACCGAAATGAAGTGAAGCTAGAAGTTAAAATACCCTCCGCCTAAATTGGCGTCTCTGCCCCCCGCCACAAAAGCAACTTTCCCCGGTGGACCACTACCACCGAAGACGCATCCAAACACTGACTTTCCCCAAGCTCCACAGCCTACACCGCATTCACCCAAAATTATGCGCAGATACATGTCCCTGGTGTGGTGCTAGTCCCACATTCACACGCATTACGTGGCATGCGCACATAAGCCTAACCACCTAAAGCAACATGACGCGGCGCTGAAGCAGTGAAGTGACGCTGGCTATTGCCACCCTGGAAGACCAGGAGGCGCTAGTCGCCATCGCCAAAGCGTCGACGGAAGCTACTGGACTCCTGGACTGACGACTAAAACCATTCCGCTCCAGCATCCTTTTGCACACTAATTGTTTAATCTCTACCTGTATACTCGCGGACAGCTTTTTGTGGCTATGCAGCGGAAGCTACGAGGGCGAGGCTCAAGGCTTTCACAAGCGCGCTCTTATCACTCTCTCACAAGGCAGAGAGATAAGCGTTTAAGCTGGCGGCGCGCGCCCGTAGTTCCGCAGCATAGCCACAAGAAGCAGTCCGCGAGTATAGTGGGCTCATGTTTTTGATCACACTAGCCGGGAAAAATATGCCTCGTACAGATTAAAATGGTCATCTATTTTTAGATGCATGTGACGTATGTCGTTAACGCAGACAGATCCCTTCGGAGGTCTGAACCATCAAATGTTACACTTTACTACCAACAGTCATTTTGCACAACTGCAAGCATCAATTATAGAGCATTGAGAAAAAAGCGGCATCTGCGTTCTTTAACCCCAGAGAAGACGTCGAGGGCTCCAAATGTCAATATGTTCGTCCTAAGTGTGGTTATTCTGGAATTATTATCTTGCAAACTCCCTAGCTGCAATCTGGTTCAAAGGATGCAACTTGGGAATGAATTCATAATTATTATGAAAAAAAAGATGCGGACTGGCGAGAACGTACACTCGGTGCTTGGCAAAAAATAGGCTCAAGACAAGTCTCAATTCCCCATTTGAAACGGATGCACCCTAACCACAACACTCTCATACCACAACACTCTCTGCGCTCAGAGGCTCCATTTCTCAGTGAACGCGAACTCAGCAATCTTTTGTGCGTGTTCCGCACCGAAAAATGGGTACTTTTGCTAGCAGATTTGGGTACGTTTGATCGGCACTAACCCAGTTTCAATGGAACATAAAGGCGTCTTCGTTTATTTGAGAATTGAACCTGTACTGTGTTAGGTACGAAAAATTATCTCGGCAAATTTCTTTACTTCGGGTGGTAATCTGCGTTCCAGCGTCCCGTCTACTCTTTCCTTGTGTTAGCGTCCACCAAGTCGGCCTAATATTGCATATGTCTTTAATTGATCCCATCCAGCGTATATAAGTGCGAAAACTTTTTCATGTGGTCGAACCCAACCAAGAATCCTGTGGCTTGCACGAACTTTTGGTTGCAGAATTAAAATAAGTATAGCCTCAAAAGCGTCGCGTCTGAGTTTCGAACCCACGGCAGCGAGAACAGATCAGCTTCGCTGGCCTCGTGTTGAACTTCAACTCACTCTCGCACTTTGCATTGCACATCGTCATCTTCATCAATGTCCATCTGCGGCGCGAAGATTTCAGATCAGCTTAACCTCGATCAGAGCCTAAACTGAGTATATACATTCGCCAGACGTGCCGACGACCCTGCAAAGCAAAACTATGAGCCAGCCAGGGTAAACACATGCTTTCGCGCGTCTACCCTGGTTTAACTATGTTAAAACGCTACCACTTTCTTTTTGTAACGTACCAGTTGGCATGTAATTGACTAACGCTTGTTGATCGGCGCAGTTCGCTTTTCTACCCCAAATTTACCTCAGGCACTTCTATGGCGGCAAATTACGACGTCATTGTACTAACGTGTGGCTTGAGCGCATCACATAGTTTCCGGCTAGTAGGGGAGAATAGCTAGGAGTTACCTATTGCATGCCTCGTTTTCCACTGATATCTTAAAAATGTTGCTACGTGCTGCCACGCCTGGAATTGGGACAGACGCAGTAATATTAATGGCCGGTGGGTGTATGCGGGGGGCTACGCACGGCTCACCTGCCTTCCTCATCGTCTGCTGCGTAAGCACATCGCCGTGAGGCTGCGTTACCTCTGTTGTCTTTACCTTCGCAAGCACGCTAAACACTGACGCATGTGAAAGTCTACAAGCGCCAGCAACCATGTTGTGTCTCCATGCGAGAATGCGAGGTGATCAGTCACCAAGTCAAAGTGTGCTGGCGCGGTTCAACAACAGTCGCTTAACAGCACTTCGGTGCAGCCACTCATTATTGTTTTGAAAAAACACGGCACTACGTTTCTGCGCCAATTACCTGAAGTCCATCAACATAGCGAATACGGATAACGATACCATGAAGTGGCTGTGGACTACAAAGTATTTTCTCTCCATTAAATTCAAAAGCCGCGATTGGAAAAGCAACTTCGGATCAAAGATTGCGGAAGAAGACTACCATACCTTCGTCTGGCCGGATGGCCTTTTCGAGTTATAGGTGATGCCTATGGGACTTCAATCCGCACCAGATGCACTCGACTGTATGTGGTGCGGAAGGTGGCGGCCGCAATTAACGCACTGGATCCAGCGCGTTTTGGCCACAGTGTTAGAAAGCCTGAAGTAGCATATTTTTCTAGCTAACTTAGATGTGTTGCCGCCTTCACCTCACATATTGCTTTTCTCATGGAGAGGCTTAAAACTGTGCTCGAGGTAATGAAGTCGTCAGGGCTAACCGTAAAAATGAAGATGTGAAACTTTTCGTGTCATGTTCTGATTCCTGAGTTCCACGGAAGTAATGATTCGTTGGCCATCATAAAATTCTATTGAAATTGTCTTGGTCGATGTCACCACTCCGCGCACTTTTGCGTGCGCTCCCAGAAACCCTTAGAGCGTGTGGGGGCAGCGGTCTCGGTCACTAAGGAGATGCCCTCGACTCAGCGTGACGAGCTCAGCCAGAGACCAGCTACCAAGTGACAAGGGGGTTGGTCGTTTGGTGCCCAGCTTTCGCCGGTCGCAAGCCAGAGAATTGGTCGGAGCCAAAGGTTCACAAAACAAAACAAAGTTTATACAGCTAAGAGACGATACATAGGAAGTTACAATCACTCGTACGAGCACATACAAAGTGAATCACAAATGCAGTGCAACTCATGCAAAGTCACAATAGAGATAGATACAATTCAACAAAATATTTGCACCTAAAATGCACTAACGCAGGCGGCGGCTGCGGCCCCTCATTTATAGGCGCGGATCGCGTCTGTTCTTCGCGCCAAGGCAGGCCCGCACATGCAGGTAATTTCAACCGCACAAACTCCTTCTCCTTCTTGCGCCGGGCGCGCGACCCCATTGGTCGAGCGCGGAAACCACCTTCTAGAACAATATAGGTCATTCGCGGCACGCTGAGTCATCGGCGCCGGAGCGAAGGGGGGGAGGGTGTCCTTTTGCGCGAAAGGTTAGCCCTCTTTCCGTCGATACAAGCAAAAACTTCTCCAACATTCGAGAAGAATCTACGCCGCGCGTGTCTATGTTTAATTTGGCGCCCCGACGGCGAGCTGAGTGATCTTGGTGAAAAAACAGCGCACAAGCAGACACAGTCTGCTTGTGCGCTGTTTTTTCACCAAGATGCAAAACCAACTAGCCCATTCAGCTGCTTTACTGAGCTGAGTGAAAAGCGCCGTGTGCTCCCGGGGGTTCTTCCCCGCTGTTGTTTTGTTTTACTTTACCGCGCGCGGGCACGATTGCTTAGGCGCAGCGCCGGTTTGTTTCGAACATGCGCCGAATTTTGTGACAGTCGACCACGTGTTATGACTGAATTATGAACAACACTTTAGCATCTGACCATGGCAGGCATTTCGTTACAATGGGTACAACCAGAAATACAAGCCGTGAAAGAACCTCCTTTCCTACAGTCGCCACCTGTCACTGTTTGAACATATTAACGAATATGCCAAACTTGAGATCCGCACTGACGCCAGGAGCATCGGCGCAAGCACATTCTTTAGAGGATGGGATTCCGCTAAAGACTAGAAGCATACGCATCCATCCTTTGCCGAAAGCGTAGTCCACAGGTGTTTGACGGACAAACAAGCAGTTGACTTCGATTGTGTGGGCCATATCAAAATTCCACCAGTGCTTTTGTTACAGGCTCATGTGACTGACGCTGCTCAAGCTCTCAGCGACGACCATCTCGCTTTTTTCGTGGCCTGCCAATTTGAGTTTCATCAGGCTGGCCGCCGCGGTGACTTAGTGGTTATGGTGCTCTTCTGCTCTACCGAAAGATGCGGGTTCCATCTCGGCCGCCTCGGTCGCATTTAAATGTTGCCGAAATGTAAGAGACCTTTATATAGCACGATGTGAGTGTACGTGCAGTAATACCATGGAGGTCTAAATTTTCCAAAGTGCTCGGCAACAGTGTCCCTCATACCCTGGGTCGCTTTGTGACGTTAAACCTCATAAACCAAAACCATCATCAGGGCGCTTATGTCATTCAAGTTTGCGGCTGCAAGAACTCATGGACAATAGACGGACAAGTCAAAAATCATGCCCGCCGTTTCCATACTGCCGTTCACGATCCCCTGTTTACCCCTGCTTCTAGATGGCCATAGCGGAGCTGCGTTTGTGGACCCAACCAGCGCCGTTCTTTACTATATAAACAGCCCGGTAACGGAGTCTTGGGAAGTGGTATGGATTCACTCCTTAAACGTTCAGACACAGGTCCTCTCCAGACCGTCTGAAAGGTGGTTTTCTTGCTAAACGACCTCCGCTTAACATAGCATCATACATTGCAGTAAAACCTGTATAAAGAACTTAATCACGTTTGTCACAAAGAACCGACCCGCGGGCTCAACAAAGTCAGCATCGCGCTTCGCTTGATGGTGTACAAGATCTGATGGCCATCACCCAATGTCTCACACTGTCAAAGTGTGCCGAAAATGTTAGCGACAAACGACGCCAGCGACGGCGTCAGTAGCGCTTTCGAATCCTACAGGACGACATGGAAACCATTTTCAACAATACATCACTTCTACTGGACGTTTTCGAAAAACAGACCCGAAAATGAGCCTTCAACGCCCTTTAAAGATCTTTGCGTAATAAAATGGCTCAAGCACAGTGCCTGAGTGCTTCTAACCGTTCGTTCACAGTGGGGGAAGCGTTGGTGTAGCTTACTCTCTTTGTGCTGTGTTTACTGAGTGAAGCAAGACATTTCGCTGTTTATTACTTCATACTTGTGCACCATTTTTCGAATTCTCTCGATAATTCTTAACCTCAAATCGATCTCTACAGTCCTGAATAGGCCAAATACCAATAGCAATAAGTCTTTATATAAGAAAAACATGAACTAGTTGGTACTGGTTCTGCATGTTTTCAGCGAAAACAGGCGATGATCGAGAATAAGGATATCACGGGCATCATGCGATGCACAGCTTCGATCAAGAAAAAGCAATGCTTTGTTAATAAACTGAGAAGACGGAGTTCTTACCGGCAAGGTATTTTAGACTTACAACGTTTTTCACATTGTACCCCGGCGCCGATAAGAAGGTCATCTTGACCGGCATATTGAAGGAAATATAAGCATTTTTATGAAGTTTACTTGTCTGGAGATATACAATATACTTTCTTGAAAGAAGATATTTACAACAACAAGCTTATGTTTTTTAGGAACAGTTTATCGAGCGAGAAAATTAAGGATCGCAATTAAAGGCAAGAATTGCCGCTTGCTTCCTTGGCTAAAGAGCCGGAAGGAAGCTTTGACAGCTTGTGCTACTCCTTGCAAACATCAAATACCAAATTGAATTCACCCGCAAAACAAATTGTTGCTGTTTCAGTGATGTGGTTTCCCGGAGACGTGCAAATTTAAATAGACATCTCTCGACGAGTTTGCCGCTAGCACTACCGACCTTATGAGACGTACGCTGCAGTGAAAATGTCAGAACCTAAATACAATAATGCGTTTTGTTGTGGCCACGCTAACGCAAACAAAGTCACACACAAACGCTAAAGCGCAAGCTGTGCAGTCTATACCGTTCTTCTGCGTGTACAGAGGTATCGTTTCTCCGGTAGCTTTGAGTGATGTTCAAGAGACCAGGCTCAGCCTTGTTAAAGTGCATGCAGCAATTATTTATACGGGGCGTTTGTGATGCCGGTACTCTGGCGTTGCAGAAGTTGTGATCAAGACTGCACCGCTATTTTTGAAATTGTGGTTTCGCACTATGAGAGCACGGCATAATAAGATGGCGTAGTATTTACTTAAGCGTCATCCTCAGGTCCATGGTTCTATATGATGCTTCTGAAGAAACTTTAATCAAATGCTTTCACAATGTACTGTGTATTCTCTAGGTCCTGTTCCTATGAACTCTACAATTGTGTAGTGAACTCATCTATTAGAGACTTTATTCGTAATACCTTGATTTTAATTAGCATTATGAATTAAACAAACACAAAAAAGACGGTCTCATCACTGCTTCTGATTTCCGATGCGACACAGAGTACATTTATGAAATTTATTGAGTTAATCCTGATGGTCCTCTTCCGCTCTGTGCTCAGCGCTTTAGCGGTTCTTGCTTATGTTTTTTGCAGCTGTAACTGTGCATATCATTTGGTAAACCCCGGCCATAAATGGGTTTTGGTACTATAGGTGCATGAAATAAATATATAGAGATGAGAAACACAGAGGAGAGATTCACTTTGCAGTAAGCAGACAAGGGTAGGGAATTGAGAGGCTCGTTATGAGACACAAATGAAGGAAGCCAACAGTCAACGAAACCAAGGCAGGCACAGGAGAATGTTTTTTTTTCTTCGTAGTGGTGATCAATGAGAAACAATTACTCAGTCTTACTGCCGTACCGATAATTGATTAGAAAGATGAAAAAGCAAGCACATTCCGCCGGTGTGATCCGACCCCTCGGCCTCCTAAAATCGCATCCGGTGCCCCAACACCCGAGCTACGCGAAATAATGACCCCGAAAAGAAGGTCTTTATAGAGCCGCTGCCGGAGCTCAGTTGGTATAGCAATTATCTTTCTGAATTAAAAAAAAAAATACGCATTTAATTTCCCAGTGATCAGCACCAAAAAAAACACCAATTCGTCCGTGATAATTTAGGAGGGTAGATGTGTAAGCCAGTTGGTGATACAGGAGGCTAATTTACCTAATTTACCTAATTTGTAGAAGTTCCCTAGTTTATTTGAATTTTCGAGGACGGCAGCATCTTCAAGGCGGTACTGTCCCTATGGGAAGAGTACGGCTGCTCCGGCGCCGGCAAGCCTAAAGGGACCACGCCATTCAAAGGAGGCTGGCTCGGAAGAGGCGGCCATGGCTTCCCAGGCTGTGGAGTGACCAGAAAATGGAGACGACCACCCGTCCAGCGAGACCTCATCGCTTAGTGGGGCTGAGTCAACGATCGTGGACGGTGACGAGTCGGTGGCCGATATGGCTGACGTGGACAACGAGGGCTTCAAGTCGGTGAGTCATCGCAAGCAACGAACGGTAGGGATCCCGGAAGTGGTTGAGATCACAGAGAAAGGGGTTGATTTAAGAGAGAAGAATCCCATCTTACTTTTCGCGGCCATTCAATCACTGCTGGGATCAGCTCCGATTCGTAGTCGGTTCACCATGCACGAGGATCTTCAGCTGGACGTCTCGACGGAAGAGCAGATTGACAAGCTCCTGCAGAGCTCTCAGATTTTTGGCATGAAAGTTAACGTGAGGTTGCCCCATTCCTACATGAAGAACACCTGAGTTATTAAGGGTGTACCAAAGTGGTATTCAGAACGCGACCTACTTTATTATCTGAAACCATAAGGTGTACTGCACGTGAAAGGACTTGTGCGTCGTGTGGAGTCTCCAGGAAAAGAATGGGCAGCGAAACCTACCAACTCTATCGTGTTAACATTCCCTCCCAACTCAGAGCGCCCTGAAAAACTTGATCTTGGATTCACAAAACACGCAGTTGCAGATTTCACTGAAGCTCCTGCATGGTGTTTTAGATGCCAACGGTTTGGGCATTTGGCCAAAGTTTGCACAAAAGATCGACGCTGTAAGCGTTGCGGAGGCGACCAAGACTTTAAAACCTGCAAGGCCGATTTTGCTTGCGCCAATTGTGGTGGTGATCATCCAGCGAGTTTTGGAGGCTGCCCCTTCCGTGTGAGCGCTCTGCACCGTCAAATATCCTTTATTGCTGGTCACAAAACACAACCAACTGAGACGCCTCTCCCAGGATTAGACGAGTTCCCAGTGTTGGAAACTGATGTTGTTGCGTTACCCAACAATGTCCCTAAGAGACCTGAGTCCAGTAGGACGCCAAGGCCCAGTGCGCGCGAGTCGGCTGTTCGACCTCCAGCAAAAAGTGTCTATGTTCCTGTGCGGCCGGATCACAGCCAGACTCGACGGCAAGCGGGACTCTCATATGCACAAGTGACAAAAAAAACCATCAGCTGCGGTCAAGAATGTGTCCCCGTCGGCATCTTTTGTCGATGTTGTGAGTGCGTTGCTCAAAATAAGGAGCTCAAAAATCAAGGTATGTCCGACCTTCTTCATGATTTGTTCGGGGCCCTGCGTTCACATGTTCCAGCGATGGCGCCTGGTAACCTGAAGAACTTCCTACAGCTGGTGCTTTCTTTTGAGTCCCTAATTACCACCTTCGCAGCGAACTTCCTTGCGATCTAATATGGATGGGGTTAAACCTCGTGGATCACATATGCACCTAAAAGTACCGTTTATATTGCAGTGGAACTGCGTTGGAAATCTAATACGTTTAGCTGCACTAAAACTATTTTTGAAAGAGACTTGTGTTCAAGTATTAGTCCTGTCAGAAGCTGGCCTCCCAAGCGGGAGATGTTTGACTGGATATTTCGCCCATAAAACCTGCAGCATAAAATCATTTCCTGCAGGATGTGCCGCGCTTTACAAAAGAAGGGAAATTCCACATGTTTCTCCAAGCGTTACCGATCTTTGCACGGATGGCATTGAGGTAGCGGCTGTTAGAATACAGCTCGGCTCTCGAATCCTTTCTATTGCATCCGTGTGCGTCTCCCCGCGGAAGAAAGTAGCATTGGATTTGTTTTTTACAGCAGCTCTGCGACCGCTGCCCAGCTTCTCGAATCATCTGCGGTGATTTCAACGCCCATCATGCCGTCTGGGGTGACAGGAACACGGATGCCCGTGGACGCAAACTCGTAGACGTTATTGACAGTTTGGATCTGTGTGTTGCCAATGACGGAAGCCCCACTTTCTACCGGCCTACAGCCTCAGCGAGAGCTATAGGCCTGACACTGCATTCACATGACGTCCGCGTGAGGTGGTCAACAGCGCCTGACCGCAAGGGAAGTGATCACTATTCGATTTTTCTATTTGCAGCCTACTTTCGTATGCATGGTCCTAAAATTAGCAATGTGGTCAACTGGGACAAGTACAGAGAACACCTAGGACGTGTTTCTGGTGATGTTGTTGAAAAAATAATTTCTATTAAGCTAGCAGCAACTACGGCGATCAAGTTACCTCATCATTTTCCGGCCCCGGATTTAAAACTCTGGAACTTTTGCGCAGCGAGAAGGGCGGAGCGCCAACTCGTGCGGAAGAAGAACGGCAGACAATTGAAGACCACCTTCAATAGGCTGAATTCTGCCATTAGACGGCACATGAAGAAGCTGTACAGGTTGCAATGGGCCTCATTCTAAACTAGTTTGACTGTGTTCTCACCGATGACGAGAATATGGCGAGTTATCGGCAGCCTTACTGGAGAATCTCGCCCCTCGAAGCCTTTTGAGGCTCTTGCAATACACCAGGTAAAACCTATTACGTGCTTGGCAGAAGAATTTGCAGACGCACTCTTAGGCGCTAATTCTGGAATAGATATATATAAACCACCTGCTTGCTCCAGCTTTATCATGGACGTCCCGTTCACACTTCGTGAGCTTCAGACTGCGCTAAGTGGCCTGCGGTGCCGGTGTGCACCAGGTCCCGACAGCATCACCAATAAAATGCTGAATAATCTGCCCTTTCAACTCAGGAAGGAGCTCCTCAACTTCATCAATCGAGTTTGTTAGACTGGCGATGTTCCTCCGTCATGGAAGGTGGCACATGTAGTTCCAGTACTGAAGCCTGGCAAAGGCATGACAGACATTGCCTCGTATCGCCATGTGTCATTGACCTGCTGTGTAGCGAAGTTGATGGAGAAGCTGGCAAATGAACACATATCGTGGTGGCTTGAGGACAGTAAGGCACTGCAAAAATGTATGACAGGATTCCGCTCAGGTCTTAGTGCCCAAGATAGCGTCATAGACTTGGTGAGTCACATTGAACACCAGAGAGCTTTCGGGCTTTCTACCTTAGCCATTTTTCTTGGCGTTGCAAATGCTTACGACAACGCGCTTCAGAGCTCGATTCTAAACATTTTGCAAGGCATGGGCATACAGGGCTATCTGTTAAGATTCATTTACAAGTTTATAAGTGACCGCGCGGTTCGTGTACGGTTAGGGAGTACGTTAAGCACCGAAAGGGTTCTATCACGAGGTGTGCCTCAAGGAAGTGTTCTTTCCACACGCTCTTTAACGCCGTAATGGCCGGCCTTCCCGATTCGTTGAAAAAAAGTTGCAGGCAAGTGCATATGTCACTTTATGGCGACGACATCTGTATTTGGATTACTGGCTACTAACACAAGCGATTAGCCCTGATAGCTCGACAGGCTCTACTTTCGGCACAAGCTTTCCTTCAAGGTGTGGGGTTGTCTCTGTGAGTGGAAAAATCCGGCATTGTTCTGTTTCCAGGTGTAAGAAGACGTCAAGCGCGGTTGAAGATAGACCTCGGTCACTCCTGCATCTGTCAACTCAACCACATGCGTTTCCTGGGCGTCATTATTGACTCCCGCCTACAGTGGCGAAAATCTGTAGACGCGATTCTTTCATCTATATCTTCGCGTCTCAATGTGATCCGTAAAATTGCACGTGAGCAATGGGGAAAAATCCTTCTTCAATGGTCAGACTTCATGAAGCGCTGGTGGTCAGTCGCATAATTTATCAATTACCTTTAGTTTCCTTCTCGGCATCACAACTTGAACGTCTCGAAGTTGTCCACAGAAAGGGCCTAAGAAGAGCCATTGGAGTTCCTCAGGCGGCTGCGAATGAGGCAGTACTTCATGAGTCTCTATCGAAACCTCTTAGCCTTATCGCTTCTCAGAGACTACTAATGCATCTTGGCCGCCAGAGAGAGACGGTAGCCGGGCGATCCCTTCTCCAGCGGCTCTGCAAGAGATATGAGTCGAATTCTTACTTGGCTCTCAATACTCGTAGGGTAGAAACTTGGGCGAGTCGGTAACGGTGATCCATGGAAAGTGAGAGTAGCGCAAAACGGGACAAAGGGACAGAGAAAGACAGACACAACACAGGCGCCTGTGTTGTGTCTGTCTTTCTCTGTCCCTTTGTCCCGTTTTGCGCTACTCTCACTTTCCATGGATCAATACTCTTAGTTCCGAAGGCAAAGGAAACGGTTGAAACCCCCTGGTCTTTTCCTACTATCCACTATAAGGTCACAATTCCCCATGTGAGCGCAAACCGCAGCTCTCCTTTGGCAGCAACGCGTTCGCTTGTACTTAAACACTTGGAAACAAAGTATGCCCACCATTTTCCAATTTTCAGAGATGGTTCTGTGGACGAGGTCAAACAAACTAGCGCAGCGGCTTTTTACATTCCTTCTTAGGACTGTAACTGGTCCGTACGCTTTACTGCAGTCATATCCTAAACAACGGCTAAAAGTGTTGCTATTGAGGCGGCTTTACGGAATCTGGAGTCTTGTCCGGCTGAACCTGTTGTCATCCTGATTGAAAATCTGCCCTTCAGAGGTTAGTGCGCGGATTCGGTAATGACGCCTTGTCTATAAGCTCTCTGCGCTAGGTGCAGAATCTGCACAGCAGAGGCTTTACTCTGTATTTCCAATGGGTGCCCTCTCACATAGGAGTCAACGGTAATGAGGTGGCAATCTCGCCCATAAAGCTCTCTAAAGGATTCCATCAAAACAAAGTACCTCAAGATGGAAAAATCTCTACAGGAAAACGGTGCTCGATCATTTCAGTACCCTGTGGAGTGCGCACCACAAGCCATGTGTGACCAAGGGACTGAGAAGTTCTCAGGCGACCCTGCTACATCGAATTCGCACGGCCTCTGCTCGCACTCCTGCCTTGATGCTTAATACGGGCATAGCATCATATCCGCTCCGTTCTTTGTGTGGTGTGTGCGGGGATATCGAACATTATATTATGTACTGCCCAGAGTACAACGCGGAAAGGTATGTTATTTTCGCTTCCTTCAAGAAGACAGGAACCCGTTACAGTAAATTTCAGGACTGTCTACCCGAGTGGAAACCAGACAGAAGGGAGAAGGGACGCTGCACGCCTTCTTTTAACATTTCTGCAGGACACGGCTCTTGTTTCTAAATGGTGACAGAAGGAACGGACTATGGCCTACTGTGATTGAATGTGTGCGTAGATGGTGTCTTCCGGAGTGGACTACGTTATACTGTGAGTGAATGTGTGTATGGATTGAGGCACTACAATGGCATATGTTCTATTGTGACTGAATATGTGCATAGATGGTGACTTCAGGAGTGGACTGTGATGTGGACTGTGTGAATTGATTGTGTGCATAGATGGTGACTGCGGGAGAGAATGTGTGCTATTATAAGAGATTGCGTGCATAGCGGGGTACATGCGACCGGCTTTAGGACATTGTTAATATAGAAGGGACAATACGGTGGAGCAATTTCCAGCAGATAAAGCAAGGCTTGCCCCACCTGTAGGATTCAACACCTCAACTCAACTCAAATCAGGAGGCTATACAACGCACCTCCGTTTTTCCTGTGTCTGCTGTGGTGTGTAACCTTCTTCGTGTTAACGTTCTTTTCGTTGACTGTTGGCTTCATTTCCTTGTGTACAGTAAGCTCTGTTTCTTGTTGCTCACTGTTAAAAAATGTTAGAAACCATGTTCTTTCCGAGAACAGCTCGCACCTAAGCTTTTCATGCTGCGAGGAGTAATATGAAGCCCACATGGCCTTTTACGGGAATGACGTCCGTTGGATTTCGAACCCCTTCAAGCTGCCAAGGAAGAATCAACAGAGAAAGTAGAGAAAAGGAGAGTGAATACTGACGGACGCTGTCGTGGAGAGAAAAATGGAAGGAAAAGAACTAATTCTGTCATGGCAGCTGCACCTCACCTGCGCGTGAGATCAATATCCATCTGCCTCACTTAACTTTGTACATGCACAAAGCGATTCGTGCTCTTTCGTGTTGGATTAATATCCCCCAGGAGGCTGTGTTAGGAGCGTTCTTTTCTTATTCTTTTTTCCCGCATTTGATATGTGCATGCCCCAAGAGCCGTGTAAAATATTGGTAACCCATTGCACTCGTTGCCACAATGATCGTCGCAAGAACAAAAAAATCGGAGTCAGATTACCAGGGTTAGAAATATGCAGCAAATGGCGTCTTGTATTGCTGGCGGCTTAGAAGACAAGCTACCGGTTGAAAATATTGGAAAAATAAAAAAGTATTGGGTAAACTAGGATAAGCCCTTGCAAAACACTCAGCGTGATGTCTGACTGAAGTTGATAACCGGCAGGATTTTAAAGCGAACGCTTTACTGGCCGCAGGTTGAGCAGTTTCGTATGATTCCCGGAGAGCCGTGCTGCGCATGCGCGAATAGCAGTGAGGAGGCACGGCGCATTTCTCTCGCTCCCTAGTCACAACTGCGCAAGCGCCACAAGTGGCACCGAGCCACAGGAGTTCCACCGCTGCGCAGCGTCGCGCCTTTCCCACAAAATGCACCTTTCAATTTTCATTTTTAGGGCGCTCGACTATTGATCCGGAGTTCCCGGGTTCGAACCCGACCGCGGCGGCTGCGTTTTTATGGAGAAAAAACGCTAAGGCGTCCGTGTGCTGTGCGATGTCAGTGTACGTTAAAGATCCCCAGGTGGTCGAAATTATTCCGGAGCCCTCTACTACGGCACCTCATTCTTCCTTTCTTCTTTCATTCCCTCCCTTATCCCTTCCCTTACGGCTCGGTTCAGGTGTCCAACGATATATGAGACAGATACTGCGCCATTTCCTTTCCCCCAAAACCAATTATTTTTATTATTATTATTTCATTTTTCGCTTTCTTCTTTCTCTCCCTCCTTTATTCCTTCCTTTACGGCGCGGTTAGGGTGTCCACCGGAGATATGTGATAAGCTTACTGTGCTTTGCGCGCTAGTCGCGCCATCTGGCATGACGTCACACCGCGCGGCTCGCCGCCGCCGCCGCCGTTTGGAATGACGTCACAACGCGTTCCTCTTCGTTGCACTCGCCTCCGCTCGCTTCGCCAGCTGCGTCGCACGCCTGATAACATGTCGGAGGATTGAAAAGGAGAGCTCGCGTGCGCCGCAACCACAGTTGTGTCGTCTTTATTGCGACAACATAGCTAGACAACCAGACTAACCTGGACTTGCAATCAAGATTAACCACGACTAAACATGCCTTACTTTAGCTCTCGCTACGTATATCCTGGCATAGCCGAGCTAAGCCACTGCCAATTTCCACAAAATCCTAGGCTGTATATAACTGCCCAGACGGCTTTCGGCTCTTTTATACATACTGTCATATAGATGAGAATAATGCAGCGATTTTTCTCCTGTTCGCTCGGGTTCCCTTAATTAGGTATCATCTTAGCAAAGCTCCTTCTCGTCTAATTTTTTTCATCCGGCGCTTCAGTCACTTGAGAGGAAAGAGAAATGCAGAACCGGAAAGGCCGGCTCACGTAGCCGATAGCGTTTGTGGCTTGGGTTACTTGTGGTGCGCAGCACCGCTCACAATCGGTATGCGCAGGTGGAGGATGGATAATCAGAACTCTCCGGAACTCCTCTACGCGAGGCACATGGTGGCTCCGTACAAAAGTTCACGCTCCAAAAAAGGTGCAGAAAGAGTTTTGGAACGACTAGTGCAGTCGCTTGGGCACAGGAAGGACCAACTGGGCGCTCTGGAGGGTTTCCAGAGGAACAAAAATGGGTCGCTGATCAAAGATCATGCCGACGGCAGTCGGCTTGTCCTACAGCTCACGCCACGGGAGTTTGCATGTCAGGCAGTAGCCATTTTCGTCTGGAATCATGGGCAGTCTCCGGCGCTACCAACTACGAAGGACGCGTTTGACGAGAAAGTGATACCAACACAGTTTACCGAATTTGAGCTATTGGCTGCTGTATAAAAAGCCAGCGGGAGATCATGAGTGGTAGAATGACAATGTTCCATGAAGTATCTTCAGACCTTAGAAGCAAGCGCAATTAATTGCCTTTTGGGTGTCGTAATTGAGGCATGGCAAAGTGTATGGAAATACTCGATGAGCCGCAGCGGCGGCCCAGTGGTTGAGCATTCCCTTCGCATGCAGGAGGTATAGGGTTCGATCCCCAGACCCGACGGCTACCGACCGGGGATTCAAATGTAGAAGCTTCCCCTGGCGTGTGGCTGGGCTTAATAAGGGTGAAATGCTTGGGAAATGGGTCTGTAACCCCACCTGGAGGAAACGAAAATAGCTTGTGTCATGGCGCTCTTTGGCCGCAGACGCCCTTGAGCCAGAAAAATTGGCTACTATCATTATCATTAAACACTCGACGGAAATGACCGCTGGAAGCAATGGTGGGTCATGGTCCCAATACCGAAAGTTGAGAAAACTTCGTCAAGCGCACATTTATTATGGCCTATCTAGCTATTGCCTGTCCCGTAGTTTTCGTGTGCGTTTCTTGCCTTTGTCGCTTTTTCTTCGGAATCAACCTTAGCTATGAACCCACTAGCCAAAACCAAAGTACTTCTTAACGCCCGCAGTTCGAAAGATTTATGAAAATATGATTTCCACTCTCCTGTCATGCTGGATAGAAGAGGAGCAAAAAAACCATGCACGATAGGTTGGGTTCGGGTCGAGCCTAGGCATGTGCACCCGGTTGGCTGTAATAGCTGAAGCGGTCATACTTCTGTGCCACCTTGTACGTACTGCGGTGGGGAATGAAGGGTGAAGGAATACGACAACATTGTACATTCCAATTTTTTTGCGAACATAGAAGATATGGCATCCTCTCATTTTCGCGAAAGTAGTACATAACTTGCCTGCAGAAATGACATTCGCTATCCGGGTCAGTGGAGAACATATCGTTAAACAGACCTCAACTAGTGGAGCGCCCCAATGTTTTGTTTAGGCCCTTTACTTTTCAGTGCCTCTTTCATACCATTGGCGAAAATATCAGCGAAAACAGTACATGTGAAGTTCATGATTTATGTACACGATGTCACAACTTTGGCGACCCATGAACAGCTCGAGACACAGAATATTCATCTACAACTGTCTTAACTACACTGGAAGAGTACGCCCGAGTCATATTTCAGACAGAAAAGTCCCCGGCTTCTACGAGCTGACAAGAATGGCAGTTTTGTGGTGCTATCGAAGGAGGAGTTCCGAAGAAAAGCAGATGATGCGATTGCCAAGAAATTTAACATCTTAAAGGCCAAAGAGACGAGAATGAAAAGCAAGGCGGCCATGATGTTCAGGGACTTGGATTTGAACAGGTTGGCTAAAGGCATTGCTAGCAGCAAGGTCAATGCTCTCGCTGTATTTTGTAGCGATAGCTACATTACGGTAGCATTTCGAGCCTTCAGCGTGGCGGCGCCGCCACCCTGTGGCTGCGGCGCCACGCTGTCACGTGGTTGGTCTCGTGGTGCGGAGCAGCTGCCGGTGGCGCGGCGTCGTGGCTGATCACGTGGTTTTTTCCCATGGTTGGTCACGCGACCAAGTTCCACTCGGCTAGCTGTAGCTATCGCGTCACTCCAGGTTTAACCGAAGCTAAATCACCGCCAATTTTTTTTACGGTCAAAACGCAAAAACCGTCAGCGCCGTTTAGAACAGTAGTTAGTGAGAAATAGTACGTGGGAGCATATTCTGAGCAAATACCTGCAGACGCACCTTAATTCTCTTCACAATCATGATCTCTTTGCTATAAAAAGCTCAGTTGATGACGTTAGGTTTCTTCGGGAAAATTCTTCCATTGCATATGTGTGTTGAATAGATGTGGACGACTTGTATTTCTCTGTGCCTTACGATGCGTTGTTTACCTCTGTAAGGGATTCCATAGAAAGTACCGGTGCAGTTGAGATCCAGAACGCCTCAGGCGTGTAGGTAGCTAATTTTCTGAGAATGCTGGAATTTTATCTTAACGTGACGTTTGTTTCTTTTAACAAACGTTTTTATCGACAAAAAAAGGGATGTGCATCGGATCTTGCGTAGCCTCGGTGCTTACTAGCATATTTTTAGCCTATATTGACCGCGCCTTAGAACGAAGTATAAGAGGGAAGTGGGTAATAAAAATTTGTAGGCATGTTGACGATTTTTTGATAGTTTTCAAAAAAAACTGAACGGCGTGACCTACACTGATTCTGTAAGCAATGTTTTAGAGATCTTTAAAGAGAATGGGAAGGAGTTCGTTTTCATGCATGAGATGCCCTTGCAGACATGCTTACAATTTTTAGACCTGAAGCTTACTTTTGGAGAAGAACATGTATGCTGGCAGTATGCCCCTCGAGCTAGGGAGGAGCTGCTACCGTACGCATCGGCTCATTCAAAGACAGTTAAACGCGCTATTGCTCGTGAAGTCGTGTCAGCATGGTATGCAAGGGAGCTTTGATACGCATGCGGATCGATTGGTGTGGGCCGGTTCCCAAGTTCGGCAATCACAGCCGTTGCTGAAGCCCTGCTACATAAAGTCAAGAGCGCCACGTTTAAGAGGCCATCAGAGCGAAGGAAGCAAGCTGCAAAACCTGAAGTTGTTCCGTATGTGGACAGGGCAGCCCAGAACGTAAAAAAGGTGTCGAATAGACATGGCGTGCCTGTCGTCTTTTCGGCTCCACGGAAGCTCGCTCAGCTCTGCGCACGCGTAGCGAGCGATGGAAAGAGTAACGGCTGCAGCAAAAAATACGAAAAACACTTTGTGACAGTGCTGCACCGGTGTGGTCTATGAAATACCACTGACCTGCAGGAAGGCCTATGTGGCCCAAACGGTCAGTTGTATCAAGGAACGCGCAGCAGAGCACGCGCGCTCGCTCAAGGAAGTAGGAGGGGCACATCTACCCAAACACTGCGCAGAGTGCAAGGTGTGTCATCGAGCGACTGAACATACGGCGGGAGAAAATTTCAAGCACTGCAAAAAGTGTGAATCACGACTTGATGAGATAAAGATTCCGGGCAGGAGCGGTGATAGTAAGGCACGGGAGGTTTTGGAGGCGCATCACATAAGAAAAAGAGGCAAAGGTTGTGTCAGCGATGTCATTCACCCGTAAACGCTTTCCTGCGAGATCAGTGTATAAATTGCACGGTCTACTTCTTGAAAAGGTCGAACATTACAAATATCTTGGGGTCTATATTTCAGGAAATTTAACATGGAACAGATATACTGATTACTTAACCTTAAAGTCGTCTCGTATGCTAAATCTCGATCGACGTAATTTTTATAAAGTCCCCTAGAAAGTAAACGAGCTGCTTTACCTAACAAATGTTCCTCCGGTACTCAAATACGCTTGCGCGGTATGAGACCTTCAAAGCTCTAATCTTATGGAAAAGCTTGAACGCGTCCAAAACCATGCTGCAAAATTTGTTTATAGTGATTATAACTTCCGTAGCAGTATTCCATTAGCTAAAGAGAACTTTCGTTGAAAAACACTAGGACACCACCGATTAACTGCAAAGTTAGAACTTTTTTTCCGAATTTACTCTGATTTCACGGGAATAATTAAGAACTTGTACGTTTTCATTTTCCCTCCGCACTTGATCTCAAAACGATGCGATCACGAGCTGAAAGTTCTTGAAATGCGCTGTCATACTGATGTCTACAGTAATTCAGTTTTCCGCATGCTTCCGCACACTCGAATATGCTTCCCAAGGGCATTGGGGAATGTGAAACGTGTTCAGAGTTTCTGTCTTTATTGTCACGCAGTCTGTTGTAGATTAATATCATCCCGTTTATTTCATATCTTTTGTCTGGCATTGCGCTTCATGCGATACTGTATCATTTCCATTTCTGTGTTGCAATTTTGCACTGCGGTACACTGCAGACCGTTCGCCGTCGAGGTGACTTATCGATGTTACGTATTTTGTTACTTTCTTGCTTTTACCAACTGTGCTTAGCTGCTTTAAAGGGGCCATGACATGGTCATTCTTCATATTGAAGTTTTGTGCTTCAGTAACTAATACAAGAGCGTATGAATCAGTTTCCGAAATTTGGCTGCCCTGGACGCACTGTATATTCTAAAAAATGCGATCGAAATTGACCGAGAGACTCCTCCCACCGGCAGCGACCGCCATGTTTAATGCTCTCGTGACGTCACTAGGGCATACGCGGAGCAACGCCGCCTGCTCTCGTTGCTGCAATGTGCGCAGCGAGGTCCCATTCTCCCCTGTACTTTCGCGGGCGATTGAAGTAGCAGTCGTCTCCCATATATGTGTGACTGGTGCCGCAAAAGCGATAATAACGGTGACGCAGTTTTTCTTCCGTATAGGTAGGGTCCGGTCACACTAGGCCGATGCGACGGTGATCGGCGGTCGGTTGGCTGGTCGGTATGCAAATGCCGTCGCTGACGCACCGGTTTGTCACGTTAGACCGACGACGACGTCAGCACGACTAAGGACCCCGTATCGCAGTAGTGTAAAAAGTGAACTCAGTCAGAACTGGCATAGTGTGTTGGGTATATATCCTATAACATATATAACCTATAAATTTAAGAACTTAAAAACTAGTTGGACCTGATCATGCTAGCCACGGTGACATACGCAATGTGCGTGCACCACCGAAGATATGCTTTCATTCGGTGCCTGCGCATAGAACTGATCGGCGAGGCAAGCGACACGGGCAGAAAACGCCGCACGACGGTGCCGCTCGCCGCCGTCGCCTGGGCTTGTGCGGCCGAGTGAAAGCTTCACGCCCGGTGAACAGACGGCCCGGAAAACTGTGCTTGTGTACCTTATCCGTATCGCAAAAGCGAAAGGAGTGGCTGCATTTCATGTCTTCACACTTTCTTCCTAATTTGCGAGGAACTCTTGCCAGATTTTTGAATTTCGGTCGACGGTGGACCGCCGGCGGCTTTCGTGACAAGGCCTAGCGTGTACGCAGGATTCGTGTGTGCGAGTTCGGAGAGTGAATTTGCAATTTTTAGCGCCTGAAAATAGCTGTCGAGCGTAGTATTGTCGAGCGTAGTGCCCTCAAAGCGAGGACTGCCTACATCACATGGCGCGAGCACAATAAGGGGGAAGTGACTATGTGACCCGGTCTTCAGAGCATGCGCTGAAGACAGCCGGCAGAAGCCGTCAGCGTCGACTGTGGACCACAAATCTGGTTGTTTTCATTATTTCAAGTAATGTCCGAACGTATTTTTAGGTAAAGCGATGTAAAATCAAATATTGTTGACATAAGAGAAAGCAGATACAATTACGCGGTAAGCGCCGGTATCCTACGCGAATCATCTCCCTAGCAGGCGATATAGTATCAGCGGCGCATAATTATTGCAGTGTTATCACAGTGTGTAAATGAGTAAAACTACAAGTTGTGAGCAATACTACGTAATATTTAAGATAAAGAGAACCCATCTTGTGTTTGATGCCACGCAAACGAGCAGTACTGTTTGCGCACAGCTATGTAAACAACCCCAGCGCGGGGCTCCAGATGTAATCGTCGCATTCCTGGGCCACAATGCGCACGCAAAGTAAACGCTAAATGATGTACTATTATTTTCAAGCACTCATTTAGACGGCGGCGGCTATACATCGGTGTGGGCAGTGAAAGTATTCGAGTCGCGTAGGGTTTTGAAAGCGGTTTGGTTCCTGCATTTTGGCTCACTGATTTCTTTTCACCGTCGCCCCAACTTCATCGCGCCAGTGTACACTATTAATAACTGCCCAATTTCTTCGGTCAATCATTACAAATACTTAGGCGTCGATATCTCTCATGATCTAACTTGGACTCTCCATGTCACCAACATAACTCTGCAAACAGTGTCCTTGGATATCTTCGGCGCAGCCTTGCTCTAGCACCAAGTTCTCTCAAATCGCTCGCTTACAAGACTTTCGTCAGACCTAAACTTGAATATGCTCATTCTGACTGGGATCCCCATCAGATTAACCTAATTAATACCATTGAGTCAGTTCAGAATCGTGCCGCCAGGTTCATCTCATCTGTCTACTCCTATCATACCAGCATCTCAGGTCTGAAATCACGATTGCAGTTGCCTACGCTAGTCACCCGTCGGAACGCAGCACGTCTCTGCTTATTTAATAAGTTCTTTCACAACTTTCCAGAAGCCAACCGATTAATTCCACGTGTGCATCGCATTTCCCGCCATAACCACCCGAACGCTGTTCACCCTGAACGTGCACATACCACCACATTCCAGCAATCATTTTTTTTAAAAGCTGCCCGTGACTGGAATAACCTCTTCGCCGAAGTGGCCACCATCATGAATCATCGGCTGTTCAAGACCACTATCGAGGAAGCGCATTCATTAACATAATTTTTGTCCATTTTTCATTAATGTATAATATTTTTTGCCGTGTTATCCCCACCCCTCATGTAATGCACCGAAAGGGACATTTGAGGAAAAAATAAATAAATAAATAAATAAATAAATAAATAAATAAATAAATAAATAAATAAATAAATAAAAGGGTTCTACGAGCCGAAGGCAATGTATATTCGACTTACAAATGCACACGTGCAGCGGGGAAGTCGTCTTATTCGGCACTTTTCTCTGCTCTATCGTGCCTCAAGGTTACTCTAGTGCCACCTTGTGATAATTTGAGTTTAATTATAGAGCCGATGAATAGCGGACAAGCAAATGGTAGCCAGCTACAAAACGCCGCGGGTTTCACGGTGCCCATCGGCGAAGGCATGCACGGCACGTGCTGCTTTTCACATACGGGAGCACTTGACTGCACAAAAGAGACCACCCTCATAACATACGAACAGCATGCTTCTGAGTGTAAATAATAAAACAGGGGTCCATCGATTTCTGTTCCCTCAACATTCACAAAACGGGCGTCACGAGCAAGTTCTCTTACCCATGGATCACTCAGCTCGCGTACTAATATAAAGGCTTCCAAAAAGAAAACACGGAAAATGCATTTTATTTCGATAAGCTAAAAAAAGAAAACTTTTCGAGCGACCGCCGTCTAGGGTGTGCATGCAAGCACCTCAACAGCGCGCAGCAGACGACGCGGGGCGGGCATGCCCCTGTGATGTCGACGATCAGAGGTTGCCAGACCAGCAAGTAGTTCGCAGAAGAAACGGAAAAAACTCGTTTTAAAAATATTTACCGCACAGAATCAATTGAAACACGGGCGAATTTTAATTTAATGTGTTGAGAATTAAATGTGATAAGCAGGTTATGCGTGAAAATAGGCTGTCATGGCCCCTTAAAATTTTTGTCACATGTTCATTTTCCTTCAGTTGTCCCCCCCCACCCCCCTGCAATAACAATGTCCTTGTGGTGCTGCAGGTCCTTGTTTAAATAAATAAATAAATAACAACAGCGTTGGTTCGTTTACGTTCTGCGGAGCTGTCATTTTTACTCCCGAATAAATATTAGTTTGTGAACTGGCTATTGTAGTATAAAAATTTTCCATTAAATTAAAAAAGATATTTTTGTTTTCTTTGAGGTTTTATATGTTGTTCTTCCACGTATAGTGAATGCGAAGTTGTTCTCAATGGCCCTTAAGATTCCAACGGCCGTTCGCGAACCTCCATTGATTCGTTGTCGATCGAGTTCAATGTTCATTGAA
Source organism: Amblyomma americanum (assembly GCF_052857255.1). NCBI lineage: Eukaryota > Metazoa > Arthropoda > Arachnida > Ixodida > Ixodidae > Amblyomma > Amblyomma americanum. The sequence continues at coordinate 161,059,811 of NC_135504.1, read as the reverse complement.
AACCGCCGTGTGGCACTGGCCAATACCCATTGATTCAGATGTGCATTGACTCAATTGGCATTGAAACTGCCCGTGTGACAGGGGTATTAGAGAGCGCTTTTTTCGGCATAGCATTGTCAGCGGTGTAGTACATCGCGGCGACGGAGAAGGCGTGCGCCTCCCTGCCTTTCCTGTTCGCCTCGTGTACCTCCAGACTGCAGAAACTACCTCTTATCTGGGAGCCTTCGCACTAAGAACTAGCGCTTTAGAGCGGGAATTTATAACTGGCTGCACAGACAAAAAACGTTAGCCCGGAGTACATTTCGGGCCACCACCCTTGCCCTCAGACAGTGAACTTTGCCCTCCCACACCTCGCGATGTATTTCCTCCTCGCCTTCGTCGTCACAATGTTTTCATGCGCCGGTCCTCCCTCAACCTCACCTCACGCAGTGAAATCCTCATGAGGTGAGGGTGAGGATGCCCATCTCTGCGCGTGGGCGACTGTTCATGCTCGCATCGCAGCCGTCTTCTTCTTCCCTTGCAGCCTACGAGCCAGTTACATGCAGCGCTTGGCGCTAGGGGTAGCTTTGTTTATTCACTACGCCACGCGTGCTCTACGGTGGCGGCAGGGCGAGGGTGAAGCGTGCGCTGCTCGACAGAAAACATTAGCAGCGAGATTGCTCAGCTTGTTTTTTGAACGGTCATGGTACATCACTCCTGGCACGTGGCCTTGATACTTTCTGAAGCCAAATGGCGCACGTTGTAATTTTCAAGCTCGCCCGACGCTATCAGATTGCTCCAGAGGAGTGTGGCCACACCTGAAGAGCTTTTTGGTTCATCGAAACTTGGAGTGAAACTTCATGAAGGAAACTAGACGAAAAGGCGCATTTATCGACACAGACACGCGCTTTATCTGTGTCGTTATATGTGCCTTTTTTTTAACTTTTTTGCACAGTTTTACTCTAAACTATAGGCTTCCTGAACGAAAATCTCCCGATCATTTGTTGAGCGTGACTTCGCGAAGCAATGTTTGTCGGCTTTCAGTGACAGCTCACTGCAGCGGCGTTTCCGTGGACGAGTTTTGATTTGTTGATTTATGTTCGTCTCTAAAGAATGAATGCCTCGACAGCCTACCTGTCTGTTCTATGAGCCGGTGCCCTTGCCTACCGCAATTTTTGTTCATTCGAATTTCTTCTCATATTGAAGACAGCCAACGCATAATGACTAAATGAATACTATTTTCGCATAGAAAAAAACATTACTTCTCTTGAAACATATTGAAGGTTTTCAGTTTCGTGCACGCGATGCCATTCATCGTTTGCAAACTCCCACTAACGGCCGTTTATGCGTCTCTTTCCACCAAAATGCGGCTGCCGAGGAAAGGAGAGCACTCATTTCTTAGCAGCTCAACACCGTGCCAGAGACCAACACGGGAGATTGCGGAGGAAATGGGCGAACTGAAAGTAGCTCATTAAAGTGGCGCAACTCGTCACGGTGCATAGCTATATGAAGCAAGAGAATTATTCATACCAAACTAAATTATCTGCGGCATCCAAACGCGCTAAACTAAAACAAGTAACCTTATTGGCTGGTATTATCATTACACTTAGTTTACGTCTGAGAAAATATGACGCTGGCAGCATCACGCCTCCACATTTTGTTCGCATTTGAACTGGACAACTAGCGGTATATAGGTGATATTCACTACCAATTTAAGCCCGATATGTTTAATGTTTCATCATTTTTCTATTCATATACATTCGCAGCAGTAGCAGCCTGACTACGTGCACAGCAGTACAAAGATTTCACACGCCGGTCTCGGGCCACGGGTTCTATGCCAGCTGTGGCCATCTTAACCACGCAGACTTTCTGATCACATCCGTTCATTTAGCTTTTTGTTGAATAGTTAATGATAAAAACTTGCCGCTAGGTTGTTTTTTTTCCATCAAGCATGTGATTCTTGCATCTACACAAGTTAAGAAGGTGCCTCATCTATTTTTGTGTTAATCTCTATGAGAGCTCGTGTGCCACACAGATTGACGTAAAACTGTTCTCACGCGCATGACTAAACGAATTCGCTGTGCATTTCATAAACGCTCAGCCCGTTCCAAAAACAACGCACAGCATTTCGCTAGCGAGTTTACTGCTGAAGCTACGCACCGCATTTTCGTCATGTGCTCGCGGTTTCAAGTACACCACTAGGCTATAGGGCACTGTATAGTATGAAGTTTTAAGCAAATGCGTTGGCCTGCAGTAGACCGCTTCAAAAGAGGAATAGTCACATCATTCCGTCAACACCACAAAATATTGAATAAAACAATGCATTCCCCGACACTTCCCTGAAAAGGAGTCCTATGCTCGCCTGGTGAACGCTTTCGGCCGTTATGTTCTCAAGACAGTCACGTTTGGGGCAACAGAGCAGGCGCCCATTAAAGCGCTGAAAAAAAATAGAGCCTAAAAAGACAAACGAGAGGAGCACCGCGCCAGAATGATTATTTATCTACACCGCGGACAAGTTCATTTTCAGTAGTTCGGCTAGAATGCAGCTGGAATGTAATTTGTTCATCTTCCTCCGCTCGTCATGTGTTCGGGCTTCTCATTGGCCAGTGATCCTTTTTAAAGGTATAAATGTGTGTAGCGCCGAAAAAAGGTGCGCCTTAAATCGCGTCATATGTCCCGACTGAAGACCTATGGGTCATCACCAGACCTTTTGTGGGTGTCACAAAATTCGGCGCATGTTCGAAAAGAGCGTTATTAAAGAATTAAGTTGGGCTAGTGGTTGCAGAAACAAACAGGACAGACGCTAGCGTCTGTCCTGTGTGTTTCTGCTCTCTGTCCTTTGTGTTTATTAACGCTAGTAATATGTCGCCGTCTGTGAATCAAATGTTCGAAAAAACCAGCGCTGCGCCCAAGCAATCGCGCCCGCGCGCAGTTAAGTAAAACAAAAAAAAAAACAGCGGGGAAGAATCCCCGGAGCGCACGGTGCTTTTCACTCAGCTCGCCGTCGGGGCGCCAAAGTAAACATAGACACACGCGGCGTCGATTTTTCTCGAATGTTGGAGAGAGAGAGAGAGAGAGAAACACATTTATTGAAATCTCAATGAGATTAGCGGTGGGCGGTCGTCTTCATCGTTGACGTCTGGCCTCTTCGCAAGGTCGGACCCCTATTCCAGGGCTCCGCTGAGTCTTGCTGCTTCGCATACGTGCTGCACAAGGGCCCTTTGGGCTGTGAGCTCGCTGCTTGTGAGCAGACCCTCCCATTGCTCCGAACTGGGGGTTTTGAGTTTGTGGAATGCATAATTGCGTTTGCACTCCCATGTAATGTGGTATAGCGTGAGGGTTGCCCAGCACCACGGGCATGTGTCCCTGAATTGTGTAGGGTACATTTTGTGTAGAATGTATAGGTTGAAGAATGTTCCTGTTTGCAGTCTCCGCCAGTTCACTGCTTCTTGTTGTGTTAATGAGTTGTGTGGCGGAGGGTACTTCAGCCTCTGTCCTTTGTAGAAATTTAGCAGCTCCGCATATACTGGCTCCACTATGGTAGGGTTCTATAGGGTCTCCAACAGCTCAGCTCGGAACGTGATTCCGCAAACTAATCTGTCCACCATTGAGTTTCCCTCTATCCCTGTGTGTGCCGGTATCCAGAGTATCTTGTGGGTTACTTTTTGGCTAGGCGGCCCTGTTTCGAGGATGATTCTTAGGGCCGCCTTGCAGACTCTACCTTGCGCGTAGTTCCTGCATGTGGATTTCGAGTCTGTTAACATGATCAGGGATTTGTTTCACCGATAGCCTTCGGCCGCCGCTAGTGCAACGGCGACTTCCTCCCCCTCTGCTACCGTGTGGCCCCGTAGGGTTCCGGAAGTGATCGGTTTTCTGGCGTAATCCACGACTGCTGCGGCGGCATTGATTATTCTTGTGCGTTTATCCCACGGATAAAGCGCTGCGTCCGTGTACACTGTGTTTTCTAGTTTAGCCAAATGGCATTCCACATAATCTGCCCGCGCCTGTCTTCTAGCCGCGTGGAGATTCGGGTCCATGTTCTTTGGTATATGTCAGACTTGGAGGGTCTTACGGTTGTTGTCGGGGATATCGGCTCATCGATCAAAATGCCCTTCCATGTCGTAACCTAACCTCTTTAGGAGTGCTCGGCCGGCGACTGACGTTCAGAGCCTGGAATTCTGCGTCTTGAGCTGTGCTTCCGCTTGTTCGCTGAAGGTGTTGCTGAGCCCCAGCTGCAGCAGCTTGTCGTTTGGCGTGTTTCTAGGCAGGTGTAGCGCAGTCTTTTCTTAAGAGCGTGTCAGCTTGTTCCCTTTCTTGCTTGTTCATGGGGTGGTACGGGAGCGAGTAGGTGAGTCTGCCGACCACCAGACATCTGACCAGTTTTATCGTATCAGCTTCTTTCATTCCGTATCTTCTTTCGGAGACCCTGGCTATCGTACGACTCACCTGCTTCGTTGACTTTTGGAGCAGGCTGATCGTGTGGCTGCATTTATTACTTCCTTGGATCCACATGCCCAAGACTCGTATCATTTTCTCTCTGGTACGTTTTGTCCCCCGAGCTTCCCTTCTAGCTCTGCTTGGGTGGGACGTCTTCCTATTATCAGGAGCTCGGATTTCTCCGTGGCGCATAATCTTCCACGCAGCTTGCTGCTTCTTGTAGTTTCTCTTCTTTTTCTCCCAAGGAGCCTTGGTTGACCCAGACTGTAATATCATCTGCGTACATATCGTGTTGTATACCTTCGATCTTGCTGAGTTTCTTGGCTAGACCAATCATCGCTATATTAAATAATATGGGCGAGATGACGGAGCCTTGTGGCGTTCCTTTGCTCGGGGTAGTGAAGATATCGCTTCTCAAGTCCCCAAGTAGTACTGTGGCCGTTCGGTTGGTCAGGAATGCCCTCACGTAGTCATGGGTCCTTCTTCCGCAGCTAACGTTATTCAGCCCTTCCATGATGGCTGCGTGGTTGACATTGTCAAAGGCCCCTTTGATGTCGAGGGCCATGACTATGTTTTCGCCCCTTTTGGGTGCTGTTTCGAGGACCTCCTCCTTGATCTATAGGAGGACGTCTTGTGTCGATAGGTTTGCTCTGAAGCCAAACATGCTGTGCGGGTATAGCCCTTTGTTTTCTAGGTGTAGTTGGATCCGTTTCGTGATGATTCTCTCGTAGAGCTTCCCCAGGCATGAATTGAGAGAGATGGGTATGAGGTTCTCTATCTCCAGCTTCTTTCCCGGTTTAGGGATCATCACCACTACGGCGTGCTTCCACTCGTCTGGCATTCTTCCCTCTTTCCACAGTGTGTTGAGGTATGCTGTTAGTTGATCCGTCGCCTCGTCGCTGAGGTTGCGTATCAGGGAGTTTCTGATTCTGTCAGCTCCGGCTGCCGTATTCTTGGTTATCGGCCTCATTGCCGCGGTGACTTCCTCGCCGGAGTATCGCCCACACGCGTGTGAGGGAGGATATACAGACATCCTAAACCTACACAGGGGAACAAGAGCTAAATACCCCCACCGCATAAAGCCCTGACGAAAGAGGAAGCAACGTTTTGGCACAGACTGCAAACAAACTCCTTCCCCAATTTATACATCCTATACAAAATGTAACCGACGCAGTACAGAGATACCTGCCCCTGGTGCGGGGCCACAGCCTCACTCTACCACATCACATGGGAATGTAAACGCAACCAAACATTCCACCAACACAATAAATAACCCGAGTGCGGAGCAATGGGAGAGTCGGCTCACCAGCTGCGAGCTCACGGCCCAAAGGGCTTTAGTGCAGCACGCAAGTGAGGTAGCTAGGCTCAGTGGAGCCCTAGAATAGGGGCCCAACCTTACTTAAGAAGAGGCCTCAAGTCGCCAGCGCAGTGAAGACGACGGAGGCCTCGAGACGCCAAGCCCTTGAAAGCACCCAAATAAAGTTTTTTTTCTCTCTCTCTATCTCCTCGCGTGTTATGGGGCGGTCCATGTCGGGGTTCTCTATTCCTAGGTACTCCCCGTCGTAGCCTTCGGGTTCGTCCTTGCCGTAGCATTTTGTTCGTACCGCCTCGAGTAGTTGCTCGTCGTTACCCTCGTATTGGTGTACGAGTCTCTGGATCGCCTTTCCGCTTTCTTCCTTAGTCTTTGTGGGATCCATAAGGGCTTTAAGTATGCGCCACGTTTTAGTCGTGCTGAGTGTTCCGTTCAGTGAGCTGCTGAACTGTTGCCACCCTTGTCTGGCTAGCTGTGCCGCGTACTCTTCTGCCTGAGACGTGATTTCCGCTATTTTCTTCTTGAGCTTCTTATTAAGCTTCTGTTTTTTCCATCTTTTGGTGAGCCCGCGTCTTGCCTCTCATAGCCCGAGTAGCCGCTTGTCCACCTCCGGTACTTGTTCCGTTCTATCTACTTCTTGCGTGTGCATTTCTTATATTTGCTTTAGCTGCTGGCACCACTCCTCTATCGGGGTGATCTCGCCTTGTAGCTGTCGATTGTGGTGTCTAAATGCATCCCAATCCGTTACGTGGGCCGTGCCGATCTTTCTCGTGACGTTTTCTGCCTCTATCGTGGTTCTTATGATATGGTGTTCGCTGCCTAGGTTTTCCAGCATGTTCTCCCACTCGGCCTGCTTTGCTCCTTTAAGAAAGGTTATGCCTGGACACGTGTCTGGGCTGACGCTGTTAGCCTGCCTTGTTGCTTGGTTTTCATCTGTTAAGAGCTCGCAGCCTATCCCTTCTGCTGCGTTACATACATTCTGCCCTCTTCTCGCGGCTTTCTGGTATCCCCAGCTCGGGCTTTTGGCATTAAAGTCCCCTGCTATGATTAGGATGTTCGACTTGGCTAGCCTGCTCGCTTCAGCGAAAAGCTTAACGAAGTCGCCGTCCTTTTGTCTGGTAGGAATCTAGAGATATAGAGATATACTACGAAGGTGCTTTTGGCTCTTCGTTTCTTCTTGGGAATTATTTCTGTTATCACGTGTTCTATCTTTGTACCCTGAATATATTTCTGTGCTATGGTCACTATCTTGTTACTGATGAGGGTTGTGGTGCGTCCGCTTTCCTGGCATGTGTACCATTTTAGCGTGGGTTTAGTGTTGGTTTCTTGAAGCATGATAATGTATGGTGGTGTGTCTTTCGTGTTAATGTACTGCTGTAGGAGCCCCTGTTCACGCCGGTAGCCCCTACAGTTCCATTGCCACAGCTGTAGTTGCTTTTTTCCTGCCATGTTGTGTTGTTGTTAATGTTTGTACTTTGGGTTTCTGCTCCGAACCTCCTCTCGTTGTATAGCCTATCTCTGGCGTCGTTTATGGTTTTCTGCGTATTTTTATTTTTTACGTAGGTGCGGAACCCTTGATCCTGCAGCGCTACTTTCTGTTGTGTTTGTTGTATTTGGCTTTGCATTGTTGCCATAAAGCTCTTCATCTCATCTCTGAAACTTTGCTCTTCCGACTGTTCTGTGGGTTGCTCGGCTGGTAGCGGTGGTGATCTCTGAGACGAGCACCCTGCCTGCCTTTGCCACTGCATTTGCCTTATTAGGTCGTCTATTCTCTTTTTCAGCTGCCTCATCTCTTCGCGGCATAGTTCTAGTTCATTTTTGAGCGCCTTGTTTTCCTCGGCTAGCTTCATCTCGTTATTTGTTTGCATGTTATTGTTGTTAGTGCTTTGCCCCGAGTGCAGAATCAGTGATTTGGGAGGGCCCGCTCCCCAGCTCACCTTAACGCCGCTCTTCTGCTGTTGTTGGGGTGCCCCTGCCGCTGGCCCGGGCAGCCGTTCTGCTTCCCCAGCGGTGGGTAGGACTCGTCCCTGCTGGCGCCTCGGCTCTGGCTCCTGCCCCGGTTGCGGCTTCGGCTCCTCGACTTGTGCTCGTTTCAGCTCCGGCCCTGGGTTTCGTCCCTCTCTTCCTCTCCGAATCACCTCGGCCACCGCCCGTGGCTCCGGCTCCTGCTCCAGCTGCGCCGCTGGCCCTTCTGTGTCAGTCGTCCTCGCAGCTCCTCGGCTGTCTTGAGGCGCTGCTTGCAGTCCCTCGTCCCTGTCGCGTGGTCTTCTCCGCAGATCAGGCATTTGGGCGTACATTGATGTTCTTCCGCCGGGTTCTGCTCGCGGCATTGCTTGCAAGCCTTGGTCTCGGGGTTCGGGCAAACGTCGGACCGATGGCCTTGCTGGCAGAAGTTGTAGCAGACTTGTCTTGTGGGGCGATATGGATAACACCACATCTCCCCTCCTTAGTAGAGTACTTGCTTCGGGGTTATGGGGCCGTCAAAGATGATGACTGCTGTGCTTGTCTTTCCTAGCATGCGGGCGGCGAGGATCTTGACTCCTTGCTTCCGTACTTTTAAATTTGCCTTGAGCTCCTCTGGCGAGGTACCTGGGTCCATGCCATGGATGACTCCGCGCTGCGTGTCCTCCGGTACTACCACGTGTGCATTTACCGCGTAGGTGCGGTCGCCGAACGTGAGTTGGGTAATGTGTCTCACGAGCTGGGCCGCTTCTTCATTGTCCGTGCTCACGATAATAATGTTTGAGCCGTTGCGTAGTCTGATGATTAAATCTTCCGCCTTGCACCTCGATCCGGTTGCTGCTACCACCGCTGGAGCCACATGATGGGTCTGTAAATTTCTTACGATGAGCCCCTTCGGCCTGAGGACTATCTTGAGGTCTTCCTTCGGGAGTGGAGGTTGTCTTCTCAGCATTGCTCCTCTCTGCTTCGCCGCAGCTGGCGCGCCAGCTGTGCTCCGCGCTCCGTCTGGGGTTTTTCCATTCCCTTGCGCAGCCGCCGTATGGCCGCTCCGCTCGCTGTCTCGTTGGCGCCTTTTGTGTCGCTTGGACATAGCGATCTCCCAATTAAGGCGTTTTTCCTCCTGAAATCTTGCTAACGGGGTGCTGCACTTCGGGTCTTGTCTGCCCGCCTCCTGTCCGCCTCGGCTCTCCACGAGTCCGGGCCCGGCGGCGTCGAGGTAGTCTTCTTCCATGTCTTGGGTTTCGGCAAAATCCCTGGTCGGTCCTTCCATTACACGTCGATTCCCGGGTTGGTTACTAGGTCGGGACATCATTCCATGGCTGCATATCCCCTCGGGCCGAGGCCGGGGAGCCCGCGTACCCCCGTACTTGTGTTAGGCCCAGCTAAGCCTAGCGCGCGGCCGACCAACGTGGGAAATTCGAAATCCGGTAAAATCCAAAAAATAGGTCGCACCGTTTTGAATTTGGTGTCCAAGTGGCCCTCTTCTGATCCGCCGTTGATTCCAACCAGAATTTTGATGGTCCAATGGGTCTGAACGGTTCGAAAAACTCGAAATTCGCAGAGCCCATGCAACGTGCGTCCGCTCGCCTCGGCTGCTCGCAGCGCCCCCAATGTTGCAGAAGTTTTTGCTTCTTGTCGACGGAAAAGGGGAGACCTTGCACGCCAAAGGATACCCTCCGCCCCTTCGTTTCGACGCCGATGACTCAGCGTGCCGCGAATGACCTACATTGTTGTTCTAGAAGGTGGTTTCCGCGCTCGACCAATGGGGTTGCGCGCCCGGCGCAAGAAGGAGGAGTTTGTGCGGTTAAAACTGCGTGTGTGTGCGCGCCTTCCTTGGCGCCAAGAACAAACAGACTTGGTCGGCGCCTATAAATGAGGGGCTGCAACCGCCGTCTGTTAGCCCGAGCCGCTGTTCAAGCTTCCGAGAAGCGCGCCCGCTCGAATCCCGAAAGAACAACACTCGTCCAACGACGGACCAGCGAGGCAACGAGCGGCAGTCTGCGGATCGGCCCCGTCGTGCTCCTCAGGTCGTCGGACTGTCGCAGTGCCCGGTGAACAAATTGTGTTTTGTTTATTTGTCTTTCTCTGTGTTTGCGCACTTTAGCTGCAAAGATTATGTTTAATTGTATCTCTCTCCATTGTTACTTTGCCCGAATTGCATCGCATTTGTAGATCACTTTGTATGTACTCGTACGAGTGATTGTGAAATCTCTGTATCGCCTCTTAGTAGTATAAACTGTTTTGTTTTGTGAACCTTTGGCTCCGACCAATTCTCTGGCTTGCGACTGGCGAAGGCTGGGCACCAAACGACCAAACCCTTGTCACTTGGTAGCTGGTCTCCGGCTGAGCTTGCCACGCTGAGTCGAGGGCATCTCCTCTGTGACCGAGAACGCTACCCCCACACGCTCTAAGGGTGTCTGGGAGTGCTCGCAAAAGTGCGCGAAGTGGTGACATATTCTGGCGTCCGCGACAGGACGTTTGGTGCTTTGTAAGCGCAGAGAACGGAGAAAGAGTCGTAAGGAGTTTACGAAGAGGTCGTAAACTAGTGCTTAGCAGCAAAGCGATATTGTGAGGTGCTGCGCTGAAGCGGTTAATGAGGTTCAGAGTGTCGAGGTAATCTTTGTCTTGAGGATTTCGTTCTCCAAACATGAGCTTGAAGGAGCTAGTTGAGATTGGCACCCTGATGGGGATGTCCGGTGCTGAACTACGGAAATGGGTGAACCAGGAGAGAGAGAAGCCTGAAAAGGAGAGACAGAGGGCTCGAGAAGAAGCCGGAAAGGGGAGCGAGAGGGCTCGAGAAGAAGCAGAAAAGGAGAGAGAGAGGGTTGAAAAAGAAAGACAGAAGGCTCGAGAATGAGCTGAGAAAGAACGAGAGAGAGAATTCGAACGCTAAAAACAACTGCTTGCCATGAAGCGTGAGCTCCAACGTGCCGCGAACCACTCAGCGGAAGTTCATAGCACTAGAGACGAAGGCAGAGGCCAGCGGATACATGCCATCAGATTACTTCCCAGATTCGATGAAAAAAGGGATGATCTTGACGCGTTCCTGAGGCGATTCGAAGGGATCGCGGGAAGTCAGTATTGTTAGTTAGTTATATTGATTTTAATGGCGCAAAAGCAACTATGGCTATGATGCGCCAAACACAAGGTTAGGTTCTTGTTAAATGTTACACTTTTTATACCTAGAGTTTGTTTAAAACATTGGCTTCATTAAGAAACTTAAAAATACTTGAAAGATCAACCAGTGCTTGATCACCTAAAAGCAACTTGGGGTGCAATGGGATGTATTCATTGTAGAGTGTTGTAAAATATTTTTTTCTCAGTTGTTCCAGTTTTCTACATGAAATTAAAATGTGGTTTACAGTGAGTACATCGCCGCACATTTCGCAGAGAGGTTTGTCTTGTTTTGTCAGTAAAAAGTTGTGTGTAAGGTGTGTGTGCCCAATGCGTAGCCGACATAAAATAACTTCAGTAAAACGTTCTTGATGTCAACATGATTTCCATTCTCCTAAAACGGGTTTTATAGAATGCAGTTTGTTGTTTGCCTGTTCTTCCCATGCAGCCTGCCACTTAATTCTGAGTTTACTGTGCACTAATTTCAAAAAATCCCTGTGTGGTATGTTATCTTGTTTTATTTGATCAATTCGAGCTTGTGCTGCGCATGCATCTGGTCTCTCATTACCTACAATTCCAACATGGCTGGGCACCCAGCAGAATATAATGTTATGATTTTGTTTTTTATTTTAGTTATGTTATGTATGATGTTTCCTATAATGGGTTCAGCGGCGTTTCTACAGTGCAGCGCTTTGAGCATACTCAGTGAATTGGTGTAAATGACGCTATTTTTAATGTTTTCTTTTACTATTTGGTCTACGGCTACAAAGACTGCATAACTCTCGGCAGTAAAAACCGATGCATACTGTGGCAGTCGTATCATTTTTTTTATTTTTGTCTTTAATTACTGCACTTCCAACATGACTTTGTTTTTGACCCATCAGTGTAAAATTCAGTGAAGGTGTCATATTTTTCTTGCAGTTCAAAGAATTCTTGTTGTATGAGCTGATGTAACATTTCCTTTTTATGTAAGTGTGTCAGTGTGAAGTCGCACACTGAAGGCAGGCTGTTCCATGGTGGTAAATTTTCATATTTTTGTGCAATATTCGGCAAGGCATCCAGTACTCCTAACTCTTCACATTTATCTTCAAAGCGCATTATTAGTGGCCGGATGGATTGCGCTTTATTGTTAAATAATCTTTTGGATGGGCACTTGGTAACAATGGGATGGCAGAGATGTTTAGGAAGAGTACGGGTTTTTAGGACGTATGCGCATGTCAGTGTGACTCTTCTATCCTCTAGTGCAGGCTCATTAGCTTCAATGTAAAGACTGTTCACCGGGGATGTTCTATATGCTCCAGTTGATAGTCGCAGACCAAGATTATGAACAGGGTCCAGTCTTTTCAAGTAGGATGCTCGTGCTGAACCGTATACTATGCACCCATAGTCCAGCTTGGAGCGTACCAGAGAGCGATAGATGTGTAATAGGCATGTTCTATCGGACCCCCACCGTTTTCGCGAGAGCACCTTTAATACATTGAGGGCTTGGGATGCTTTCTTTTTAAGGTTGTTAATGTGTGGTAGAAATGTGAGTTTCTTGTCAAAAGTGAGTCCTAAAAATTTATGTTCTGGTTTAATTGGTAGTGTGGCTTGATTCAAGTATAGGTTGGGATTGAATTGTAGGCCTCGTCGCAATGAGAACAGAACAGCTACTGTTTTTTGAGGAGAGAACTTGAACCCATTTATCTCTGCCCAAGCAGCTAGTTTATTTAGTGTGATTTGTATTTGTCTCTCGCAGGACGATATGCTGGAGGAAGTGCATGCTATCTGTAGGTCATCTACATAAACCGAATACATTATGGACTTGGGTATTACTTTGGCTAACGAATTCATTTTTACTACGAAGAGTGTCGTGCTTAGAATGCAACCTTGGGGTACGCCATTCTCTTGGGTGAAAGTCATGGAGAGAGTTGTTCCTAGGCGGACCCTAAATGTGCGGTTAGCCAGGAAGTCGTTCAAGCAGTTCAGCATCCTGCCTCGGATACCTAGCTCTGCTAGGTCGCGGAGGATGCCGAACTTCCACGTGGTATCGTATGCCTTCTCCATGTCGAAGAAGACCCCGATACACTGCTGCTTGTGGATGAACGCCTCCCGTATGGTGTTCTCTAGGCGGACAAGGTGATCGGTGGTTGAGCATGCTTTTCTGAATCCACATTGATGAACATCTAATAGTTGCCGAGATTCGAGTACAAAGGTGAGTCTAATGTTTATTATTACACTTTCAAAAGATTTAGCAATGCAGCTGGTGAGGGCTATTGGTCTGTAATTGTCAGGACTTGTTGGTGATTTTCCGGGTTTCAGAAAAGGTACTATTACTGCTTTCTTCCACTCCTCAGGTATTCTGCCAGTCATCCATATTTTATTGAAGAATTTTAACAGTGCCTGTACGGCTGTATCAGAGAGATGGGCAAGCATATTGTAATGCACATTGTCTGGGCCTGGTGCTGTCTTTTTACCGGAAGATAATACACTATTTAATTCCTGGAGCGTAATGGGCTGGTTGTAGTCTTCCTGCATGCCTGTTCCGAATGGAAGTTTTTGTTTTTCAGCTATAGCTTTGTGTTTCTGGAATGTGTTTGTGTAGTGGGATGACCTTGAGACTTCAGCAAAGTGCTCGCCCAATAAATTGGCCTGTTCTTCCAACGATGTTTGTGTACCGGGTGTTGTCAAAAGTGGAAGTGTGAAAGAAGTACGGTCACCAGTGAATTTACGGACTTTGTCCCACATTTTCTTTGATGGTATTGAACTATTTATAGACGACACATATTTCTCCCAGGAGGTGTTTTCAGCATTCCTGCGCACGTACCGCGCTCTCGCCTTGGCCCTCTTAAAAGTGAGTAAGTTCTCTGCAGTGGGGTACCGACGCAGGGTGCCCCATGCTTTATTTTGCTGTTTTTTTGCAAATGTACATTCTTGTGTCCACCATACTTTGTGTTTCTTCTGTACGAGTCCTTTTGTTTGTGGTATAGCGAGTGTTGCAGCAGATATTATGCATGTAGTAAACCTGTCATTAATTTCATCTATGCTGGGGTCTTCAGAAAATTCTTTATCTAGAGTGGCACTTTCTGTAAAAAGTGACCAGTCGGCGAGGTGAAGTTTCCAGCGCCGTGGTCTTGTGGGAATGACTGCAGTAGACGATGAGAGGCTGATGATAATAGGTAGGTGATCACTTCCCAGAGGGTCATTTAAAACATCCCATTTAAAATCGGTAAAAAGCGATGGTGATGCGAAAGCTAAATCGAGAAAGCTCATTTTTGCCGAGCTTGGGCAACAATAAGTTGCTTTTCCTGTATTTAAAAGACAGATGTTATTTGAGAGGATAAAATCTTCGATTGTTTGCCCCCTAGAGTCGCAGCGCTCGCTTCCCCAAAAAGGGGAGTGAGCGTTAAAATCCCCAACTACCAGATATGGCTCTGGAAGTTCATCTATCAATTCTTCTAGATCATGGACTGTTAATGTAAAATGTGGAGGAATGTATACGGAACAGATTGTTAGTGTTTTATAGCTGACGATGCTGACTGCAAACGCCTCTAGTTTTGTATTGAGCTTTATTTCTCGAGCAGGGACGCCGCTTTGGACGACAATTGCGACGCCTCCTGAGAGTCGATTTGCCTGCTCGCGATCGCGTCTAAAAGTTTGATAATGTTTCAGGATATTCACATGTTGTGGACCAAGATTGGTCTCCTGAAGACATAAAACTATGGGTAACATTGACCATAAATTATGTGTTATGTCCCTATAATTCCGCATAAGTCCTCTGCAATTCCATTGAATTAAAAAAGTCATGCTTGTGTTTTTAAAAGAAAATGAAAAGAGATTTACTTATGTGGTGGGCCCGTTATGAGGGGCCTGTCTTTTTTTCGCTCAACAGAGCTGTTCCGCCGCTGTAATGGAGGCGGAGTGGGTGTTGTATCCATCACCTCAACAGAGGTGCTGGAGGACCGCGCAGCCGTGGTTGTGTTAGTTTCAGGCCTCTCCCGACGGGGGGAGGTCCTGCGGGATGCCTACCCATGGACCGGCGGTCCCTGCTTTGGCAGTGACAGGGCAGCTTTCGCTGACCCTGCCTGGGGCGTGGATGGCCCTGCCATAGGCTCGGTGGGAGCGGCCTTGGCAGGTGCCGGAGTGCTGTGCGGTGCTACGCCCCTGCGCACCACATCAGCGAAGTTTTGTTTTGCTGTGAAGGAGAATGTGTTTGTAAGCGCCAAACGCCTTCTCGCTTCTTTAAAAGAAATGTTTTCTTTGGTCTTTATGGTGATAATTTCTTTTTCTTTCTTCCAGGACGGACACGCCCTGGAGTATGCAGCATGTTCTCCTTCACAGTTTGCACAGCACAGGGCTGCGTCACATACATCAGACTGGTGATCGTTAGAGGCACATTTTGCGCAAGTTTTACGACCGCGGCAGCTCTGTGAGCCGTGGCCGAACCTTTGGCAGTTGAAACACCTGCGAGGGTTTGGTATGTATGGTCGTACATTGATTTTCAAATATCCCACGTCGATTGTGTCGGGCAGGGTGCTGGTGTTGAACGCCAGGATCATGTGTTTTGTGTCTCCTTGTTGTCCTTCCGGATTTTGATTCGGTGGACATCTATGACGTCTTGGTCGATGAGCCCTTCGAGCATTTCTTTTTCAGTTATGTGAAGAAAATCATTTTCCGATATTACGCCTCGGACAGTGTTTAGTGAGCGATGAGGAGTCACGGAGACCGGGATTTCCCCTATGGACGTTAGGTTGGAGAGCTTAGAATGTTGGACATTGTCACACAGTTCGAGCAATAAGTCGCCGCTGGCCATTTTTGACAGCTTATAGCCAATGCCTAGGGTTTCAGTCAAGCACTTTGACACAAGGAAGGGGGATATTATTCTTGCCTGTTTATCTTGTTGTTCACTGTGGATCACATGATATTTGGGGAAAGTTACTTTTCTTTTTTGAAAGAAGTTGTCTGCCTCGTTCCG
Organism: Amblyomma americanum; assembly: GCF_052857255.1. NCBI lineage: Eukaryota > Metazoa > Arthropoda > Arachnida > Ixodida > Ixodidae > Amblyomma > Amblyomma americanum. The sequence continues at coordinate 161,044,053 of NC_135504.1, read as the reverse complement.
CCCTCTTTTGAGAGAGTGATCAGGTTTTGAAAGTTGGGGAGCCATAAAAAAACTTTGTTTTTCGGTCATGGTGCCAGCCACCCACCACGGAGTCCAACAAGGGGACGGGACAGGAAATTGATAGCAAGTCCTGCCCACGCCAGCTGTACACCTCAACTATAACCAAATATGACGCAACTCAGGGTAGTTGGTCACACAAGGTTAACCCTCGCCGCCAGGAAAAAAGGAAAAGCCAAGAAGTGAGTAGGAGATAGGAGAGTTGTGAGAAAGAGAAAGGAAAGTGAAAGATAGAGGGGAGGATAGGAAAAGGCGACTGCCGATTCCCCCCGGTCGGGTCAGGCCGGAGGTGCCGTCTGCAGGAAGCTGGGGCCAAAGTGGTGTGTTGCCTCCTCCAAGGGGCCTTAAGGGTCCAAACGCTCGGCATCGGCTCAACCACCAGGATCCCCTTTTTCCCGGACACGGCGATGCCACGCACGGCGAGGCGCGGGTGCTCGGGTCCGTGGTGATGCACAGTTCACCATCATCCCCTTGCGAGGATGTCCCTGCGGATGCTCGGGAAACCGCGGTGTCGCCACTCACCGTCGCGACGCCTGCAAGCTGCAGGCGCCCCCCTGCGGGGCGGAAGTCAGTATTGGTCAGACGGCGAATGTGCTACCTTTCTTAGCACATGTCTCAGCGGGGAAGCTCTAAGCGTATTCGGGCGACTTTCTCCGGACTATGCTGCAAGCTACCGCAAGGTAAAGGCCGCCTTGCTTAAGCGGTTCCGACTCACCACCGAAGGATTCCGAGATAAACTCAGGATGCGGCAAGATTAAGCCACTACTTTGATCGGTGGATGGAACTTTCAGAAATTCCACAGGAATACAGTAAACTTCGCGAGCTTCTCATAAAGGAACAATTCCTGAGTATCTGTCACCCGAGCTTGTCGCCGTACCTGAAGGAAAGAAGAGCCAAGACTCCCTCCGAATTGCTAGATCTTGCCGAGAAATTTCTGGAAGTTCAAGGAGGAACGAATCTGACCAAGATAAAGAATACGAATTCAGAGAACGCGGGAAAAACCGACAGCCGCGATGCCCGATTTAGCCCAAAGGCTCACCAAAGTGCTACCTGTGCAACAAGTCAGGCCAATACGCGTCTAATTGCCGCAACAGTGCTCCGAACGGTAGCCCAACAGCTTGTTTTAAGTGTGGGCAGAAAGGGCACAGAGCCGCGGCTTGTCCGAACCCAAGCAAGCTCATCCCCCAGGTATCGTGCGTAAGGGCCTGCTCAGATGACCACATGCAGGAAGAAGATGAAAATGGCTTCGTAGAACTGAAGAATGGCAAGAAGGTACAAGTCGTGAATGCCGTTGTGGACGCGCTACCGGAAGCCAAAATGAACAGAATGCCTGTCCGGAAAGGGAAGGTAGCAGAAAAAATAATTACAGTGTTGCGAGACACGGGAAGCAGCGCTGTAATAATAACACGAAAATTAGTGAGAGACAAGGATCTCACTGGAACGAAGAGCCTTGTGCTGTTAGTGGACGGCTCGTTTCAGCGCTTGCCGGAAGCAGAAGTACATGTGCGGACTCCCTACTACAGCACGAAACTAACTGCGCTGTGCATGGAGCGCCCCATATACGGCCTCATATTGGGCAACATAAAGGGGCAAAGTTTCCAAAGGGCCCAGAAAGTAGCCACGAGAGGGAGAAATCCGAATCCTGCTCTTCGGAACAGCGCAGTGATCGCCAAGCGAAAATGATGTGGCGAAGGAGGAGCGAGCATGCTCGCTCAAGCAGAGCAGCAAAGCAGACAGTCAAGCAGGAAGAACGGAAGAGTCCCGCGGAGGAATATTCCGAGGAAGAAAAAACGTTTCCGCAGGAAGGGACGGGCACTGCAGTAGAAAGCCGTGCGAAGCCGAAAGAAAGGCCGCGAAAGGGTCACAAGGAAGCAGCGAAACGCGACACAGCTCAAGAGGACAAATGTGTTTGAAACTCCGGCTAGGCTCAGCTTAGCGCAGGTGGTCGACATGTTCATCGTGCTGTTGTGCACATTAGTTCAGCTGCCTTTCGATCACACAGGAAATTTCTGGAATGTGACCAAAAGGGTAATAACTCCGGTCAATATTCTGAGCCTGTGTGCTTTGACGCAGGTGCCCTGGAATTCATCATTTGCCTTGTTTGTGCGTGCATACCTAAGCGCACAATTCTTTTCCGAGTCGGCAAATTTATCTACAGGGTTCAGGTGGGGCGAAGCAGAAGCCCAGGTTGACCGAGAGAATGACCCGCGAGTCGAAGAGACCCTTGCGGCGACAAAAGGCAACTCTGAAGGCTCTCAAGCGCGCATTGCGAAAGCGCAAGTAGAAAATTTATGTGGAAGAATCGGCTAATGTATACTTGTGTACTCCCTCTTTGTGTTGTCTTAATGTGTCGCCGAGTTTCGGCACGTAATGAAGTAAATCTTGGCCTTGTCAAGTGTTGTGTGTGTGCAGACATCATTGTATTGAACGTATGTATTCTGGCGTCCGCCATATAGATTGTGAGCGCAAGCATGTGCGCACGAATTTTGTGTTTGTGAATATTGTTGCACCATGTTCTTAAAGAAGGGGCAGTGTCACAAAATTCGGCGCATGTTCGAAAAAAAAAAAAAACCGGCGCTGCGCCTAAGCAATCGCGCCCGCGCGCGGTAAAGTAAAAAAAAAAAACAGCGGGGAAGGAACCCCAGGGATTGCGTAACTTTCCACTCAGCTCGCCGGCGCGGCGCCGCGGGGGGCATGGCCGCGTGCGGCGTCAATTTTTCTCCAATGTTGAAGTTTTTGCTTGTTGTCGACGGAAAGCTCGTAACCTTGACGGCGCCAAAGTGATACCCCCCCGCCCCTTCGCTCCGGCACCGATGACTCAGCGTGCCGCGAATGACCTAGATTGTTCTAGAAGGTGGTTCCCGCGCTCGATCAATGGGGTCGCGCGCCCGACGCAAGAAGGAGGAGTTCGTGTGGTTAAAGCTGCGTGTATGTGCGCGCCTGCCTTGGCGCGAAGAACAAACAGACGCGGTCCGCGCCTATAAATGAGGGGCTGCAACCGCCATCAATTAGCAATGAAGGCGCGATTTTCCGAACCCGTTAAATATCTGTTACGGGTCCAATTGGACTTATTTTTGGAAATATGGCGGAGGGTTTGAAGGTTACTTCAATTCCGCCACCGGTTGGCCCGGTATTGCACTGCCTCCGGGATCGGCCTTGTCTTTAGCGCGTCTTTACTATCCTGTCTTTCTATCCCATCCTTCAACTCTCCTACTATCTGCACGTGGTAGCGATTGTATCTCGGCTTGAGCCAGTGAGCAGTCCTGTGCACTTTCCTTTTATTTCTTCCTTGCAACAACAGACAGACAGACCGTCAGTTAGCCCGAGCCGCCGTTCAAGCTTCCGAGAAGCGCGCCCACTCGACTCCCGGGAGAACACCACTCGACCAACGATGGACCAGCGAGACGACGTGCGCCAGTCTGCGGGTCGGCCCCGTCGTGCTCCTCAGGTCGTCGGACTGTCGGAGTGCCCGGTGAACAAATTGTGTTTTGTTTATTTGTCTTTCTCTGTGTTTACGCACTTTAGCTGCAAAGATTATGTTTAATTGTATCTCTCTCCATTGTTACTTTGCCCGAATTGCATCGCATTTGTAGATCACTTTGTATGTACTCGTACGAGTGATTGTGAAATCTCTGTATCGCCTCTTAGCTGTATAAACTGTTTTGTTTTGTGAACCTTTGGCTCTGTTGCAAATGGGTCGCAAGCCCCAAGGGTAGCGTTGGCCTGGCGGCCTGGGGCATAGCTGGAAACATCCGAAGGTCCTGGCAAAGGATGAGTCGACTGCCAACAGAACAACTTGTTTATTCTAGCATCGCAAAAGAGCAGCCGGTCAGGGCGACCACGTTACTCGACGGAAGAAATCGAAGCCTCTCTCTTGGCGTCCGTGGCAGCTGCCTTTATACCCTCGGAGTCGAGGGCAAGAAGGAACGGCTCGGGATGAGGCGCACGAGACGGCGACGCACGGACACGTTGAGACGTGACGTGACGCGTCCGCCTGGCCGGCGCCGGTCAGACCTCCTCGCCTCCCAGTTGGGGAGCTCCTCTCCCCGGCTGCCGCGCTTTGACAAGCGTGGGCACCAACATGCACACACACACACACACGCACACACGAAGACACGTGGCATTGAAACCTGCCTGGACGCGCTTGGCGGGAGGCGTTGCGGCAGCGCTGAAAGGGCCAAAACGTCCACCACTTTGAACGAAGCCCCGGCGTCTGTTGCATCCGCGCCGGCTGTACCGCGCGTCGTAGGCGAAACGTAACAGACCGCCCCGCCGGGAGGAGATCCCGATGGTCAGGAGACTGCATCCGCTGTCCGGAGGGATGTCGCTCGATGATACTCGTAATCGAAATCGGTCGTCCCTCGGCGTGGCCTGAGCGCAGCGCACAGAGAAGGCCTCGTTCTCAGGTTCAGGTTCACACAGGAGACTGCAAAGTGACTTCGGGAGTGTTGCCATTTTTGTTCTCGTTCCCAGCAAGCGTTAGAACTACGCCGAAACGCAACCGCTCAGTCAGCAAGCACGACACAACCCTCACTAAGCTCTGCCAGGCTCTTTCCCCTTTTATACTACTGCCTAGTTCCTTACAGTAGTCAAGCAGCACTAAGAACGCGTCCACAAATGGGAAAATCGCACTAGAAAGCACGTCATCACTTTGAAACACTAAACAAAAGCCATGTGTTAAAAATCCTGCCACAGGAAGAAAACATCAGTAACAAACAACTTTGAGGCTGATTCCTACGTTAGGGGCCTCGACTTAAGCCATCGGCGTTACCGTTGAGACTCCCCTTTTTGTAACGCACCTCATAGGAATATTGTTGCAAAGCGAGGCTCCAGCACAGGAGGCGGCCATTTTTGAGAGAGACGGTCTGCAGCCATTGGAGAGGGCAGTGATCCGTCTGAATGATAAACCTCGAGCCGGCTAGGTAGCATGACAATTTCTGAACGGCCCACACAAGACACGCACACTCTTTCTCGGTAGCGCTGTACGCCTGCTCACGACAGGTCAGCTTACGACTAGCATACAGGACAGGGTGTTCCACTTCTCCATTTTCCCGTTGGCACAGTACAACGCCCATGCCTCGCTCACTAGCATCGCACTGAACAACGAACCCTTTTGTGTAGTCTGGCGATCGTAGCTCAGGCTGGCTTGTTAGGGCGCTCTTTAGGGCGCTAAAAGCTCTTTCCTTTGTCTCGCCCCAGACAACTGTTTGGGGCTCTGTTTTTCTTAGAGCATCCGTCAGGGGAGCCGCGATATCGGAGTACCTGGGGATGTACCTCTGATAGTAGCCGGCGACACCTAAGAACGACCGAATATCGGTCTTCGTGCGCGGTTGCGGGAAGTCTCGCACAGCGGCCACCTTTATTTCAGAGGGGCGGCGACGACCCTGTCCAATCACGTGACCGAGGTAGACAACCTCGACCTGTGCTAATTGGCACTTGGGAGCCTTGACTGTCAAGCCCGCTTCGCGCAGGCGGGTTAGCACTGCCCGCAAGTGTGCCATATGCTCAGACGAGGATGCGGAGAATATCGCTACGTCGTCTAAATACGGTAAAGCGAATTCTTCCTGTCCCCGCAACACTTTGTCCATGAGGCTTGAAAAGCAGTATGGCGCGTTCTTCAAACCAAAACTCAAAACTTTAGGACGGAATGTTCCCATTGGTGAAATGAACGCCGCATACCTACTAGCCTCTTCTGTAAGTGGAACCTGCCAATAACCCCTGACAAGATCTAGGGTGGAAATAAACTGAGCGCTACTAACTTTCTCAAGGCGCTCCTCGATGTTAGGGATCAGATAAATTTGATCCTTAGTGACGGAATTAAGCCTGCGGTAGTCGAGGCAAGGACGAGGTTCGTTGCCCGGTACCTCAACTAAAATCAATGGGGAGGTATAATCACTCTCAGCCGCCTCAATAACTCCGAGCTGTAGCATTTTCTTTACCTCAGCCTCCATAATATCGCGCTGGCGGGGTGACCCCCGGTACGCCTTGGATCGTACTGGCTCTGGGGAGGTAAGTTCTATTTCATGAGTAAGGACAGAAGTCCTACCAGGCCTCTCAGAGAACTGACCTTGAAACTCTTGTAAGAGTTGGTGTAGTTCGGTTTCCTGCTCAGGCGACAGCGGTGCTTTACTGACTAAGTCACTAATGACCTGATCGGTGTCTTCCCTGTTCGTCGCTGAGCCTAGTCCCGGAAGCTCGACCGGAAGCTCTTCGGGAACGTTTACCATCATACACACCACTGCTTCCCGTTGTCTATAGGGTTTGAGCAGATTACAGTGGTAAACTTGCTGTGTTTTCCGTTTTCCTGGCAGACTCACCACGTAGTTAACGTCCGACAGTTTTTGAACAATCCGTGCTGGGCCCTCCCACTGCACGTCGAGTTTGTTTTTTAGCGATGTGCGCAATATCATTACCTCATCGCCCACCTCAAAACGACGGGCCCTGGCTGTCCGATCATAATAAACCTTGGCCCTCTGCTGGGCCTTTGCCATTGCTTCACCTGACAACTCCTGTGCCTTTCTTAAGCGTTCGAGGAGCCTGAGCACGTACTCGACCACGACTGGGTCGTCGCCCCTGCCTTCCCACGAATCTCGAAGCATGCGAAGCGGAGACCGCAGCGAGCGACCGTACACCAGCTCAGCTGGCGAAAACCCCGTAGCCGCATGCGGCGCGGTCCTTAATGCAAACATCACCCCAGGCAGACACAGCTCCCAATCACTTTGTTGTTCAAAACACAATGCTCTCAACACACGCTTCATGACGGAGTGGAGCTTCTCAACGGAATTCGACTGTGGGTGGTACACTGAGCTGTGTAACAGCTTTACCCCACACCTTTCGAGAAAGGCTGTCGTCAAAGCGCTAGTAAACACTGTGCCCTGATCTGACTGGATTTCCGCAGGAAAACCAACTCGCGCAAATATGAACAGTAGTGCTTTGACTATCTCAACTGAGCTGAGTTCTTTAAGCGGCACTGCTTCAGGGAAATTTGTCGCTGGGCAGATCACAGTCAAAATGTGTCTGTACCACGTGGCTGTTACCGGCAGAGGTCCCACTGTACCCATAACGAGCCGTCTAAAAGGCTCCGTAATGATAGGTACCAACTTCAACGGCGCCCTCGATTTGTCCCCTGGTTTGCCAACCCGCTGACAGGTGTCACATGTCCTCACAAAGTGTTCTGCTTCACGAAAACACCCTGGCCAATAGTACTCTTGCAAGAGACGGTCCTTAGTCTTCTAAACTTCTAGGTGTCCGGACCACGAACCCCCATGCGACAAGCGCCACAGATCCTGACGGTAGCACTGAGGCACGATCAGCTGATCGAACTCCCCTCCCCTGCGGTCTAGATACTTCCTGTACAGGACCCCACCTCTTTCCACAAAACGACCATTTTTCATGGCGATACCTTCCTTGACAGTGCAGCGCATGTTTTCTAGGCTGCCATCCTTTTTTTGCTCGGCTATCAAAGCCGACCGGCTGACTTTTAGCATCCATCTGACGTCGGCGCGATGAGAAAATCTGCAGATAGCTCTTCCAACTTTACCGTGTCGGGCATTTCCTCTCCAGTACCTGGTGCCTTCAACGCTACAGGCTCAATTTTATTCAGTTCGGACGTGCTCTGAATATCAGCATTGCTGCGCCTCCGACCCTTTCTCATTGTTCGGCAACGTCGGCCCCGCAACTACCGCCTTTGCAGCGAGCTCCCGAACTCTCGATCTGGTTAAGGCCTGAACGCTAGCCTCACCAAACAAAAGCCCCTTCTCGCGCAGGAGGTGATCGGACCTGTTCGAAAATAGGTACGGGTACTGGGGGGGCAGCATAGATGACACTGCGGCCTCCGTCTCAATTGCTCCGAAAGGTCCTTCAATAAGCACTTTTGCTACGGGCAGACACACGCTATGAGCTTCCACGGCTTGCTTGATCCATGCGCACTCGCCCGTGAACATATCGGGTTCTACGTAAGAGGGATGAACTACATCCATTGTAGCTGCGGAATCACGAAGCAGTCGGCACTCTTTCCCGTTCACGAGGAAGTCTCGCATGTAAGGCTCGAGAAACTTCATGTCATCGCCAGTGCTACATAATGACAAAAACACGACTTTTGTTTTTGTTTCTGGACACTGCGCCGAGAAGTGACCCGGCTTCTGGCACGTATAACACACGCGCGCTTGCCTCGTCTCGAACCGCTTTCTGCGTTCGGCTTCGGCTGCCGCCGTCTCCTTACGTTCGGTCGGACTGCTTTCACTCGCATCCGCACTACGTGTGTCCCCCCTTGCTCTCATGGGTGTGAACTTCGGCCTCTCAGACTTGGAGCCAAATTCACCCTTTTGACCGTCCCAAGCTCCGCGAGCCCGACGCGTCACAAACTCCTCGGCTAGCTCGGCGGCTTTAGCCACTGTACTAACGTCTGGCCTATCCAAGACCCAGTACCGCACGTTCTCAGGTAACCGACAATAAAACTGTTCCAGCCCGAAACACTGCAGAATTTTCTCGTGGTCACCAAACGCTTTCTCTTCTTTGAGCCACTCCTGCATGTTTGACATAAGCCTGTAGGCAAACTCTGTATATGACTCACTTCTGCCTTTTTCATTTTCGCGAAACTTCCGACGGAACGCCTCCGCTGACAGCCTGTACTTTTTTAGCAGATTCGATTTCACTTGGTCGAAATCCTCTGCCTCCTCTCTCTTCAAGCTAGCGACTACGTCGGCCGCCTCGCCGGGTAACAAAGTGAGCAAGCGCTGTGGCTACGTTTCCCGAGAGAACCCCTGCTTCTCGCACGTTCGCTCAAAGTTAACCAGGAACCAACCAATGGCCTCTCCAAGCTTAAACGGCCGCATCAGGTCAGTCATTTTGAACGATACTCGTTCTCCTGCACCGTGTGCCTGACTTCCATTACGAGCGCGTTCCATCTCTACCTCGAGGCGCTTCATTTCCAAAGCGTGTTGACGGTCGCGCTCTTCTTTCTCTTTATCTTTTTGTTCTATACGTTCGCGCTCGTCTCTCTTTTTTTGCTCTTTACGTTCGCGCTCGTCTTTCTCTTTTTGCTCTTTAAGTTCGCGCTCGTCTTTCTCTTTTTGCTCTTTACGTTCGCGCTCCTGTCTTTTTGCCTTCTCCTCAATGTTCTCAAGGCATTCCGGCAGCTCGTCATCCTCAGCCTCCAACTCAAGAATAGCCCTTAGCAGTTCTGGTTTTCTGAGTTTGTCTGAGACATCCAGACCCAACTCTCTTGCAAGCTCCAGCAATTTCGGTTTGCGCAACGACTTCAAATCCATGGCTGCTCCGAATGCTGCTTTCTCTACTGCCTACTATTGTCTTGCCGCAAACTAACCCGGCAGCAACGACAACCACAATTACCAGCTCTGTTTCTGACGCGAACAAAAGCCTGGCAAAACTCAGAAGAAGAAAGTACCGTGCTCACCAAACCTCGCAGCCAAGAATTCAGCGCAGTCGTTCCGCTGCAGGCAACCAGTCATCACACAGGGCTCGTTGCACTGCTCCCGGATGGTCGTTGTGCTGCTCAGCATACAGTCGACCGCATATCTTCGCTGCTGGCCTCCATTGTCGGGATCTCACCGCTGGCAACCAGTTGTTGCAAATGGGTCGCAAGCCCCAAGGGTAGCGTTGGCCTGGCGGCCTGGGGCACAGCTGGAAACATCCGAAGGTCCTGGCAAAGGATGAGTCGACTGCCAAAAGAACAACTTGTTTATTCTAGCATCGCAAAAGAGCAGCCGGTCAGGGCGACCACGTTACTCGACGGAAGAAATCGAAGCCTCTCTCTTGGCGTCCGTGGCAGCTGCCTTTATACCCTCGGAGTCGAGGGCAAGAAGGAACGGCTCGGGATGAGGCGCACGAGACGGCGACGCACGGACACGTTGAGACGTGACGTGACGCGTCCGCCTGGCCGGCGCCGGTCTGACCTCCTCGCCTCCCAGTTGGGGAGCTCCTCTCCCCGGCTGCCGCGCTTTGACAAGCGTGGGCACCAACATGCACACACACACAGACACACACACGAAGACACGTGGCATTGAAACCTGCCTGGACGCGCTTGGCGGGAGGCGTTGCGGCAGCGCTGAAAGGGCCAAAAAGTCCACCACTTTAAACGAAGCCCCGGCGTCCGTTGCATCCGCGCCGGCTATACCGCGCGTCGTAGGCGAAACGTAACAGCTCCGACCTATTCTCTGGCTTGCGACCGGCGAAAGCTGGGCACCAAACGACCGACCCCCTTGTCACTTAGTAGCTGATCACCGGCTGAGCTTGCCACTCTGAGTCGAGGGCATCTCCTCTGTGACTGAGACCGCTACGCCCCCCACCCACGCTCTAAGGGTGTCTTTGAGCGCACGCAAAAGTGCGCGAAGTGGTGACAGTGGGGGATGTACAGGAGAGAAAGATACGACGAAAAACTGCAGATCTAAGACATCGGTGAGCAGAACTATTGACGCCAGTGCTCGTGCAGACGAACGCGCCTATCAAGCAGAAGCACTCGTCAAGGGCTACGCCGCTGCTGACTCTCTCCCAGGAAATATTTACCTGAAAAACCCTCTGTGCCCCCCCCCCCAATTCTTAGCCAATCCCCCTATGTGGGCATGTGCCATAGTATGAGGATAACAACAACAACAGCGACTCTCGGCCTGAATCCAGCAATTTAACGCCTGTATCTTGGCCACTCCCCCGCAGTGGGTATGTGCCAGCATTGCTTGAGGCCCAGAACAACAACAGCGACTCTCGGCCGCTTAGCTCCAACGTGACTCTCGGCAGTTTAACTCCTATGTGACATCTGGTGCAGGCGCTGGGTAGCCTTTAATGTACCGTACGCCCCTTCAAGCCGCAATTCCAGCCCGGGACAAATATCTAAGGTAGACACGCCAGGCCACCAGGGCAGTCGCAGATTGCAAGGCCTACCTCCCGAATTTGGACTACTCGCTGCTTGTAATCCACCTCTAAGGCTCCCACAATGAATCCTCTTGCTACAGTTCCGCCGGTCCTGCTCCACCACCAGCGAGAGATACCGCATTCCCACGGCCAACAACACGAGGACGCCGAAGACTGCCTGGACCAGTACGACCGGGTGGCCATCTACAATCGCTGGGGCGCTGACTGCAAGATGCGCTGTATTTATTTCGACCTCAAAGACTACGCGAGTATCTGGTTTATCAACAATGAATCTGGCCTTCGAACGTGGGATACCATCAAACCCGAGTCCCTCCAAGCTTTCAAGGACAGCGCGTTACGCAATTAGAAGGCTGACCTGCTTTTTAGGGCCGGACATCAGTTCTCTAACGAGAGTGGGATGGTGTACGTCGAAGAAATAAAGCTACTCTTCCAACGTGCGGACCCAAACATGTCGGAGGTGAGGAAGGTCAGCTACCTGATGAAATGGGTTAAGGAGGAGCTGTTCGCCGGCATGGTTCGAAGTCATCAAGTGACTGTAACTGACTCCGTAAAGGAGGCGAGCTTCATCCAACAGTCTCTTGACATGAGGGTCCGACAGTACGACCGCACAACTGCATCAATGCACACGGCCACTGTGGAGGGAGGCAGAATGAACTCGGCAGAGTCTCTACGTGAGGTAATTCGATCCATCGTGTGAGAGAACTGGCAAAGCTCTTTTCGGCTATGGTGCAGCCTCAGGTTGCCACACTTGGTGATGTTGTTCGCGAGGTGGTGCAACAGGCACACATACAGGCACACAACAGGCATACCAGCACACCACTACCTCTCCCAGACCCGGCACAGCCGCAGAACCCTGATCTCAGCTACGCCGCCGTAACACATCGGTTCATCCCGTCCCAGCCGAACCCACGTTATGACGCACCTGCCTCCGCCGCTATACGGAGTCAACCTCTCCAGCCGAATTCTCCAGAGCGCTTAGGACGACGCAGAACGGATATCTGTAGAGCGCCAGACAATCAGGCGCTGAGCTACCATTGCGGTGAGGCTGGACATGTTGGCTCTGCTGCCCATACAGGGAGATGGGCCTTCGAGGATTCCCCGTCGGCTGTCCCCGTCCGACGTGTGGAGAACGACCGCAGGAGATCGCGGACTACATCTCGCAAGCGGACTCAGTACAGCGCCGCTTCTCTCGATCACCATCTCCGCGTCGCTACAGTTCCCCAGGAGGAGGCCAGTCTCGGAGTCCCCGTAGGGAAAGCTAGATGCAGCAGCCTCTGCAGGTGCGGCTGCTCAACGACAAAATGTGCAAGATCCTCCATCGCCGCAAAGCAGTTCACACACAATGCCGAATTCCCTAGCCGCACCGACTATCATCACCCAAAGTGTCTCTAAACCAGCCGATGTCCTCACGTACCGCTCCGTGGCCACGATCTCCTTTTCTCGATGCCGGACTCCTACGCACTGCAGCCGCAACCGACTACCTCGACATCTCCAAAGTAAGACGCTAGCAACAGCCGACTTAGAGATTTCGGTCCAAGGCGCCAATGTAACCGCTCTGGTTGATACTGGCGCCGATTATTCTGTGCTCAGTGGAAAATTTGCTGCGGCACTAAAAAGGTCACAACTGCTTGGGACGGCCCACAGATGCGTACTGCAGGGGGCCATTTGATCACACCAACGGGAACGTGCACGCCGAGGGTAACCGTGCAAGGAAAAATATTCCTAGCAACGTTCGTAGTGCTAGCCGAGTGCTCTCTGGACGTCATACTCGGCATGGACTTTCTGACTGAAAACGGTGCCGTGATTGATGTACAATCGCTGTCCGTCAAGTTCTCGACCGAGAAGGCCATATTCGTCGATAGTGTTCTCCCAGCAGCGCTGCACTTTTTAGACGAACACGTGACCGTGAATCCACGTTCCAGTGTAATGATAACCGTCGGCTCAAAGAACATACGGCAAATTGAGGGTGTCGAGGAAAGCAAGCAGTTGTTGATTCTGGACAGAGGACTTTCCGTCGCCAGGGCGGTTGTCTTCCTCGAAGATAGCACGGTCGACGTTCTTCTCACAAATTTCAGCAACGAACACCAGCACCTTAACAGGGGAACGACTGTGGCTATATTGACGCTCTTAGTGAAGCTAATGGGACACTGAGGAGAAATTGAAAATGGCTTGTATCGATAGAATACCAGCTCCTGATCACAAAAACGCCACTCTTACTGAAAACAAAGCTCTTGTAGGGGGCTAGAAAATAACTAGAACCAAAATACGCCTATCGCCGCAACAGGCCAATATCGCAAGTACAAGCGTGATGACGTCATAGGACAAGAGACGCCTCCTTGGAGGAATTTACCTTCCTATATGGATGCCACGAATCTCTGAGGCTGACAAAGGAAGGTTGCCTGATTCAATATTGAAGTAAGTGTTGTTTTGAAACCCATAGTGCACTTTTATCACACGAGGAAGACAGACAAAAGACAAGCTGAGTGTTGGAAGCAAAAAACCGATGCTTGGCTGCGCCACAGGCGGCCAGGAGAGTTTCGATTTGTTATGGCGCTTTGCGTCTATGAGCTTTGCGTGCCCCGTGGTTTTGTTTTTGACGCGCCTCGATTTACAAGCGCCGAACAGCAGAGGAACTTTAAGCGCCGCTTCAAGGGCTAGTTAACCTTCGAAGGAGCCTGTTAAGGCTGGTGAGACGATCGCCACGAGCGATGAAAAACTATGATGGCACGATGGTCGGTGGTTGTACAAGGCAGTTAGCAGTATAAACAGAATTTGTGTCTTCGCACGCTCACCCGACGAAACGTTCCCGGCTGCGCCAGTCAACTTCAAACTACTTAACGGAAATCGTTTATTAGGGATAGAAGATGAGATACAAGGCAGTTGAGAAAAAGAGATTTGGAACCTGCAGAGACCGTGACTCAGCTCTCCAATTTGTTTGCGGATCCGTTCAATAGTTTAGGCAGTTGGGCGGAACTGTTATATTCTAGCTCACGGCTAATTTAATCTATTCACAGTACACATCTGAAGGTACATGCAAGTGGGCGAGAGAGCCCGATCCAGTGGACCCCGTACCTCCGGAAATGCGCGGAACCCGTTGAAGCATCGTGCGTCGGATTTAATTTCAAGCCGTCAACTTTAAACGCGAGCGCCTTTGAGCACCCATCCGTTTTTTATGGCAAAAAAAAAATATATAACCTAGCTGGCCCGTGCAACCGTGGGAAACCACCTCAACGCTGCCTGCTGCACCGTGAAACAGCGCCGTTCAAGGAATCATTATCCATTGCCCCCTATACCCTGGCCAGCCTCCGATGGGCGCGACGCGCCGAACTTTTCCTCGCCCCTCGCTACTCCTCGCACTGGGCTTGCGATACTGATTTAGCAACGGCTGCTCACGTCGGAAGAGGGAAACGACCTGCAGGCGCCTGACCTAACCATGCTCCCTCAAAAGCATCGCACGCTCTCTGGGGCTGAGGTCGCTGAAATGCAGGCCGGAGTTTTTGTGAGAACTTCGTTGTCGGGATCGGAAACGGAATCCATCGTAACGCTGGCAAGACACCGGTGCAAACGTAAACGAGGTGACGGTAGCGACACCCGATAGATGCCTTCAACGTGCGGCAGCGGTAGCTTTCATTTCCGCTGCTGCTAGACCACACCGCAAGCCGACAGAAACTATGGAGTCTGCGTTTACGTTACGTTTCACGTCACTCCGCCCTATGACGTCAGAAGAGGACGCCGTGACGTCACAAGAGTGCCCCGTGTTTGAACCGGAGCGGCGGGAAACAATTTTTCAACTGCGAATCCAAATTCCTTTGATATAAATGCATATTTCGCTCCCGGACAAGCGGCAACAAAGCCATGATATGCCGAACTACCAGATTTTCTAAAATAAAATTTGATTGAGTTCGCACTATACCTTTAATGACTGCTTCAACGACTGAGCCTGACAGACCTGTTGGTGTTCACTACGACATTAACCCAACCCTGCCACTAGAGCAGCGAGACAATGTGCGGGAACTGCTCGATCGCTAACGTGGTGCCTTCGCGTCGTCGTCACGCGTCGAGCGGACGCATCTTGCGAAACATCGCATAATTACTGATGAAAATGTCCCACCACTCCGCCAGTCACCTTATCGAGTGTCCACTAAAGAACGTGAGGATATCAGCACCGAAGTGAAAGAAATGCTCGGCGACGACGTTATTCGCCCTTCTGGAAGCCCGTGGGCGGCACCTATCGTGCTTGTGAAGAAGGACGGCAACTTACGATTCTGTGTTGACTGTCGTCGGTTAAACAATATCGCTAAAAATGGTGTGTACCCACTACACAGAATTTTCGACGCTTTGGATCGCTTATGCAACACCAGATATTTCTCCTCTATGGACCTGAAGTCTGGATATTGACAACTGGAGGTAGACGAGAGGGACCGCGAAAAAACAGCATTCATCATTCCAGACGGCCTGTACAAGTTTCAGGTGATGCCTTTTGGTGAGGACCCTATGGGTAGCATTTTTTAATATTTGGGGAGCCTACGAGAACGTTATTAAAGAGTATTTGAGGGACATACTGGGCACATTGGATGTGGAAGATGGAGTAATTAATCTTTTAAAAGATATATATATATATATATATATAAAGGTGACAAAGTGCTCATAAAATGGTACAAAACTGTATCAGGGCTTGTAGAGATAAAGCAGGGGCTTAGACAAGATGTCCTCTGTCTCCTTTGTTGTTCATGTTGTACCTGCAAGGGTTGGAGACAAAGCTAGAGAGGGTCGGACTAGGCTTCAACCTTTCTTTCTTAAAGCAAGGAGAATAGATTAAACAGTCATTACTGGGAACTATAAATATATGGCGATGATATAGTGATAATGGCTGACAACAAGGAAGATTTACAGTAGTTTATAGACATATGTGGTACAGAGGGAGATAGAATAGGCTTCAAGTTTAGTAAGGAAAAACCTGCTGTCATGATAATTAATGATGAGGCCGGCGAGCATAGATTACAGGAGTTCACACTAGAAGTGCTGTGTATCTGACAGAGATAGAAAAATATGTAATGAATAAAGCTAGTAGGAATGCAGCTGTCCTCAAAAATAAGGCACTGTGGAATTACAATAGGTATGAAGTGGTAAGAGGGATCTGGAAAGGGGTGAAGGTTCCCAGCCTGACTTTCGGTAATGCGGTCCTGTGCATGAAACCTGATGTTCAAGCAAGGTTAGAAATCAAACAACGCGGCGTAGGGAGGTTAGCTTCGGGAGTACATGGCAATACACCAAATCAGGGGCTACAGAGCGATTTGAGATGGGCGTCTTTCGAGATCAGAGAACCTAGCAGTAAGATAGCATTTGTAAGGCCACTCCTCTTTTCCAGCTGCATACCTTTGCAGGAAGTGGGACGCCGGCACACGCGGAAACCCCCCGAGTGCGTACAGGGAACGAAAACGGTACGGTCGCTTGACGCACGGACCCCCCCCCCCCCTCCTGACAACGTAGGGTTCGCCGCCGGGAACGCAACCGCAGCGTCCCGCCGTGCCTCGTGAACAAAAGCGTATTCCCAGGATGGCCGTGACGGACACCTGTCATGGCGGACAGGCAGTGCTCACCAAGAATGTGAGAAGACAGGGGCGATCCTTAATCTGGTTCCAGGAGCAACAGACAAACCCCTTCATGCTTATTAGCTGTGTCCCGCCGTCGGTAGCCCGGCAGCATCGTGGGCCCTTTCGCCTCCTCCTCTGTTGCTGACCGGCGACGCGGACCGATGGTGGGTGGCGGTACGATGCCTGAGGCAAGGATTAGCTCCGAAGGGAGAGCGTGTGGATACTCTCACTTGAGAGAGAGTGATGGCGTATTTGTTTTTTATTTAGTTTGTGTTGTTAACAAGACTCTGGGTTCGAGGCTAAGCCCAACCCAAGGGGTTGTCCCCATCTCTCTCTCATGTTATTTTTTGATTGGAGAATTGATGCTTAGGGCAGGCCACTGAAAATGACCGCCCTTAGTCCTTTGTTAATCAAGTGCTTAAAAGCGCATGTAAACGGATGCAGTCCAGTCCAGTCTGAGTTGGGGCTCCATGCTTAGCATGCAACGTGATGCTACTTAGGCTCTAACCTGCCGGGTCGATGAGTAAAGTACGCAAAGTTTGTTCTTTTGTAAATTCAGTTCTGCTTTTTCCAGTTTAACTCTCTGTATATGTATGCTGTAAATATAAGCTCTGCTGTCACCATCTACAAGCTCGCCTCCTGTCCATCTTCCAAGCCGAACGACACTAGAGGAAGGGTTTGTGAACCATCCTCGAAGAAACGGACGACCTTTGAAATTCTACTGGCGCAGCACGAGAGGCTTCGCCACGTTTCATCATCAAGGCCAGGCATCGCAGTGGCAACCGCAGGCCATCCGACACGGAGCAGCGAGGAGCTGTCAAGGGACGACTCCACCTCGGCTGCTGCCAACGCTTGTGGAACGGATGCGTCATCCGGGCTCTGGGCGGCAGACAACAGAAGATCTGCGCCGGGTGAGTGGGATTTCTTGCGTTTTGTTGAGGCAGGCATGGTGGTTAGTTTGTGAGGCCCATGGTCGATACGAGGAGAACGTTAGCTGCTAAAGATAGCGAATCTAATCCTGAGAATTAAATGAGGTCGAATCCTCGCCAGGAGAAGCAATCGCTAGAGGGCAGTGTAGAAACGGGGATGGATCAGAACGAGGGAGCGACTATGGAGGATGATTTCAGTGTGGAGAGCAGGTTACAGGCCGACGACCAGGGACTGACATTGTCGCTAGACACTACAGGATGTGATACAGAAAAAATGGCTATTCGCCGTATGGAGTTAAAAGTGGAGATGGAACTACGAATGCGTTAAATTGAATCCAGGGAGCGACTGGCACTTAAACAGATGGAGCTTGGGCTGTCGAATGGTCGAATGTCACCGCTTGGGTCGGGACAAAGTGATGAACGGTGTATAGGCTCAGATTCAATATCACAATGTGCGAAAGTCCTTAAGGGCTACAGAATGCCATGCGATGCAGATGTACGATTGTGGTTTGAGGATGTGGAGAAGCTTTTCACTGCTTTCAATGTTCCAGACAGTAGCCAAGTGCACTTAATTTGGCCGGCACTGACAGAGCGAGTCAGATACTTCGTAACCTTGACCGAGCTGAATGCACTGATTATGAGGCTGTAAAAAGAGTGGTTCTAGAAGAATTAAAAATCACTCCGACTGAGTACCTTGAGAGATTTGAGAAAGCAGCGAAAAGGAAGGAGGATACGTGGGCTCAGTTTGCGTCCCGCGTAAAACGTATTTAATGTACTACATCCAGGCTTGAGAGGTAGACTCAAAAGAAGCTTTGACCGATCTCATGGTGTCCGATCGCATTAAGTCAAGCCTCAGCCCGGAGGGCATTGAATATGTGCTCCTTCGAGAAGGAGAGAGTTGGCTGAAGCTAAAGAATTATCAAAGGCCCTACAGACCTTCGAGCAAGCAAAAGGTATAGGGCGGGCTGCGAGACAGATTACAGTGACAGTACTGCAAATCGGGCAAAAGGTGGGTAATGTTGAAAAACCCGCAGTAAAGTGCCACCAGTGCCATGGACTGGGCCAGGTTGCTAGGAATTGCCCGCGAGTAACAGCAAATGAGTCGCGCCAGCAACAATCATATGGGCACAGGCGGTGGGTGCAAAAGGTCGCGCTGGTAGATGCGACAGGAGTAAAGGACGCAGCGGTAAACCAAAGCGCGGCTTTAACTGCTAAAGTAGGAGTGCTATGCAAAATTCAAGGGCAGCCGCATCGAGACTACAGTTCGTACAGCTTGTATGCGGAGACGTCTGCACCGAGGCATTGCTTGATACTGGTAGTGAAATTACGGTAATAAGAGAGAGCATACTACCGCAGGCGCTGACGGAACCATCGGGGACAGTGAAGCTAGTGTCGGCTTTCGGCAGATCTATTGAGGCGAAATTGGCGACGGTCCCTCTAAGTGTAGCGTGGCTTTTTGGGCTTGTTGGTACATAGTTCCAATACACTGTAGCGCAGCAAAATACGAGGACACAAGAAATCGATTCTGTTCGCACGTGTGATTACTGTTTTCTGGTGTATAAATGTGATGCTTCAGGAGAATAAAATTTGTTGGAAGTTAGCGCTCGTGGTGTTCGTCTCTCGTCTCTTGTGTCCTCGTCTTTTGCTGCGCTACAGTGTATTGGAACCTCTAAGTGTATCTCATACAGGAACCATCGCAGACGATCAAAAGATAGGCATAGTATGTGCCCTCACCGATGAGCTTACTGAGGGAGTGGACTGTTTGCTGTCGTCAGAAGACTAGCAGCTGCTTAAGAAGCACAGCGATAGAGCGTTCACAACAAGTAGTAGTACTGCAGTCAGTATGGCGGCAAATCAAGAACCTACAGACGCGGCAAATCAAAATTGTGAGGCACTGGTAAGCCAAGTTGAGAGGGCACTAAATGACGACGTTCCGCGCGAGGCACTCGTATGCGAAGTTGGCAGGGCACCAAATGCCGACGTTCCACGCGAGGAAGCAGAGCCACCTTGGAGGGAAGATGCAGTTTTACTGTCTAGCCAGCGAGAAATGTTTCGAGCAGCGCAGATTGCTGACGAGATCTTGAGGAAGGCAAGGGAAAATTCTAAGCACGGAAAGGCGGGTATGTTCGTTACTGAGGGATTGCTGCACCATTGGGATTCAATAGCGGGTACTAAAGTGCGACAACTGGTGCTTCCCCAAGAGAGACCAAATGAAGTTCTGTCCTTGGCGCGCGAATCGCCGTGGGGTGGACACCTGGGACCAAGTAAGACGAAGGCACGCATAAAGTACAACTTCTATTGGCCCGGTATGGAAAAGGAGATTTCAGAGTGCTGCCAGTCTTGTCATGATTGCCAAATCCGCCCAGGCGGGCGTCACACTGACAACATATCCATCACCCCATTAACGAGTCCTGAACTGCTCAAGAAAGAAGTAAGCCGCCAATTGGAGGAGTTTCTTAAGTTAGGATTAATTTATCCTGTAAAAAGTGAATTTGCACACCCAGTTATGTGCGTGGGAAAGAAAAATGGGTCGATGCGAATGTGTATTGACTACCGAACTTTGAATGCAGGAACTCGTTCAGATGCGTTTCCGATGACTAACTCCCAGGAGCTCATTTTTCAGGTCGGCCGCGAGTAGTTTATCACGCTAGTGGATTTAAAGCGTGGCTACTGGCAGGTACCGATGGGCCCGCACAGCCAAGCGCTTACCGCATTTGTGACGCATGAGGGGCCAGAAAATGCGCAGTGCGCATTAGAAGAGCTCGAAGACTCGCTCTGCAGAGCAGTGGCGATGAGCACTCCACAACCTCACCAGCCGTATTGGCTTTTCACTGAAGCATCAGCAGCGGCTGCCGGGGTTTCCTTGACACAAATGACGAAAAAGGGCAAAGAAAGACCTACAGCGTTCGCGAGTCATCGCAGCGGCGCAACTCAGGTGAGGTGGTCGATCATAAAGTGCGAAGCGTTCGCTATTATAGGGGCTCTGAAGAAGCTCGATTATTGGCTCTTCGGTGCCGTGGTCAATGTCGTCTCTGGCCACAACCCCTTGTCATACTTGACGACGTGCACTACACACGGGGCGAAATAGGCTAGATGCACGCTGCCACTTCAGCGTTATAACATAACGGTGAAACATAGGAAACGCACTAAGAATAGAAACACAGATGCGCTATCCAGGCTCCCCAACTTGACATGGGAGTCAGGTGCCACCATGCCAGCCTCGAGAAGGCGTGAATGTTCCCACTCAACCGACGCTCGATGAGCAGGGTGCCGTGTGTTGATGTCGGGCACTTACGAAGAGACTTCTGCCTGGCGTCTGCATAGAACGGTGCCCGTGAGTGTTGTGCGCAGACTTGTGAACAGTGATGAACAATGCGGCTTTGTGTGTGCTTCGAATGTGGACTCTGCGCAGTGCATGATGTTGCTCCCCATTGAGTGAACTGTAATGCAGCATGCACCAATGTTGCGCTTTAGTTTATTTTATTGATTGTTTCTTTGCTGTGGTTCTTGAAGTGTCGAGTACCCAGGAGAAACTGTGCCCCCGAAGAGCTGACACTTGTAATTTGAAAGTGTTGCGGCCACTTTGTTAGTAAGCATAAACGAGCTGAAAGCAAGCTCGATTTATACTCTTACCGCCGAATGCCGAAATCTAACTTGTGTCGCGCTTGGACTTCACTACAAGAAGTCGGCTTGAAGCACCGCGGCGACCTCAAAGCGATCACGACTGCTTTCGCGTTTTATAGAGGCTCAGGCCGACTTACTTCGTTAAGTCAAGCGCGTGCTTGAACGGGAGAGCACTTTGCTCGTCTGCGAACGAGAGTCACGAACAATTTATTACTTTATCGCATTTTATGCAAGCTTTTTAGAGAAAGGTGCTAATAGCGGGCGCTAAAATTCAGTGTTCTCCGTCTCTTGACAGGAATCATATTTTCGGCTGGCAACATGCATCACAGCCGCTGTCACGGTTGACGAGAGCAGGAGTCTTTTTTTTTCCCTGTGCATGCGTTGGGTTTAGCGTTTGTAAAAATGTCGCAGACACCTTTGTCTTCCCAAGAAAGCACGCCCCAGAGTAAGGCGGCACCCCACTTCACCATCGAAGAGAAGCAGCTCCTGTCATCGCTTGTGGACAAGTTCAAGCACATCATCGAGAACAAGAAGACCGACGTCTCGTCGTTGGCGAAAAAAAATGCAACGTGGTTGGAAATTGCCAAAATATACAATTCCAACCATGGGATTACGCGCCGCGATCATCTTCAACTGAAGAAATGTTGGATGAACTTGAAACAAAAATGGAAAGAAGTAGTCGCTAAAGAAAAGCGGGAGCGCCACAAGACCGGTAAGCGTGCGTTGAAAGTTTTGCGTAACTGGTGCATTTGCGGCATGTTTACATTTCGCCCGCCCACATGTTTTGTATTCTATGGATGAGTGTGTGTCAGTTCGGTGTACTGAGCGTAACTGCGGTCGTAAGCGCTACGGAGAACATTGTGAGGGGATCTGTGGGACTAGGACACGAAAATAAGCTCGAAGTGATGGTTTTCGCGACCTATATTATTAGCTCCTTCATGATTACACGAACAGCGCGGCCGTAATAAAACGCGATAGCATGCGGACGAAATATTTTCCCTGTGTCCTTACTACTGAATGCAGCTAGCATAATACATACTTCTGGCTAAACAGTTTACCGAAGTCCACATTCATCATAAGTTCCAAAGGCAGCCAAGTAGCAGGTGCTACATATTTGTGTCTGTTTGCGTTTCATTTCCAGCTGTTGGCACGTAGTACGAGTGTACTACGTGCCAACTGTGTTATCAGCGCAAACAGTATTCAAGCAGTGGCATGCACCAAGAGCAGCCGGCCTTTAATGGCTATTGACATGATTTCGAGCAGGTACGAGTAGTAGTTCAACGAAAGCGACACCAGCACGGGCTGGCGTATTTGCCGTATTTTTTTGTTTGTACGAGACTAGTTTAATACAACTAAGAAGATAATAGTGGCGGAGCGCGATTTCTAGTTGGAACAGTTTGTGAAAAATTGAAAATGGTTTCATCGTCTGATAAAAACACTTCATTGCTGTTTAGGAGGAGGATCACAGCCTGCCTCCATAGACCCCGTGAGCGAGCAGGTTGGGGCCATCGCTACCCACATGGCCACCAGAATCGTCAACGAGTTTGACAGCGATGGGGCATATCAGCCCCCCGTCGAAAGTTTGCCTGTCGTGAGGCTCCTGCAGCCGGTGATTGACGGGCAGATGACATGGAGTTTGACTATGCTGGTAAGGTGTTATGTCTGTGGAATGTGCTGGAATAATAGGGAGGACATTTCCTTCCGTGTTCACATCTTGTGGTGTCGCAGGCAGCATGCAATTTCACAATATAACTGCATTTCTGTTTCCTGTGAACACCCTCTGCTCGAAACGCTCTGAAAAACCCCAAGCGTCTTGGCTTCCATCTCTTCCTGCCTCGCTTGGATGCACAAAAGGGCATGTGTGTGTGTGTGTGCAGGGATCCTGAACTGATGCAATAACGAATGCCAAAATTCAATGATTACGACTTGTGTAGTGAAAGAGGATGCTAAAAGCAAGCACAGTGAGATGAGCTTGAAAACAAAGTGTACAAAAAAGTTAGAAGTGCCTAACGTGGCATGTATGGATGGTGGTGCTGGAGGTGCCCAGGATTTTGCACAACCCAATTTGACGACTACTCTTACATGTCTTGTACATCTTAGCGAAGAAGTAAACATGCAACCTTAATTTTGTGTCTGTTCTTCAACTGCACCCACTCAGGACATTTTCATGCTTGCACGCCTGCAGTGCTGAAAGTTTTTTTTCATCATGCACCCACTAATTTCTAGCACATTTGTTAACTTTATTTGCAAACGACGTAAACAGGTGGCATTTGTACTTGTACTTCGTCTTGATGCTCATTTCTGGCTTTTCTCTTTTGCGTTTTACTGTAGTACGCTGCTGTGTACTTTCCTTATCTAGAATGAGCTTTGAAAAATATCTGGGGGTTTAGAAAGTAGCACCATTCATGACAGAATTTTAGCAAACAGGCAGACTGCAACAACTTGCATGAAGGCAGCATGAGCACGAACAATGGAACAGAAGTGCTGACAGCGAAGGGGGCATTGCCAGTGCCTTTCTCAAGTAAATTGTGTTGTGATGTAAGCACGTCACAATACTCTCTTGCCAGTTTTATATACTTTATTTCTTTTCAATGCACAGCTTGTCGTGAAAAGAAAGGTTCCTGTGCGGGCAGTTGCAGTGCTCATTACAGGAAATGCCATGTCTGTGGTGGTAGAGCACGAGAACACTAGGGCAGTTTTTCATTGTTTTGTAGTGCAGGATAGCAATGTGAAGTCGAACGAAATGACAAGACTGCAAAGTATGTGGAACTAATAAGTTCATTGCATTCTAGCAACTTGGATTGATCTTATTTCACATCTCCCTTTGTTTACTACAGATGACTCGTGGGAAGATGCCAGCCACGCAGGCCAATCACAGCCACCAGCTGCTACTGCCAATGAAAGTGGACAACCTGCAGCAGCTCCAGAAGGAAAGGAAGAAATCACCTCGCCAATTGTGCAGCCCTCCTCCTCCACCTCCAACATAGCTCCACTTGCTTCTGGAGTTGCAACGAGGTGCACCCCTGCTGCTGCATTAGCCAGTGGGGACAGCTCCAAGGCTCCAAAGGGGCGGTTGGCCCTTTTGGAAAAGACGCTAGATGATGAGAACGAGGTGCGCGCGGGGCTTCTGAGGGAGGAGCACACACTCCGTCTAAAACTCCTCCAGGAAGACCATGACAGCATATTGCATGAACGAGCCACAAAACACAAGTGCCTTGAGCAAGTTCAAGAGCTCGAGCTCCAGAAGCTAGAAAATGAACTTTTAAAACAAGAAGCAGAGCTAGCAATCCTCCAAACCGAAAAAAAATTAAAGAGCAGCAGCTTTGCAAGGCGCTATACAGCAAGACACCGCAGGGCTGAATAAATGGAAATTCTGAGTGTATAGCAGGCGTCCTGTATATCCTGCTTGATTCAAATAAACATTACTTATTATTGTTAAATGTGACGAGTCTGAATGTGATGCTATGACACCACTCAATTGCATGTATGCATGCATGAGTTGTTCAAAGTGCATGGCTGGGTCAATGAAAGCATGCTTTGCTGCCGTAAGAGAAACTCCTGCATCCTCAGCTTGACAGGCGTATTGGCTCCAAAGTGCTGAGTATTTAACCATTAAGTAGTGGCATTTGGCTCAAGCACTGCGACTACTACTGAGCACAACTACCTGCAGATTGCGAAGCCGTAGCATTGGGGACACAATAGTACCTCCGCGATTTGCTTCTTGGCACCTAGCATTACATGGTCGAGTGCAGCGACTTGCAAAAGGTGCTTTGAAAAGATGCACGGTACAAGTGAACTCTTAATACAGCCTGTTTGAGGAATATATCCTAACAAGCACTCCAGAAAAAATAGAGAGAGAGAAAATTAACTTTATTAATATAGAGTAATTACGCGGGTGATGCGGCTATGTGGAGCATACAGCTCACTGTGTTCAAATAGCACTGTTCTCATAAAAATTAGCTTCCCAAACCAGGCTGTAGGTAACACTACACGTCACATAGCCAAAAGTGGGCATCACAGCTAAAAAATTCAGGGGTCCACTTTGTTAAAGTGCGGTGAGGCGAAAGCCTTTAGCGCGGTGTTGCTGCCTGTGTCACTGATGTATGGTTAACATGATAATCAAGTACACAGTTGTTTGTGAATCTTAAATGCTGGAGACACTGGAGGGCGTCTGAGAAGCATCCATCTCATTCGACGCCTTTCCGCAACCACTCTCCAGCATCCTAGACAAAGAGAACTACATGTGCGTTGGCAGGAAGTAGCGTAGTCGTTACCAGGCTTGGCTGTGGAACGCAAGGATGGTGGTTCGAATCCTATCGTGCACAAATAGTTTTTTCTTATCGAGTTGGAGTGTAACGGACGGAAGGATAGACGCGAGCATGAGCCATTAAAGGCTTTTGCCTTAATAAGTGAAGGCACGTGGCAGGGAACACTGCGCAAATGCACGAAAACATTTCTTGCATGCTATGAATGCGCACAAGTAAGGCAGTTCCTAATCAACGTAAATGTTGCATCACCTTTCCATCAAACCCAGGGCCTGCAGCTAGCACTTCATATCTAACTAGGAAAGTTCATTCTGTGCTTGTTACTCTGTGGGCCCATCTCTGCAGCATGTCCAACATTAGGCTCAAATGTTATACGATGTCAAAGTGATTGAATCCCTGCGAACACAGCCAGTGCATTTCTACAACAACCCGCACCAGGCATTGGCAGACTCTGAATAAGTATACAACGTGCTTGTTGACGGCACCCATGCTCCGTTACTCTTATCCGCCAAAGCCTGCAACAACTTAAACAGCTGGTAGTTCCTGTAGAGTGGAATGCACGAAGGCAGACTGAAAGGCAAAACCTGTGCTTTAGTACCTGAGAGCCAACCAATACCAATACCTGCAGGCACAACTCGCAAGAACAGCTAGTCGAAGTGTTGTGCTTGCACATGGAAAATATGAAAGAAGTAACTATCTAGTTGGATCGCATACCACTGAATGGCCTACAGAAGAAAATTGCATCCCTACTCCAGAGTGTGGTGGTGCATCAGTACTGATTTATGTTCGAGGAAAACCGGCAGTCGCACTGCCTCTCATGACATCAAGAGAGCTCAAGAAAATCGAAATATACAGTCACAATCCTGCACTGCACAGAATGCTCCTAAGAGGGAGAAGAAATGTTCTAAAGAAACGTATTTTGGTGATGTGGATGGGACTCGTGCGCTATAATCGTGAGGCGTTGTCGCAAACTTTTGGAAATGACGACTCTGTCACCTCGATACAATACATCCCGCAGGATGGACAACCCCGTGGGTGGGAGATAGTATGGCTTGAAATTATGTGGCAGGGATTTCTTGTCAGGCCATGTTGCAGATGGATTCTCTTTGTTGCACAAACAAAATGTGTTTTTTTTTTTCACTGTATTGATGCACTGTATGTACTATATTATATTCTAATAATGAGCACATCAATAAACCATTAGATAACATTGTATATCTAGGAGCCATCATTTCTGTATTACTAATTTCTTTGCAGCTTTGTATGTTGTTTTTTATTTTTTGTAACCACTCCCCTCTGTAATGCCTCTGGCCCTGAGGGTAAACGAAAAAAAATAAATTGCATGGCCTGTGCAACAATCTTATCGATGGTTGCCTCTTGTAGCTCTTGTGAAGTCCCAGCATGGGGATAGCAGGCAGACGAAATCGTCATCACCTGCGTCAAACGGATTTGACCCACTGCATTATGTGGTCGGAGCTTGCAAGCCACAGGAAGAATGGAGTCCTGACTGACTTTTCGCACATATCCGCGGGCTACTCCGAGTTCCTTGGTGAAGAGATGCTTGAAGCTCGAACGTAGCTCAGGAGGTATCAGGGGCGTATCAGGTGTCATAGAGACACTCTAGTGATGCACCTTTTGTCCTCATTTGTAAGGCCGAAATGGCATCTAGACCAAGCAGCGTTGTCCCTCCACATTACCATAATCCTGCCTCTCACATTTCAAGCTTGCAAGAAGCATCTCAAAATGGGCTTCATATGGCAAAAAGATGTCAAGAGATATAACTCTTAAAAAGAGTGAACAACTCCACCGTCTCACCTAAGAGCGCCGCAACTAGCTACGGCTATGTAACAAAATGTACTTCTCAACCACGAATAAACAGTTCCTTTACTGCCCTCGAATGAGCGGGTCTGCACCTTGAGTTTCTCTAACACAGTGCCCAAACATAACAATAGTGATAGCATTAAAGGACTGCAGACACCCAATTAGAGTTGCCATGGTGGCTCAGTGGTTACAGTGCTCGGCTGCTGAGCTGAAAGACGTGGGTTCGATGCTTTCTAGGATAGTCGAATTGCAATGGAAGCTAAATGTTAGACTCGTGTATAGTGCGATGTCAACGCACACTGAAGAATCCCAGGTGGCCGAAATTATGTGGAGCCCTCCACTACGACATCCCCGTAACCTGAGTTGCTTTGGGATGTTACAAATCTCGCAAGAAAAACAAACCCAATTTTAGTTTCATGCTTCCTTCTTTCAAATGATGCATTATAAATTAAAATACGTACGTGGCTCATCACGTGGTATTTGCCTATAACCGCTAAATAATATATAATTGAACTTCTCTCATGCTGTTTTGGTTCATCAACCGAACGATGGCTGTGACGTGTAGTTGACCTTTAGGTCACGTGAGGCACGACAAAACCTGCAATATAAATCACTACAACACTCACACCACCCTGCTTCAATACCTGGAACGACAATAAATTATGTATCAGCAGTTACATTCTTATATGATCAATATTTAAGGCGAAAGCCTTTAATGGCTCATGCTTGCGTCTATCCTTTCGTCCGTTACACTCCAACTCGATAAGAAAAAAAATCTTCGTGCAGAATGGGATCCAAACCACCATCCTTCCGGTCTACAGCCAAGCCTGGTAACGACTACGCTATTTCCTGCCGATGCATATGTACTTTTCCTTGTCAAGGACGCTGGAGAGTGTTTGCAGAAATTCGTCGAATCAGATAGATGCTTCCCAAAGGCCTTCTAGTGTCTCCAGCATTTAGGATTCACAAACAATTGTGTACTTAATTAACATCTTAGCCGCACATCAGTGACACAAGCAGCAACACCGCGCTAAAGGCTTTCGCCTCACCGCACTTTAGGTCAAGAAAAGTCCCCCTGAACTTTTTTCTGTGCCACGTGACCTAAAGGTCAACTACACGTCACAGCCATCGTTCAGTTGATAAAACCAAATCAGCCTTAAGAAGAAATTATAAATTATTTAGCAGTCACAGGCGAACATCATGAGGTGATCATGTATAATAACGTATCACTTGAAAGAAGAAAACATGCCAGCAAAACTTTGTTGTCTATAGGCCTTTAATATGGCAACTACAAAAACAAAACAGAATGACAGGAACACATATTTCCGCAATGTGCACTGTGACACTGCCCGAAGTACTGGTTCACAAAGATGAAAAAATGGTACGGTTGTCGCTCTAGCAGTGGCCATTAGTTATGGAGCTCCCATAGTGCACACGGCTGTTCTGGAGAATTTGGCCTTCTGTGCAAGCAGTATGCTTGTACTCGCCTCCTGCAAGATCAATGCAACACTCTTGAATGATGGCACACCAGAAAATTTGACCTTCTGTCAACAAATGCAGGAACACAAGCAAGAAAAAAAAGCTTTTTAAAGTGGGACAAGCTCAAAACTCAAGATCCTCACAAGCTGAGAGAAAATCTCAACGCTTTCTTAATCATTGCAGAACGAAATTTATGATGTAGGTAGTACACGTAGGTGCACTTTGCAAGGATGTTTGGCTCCAGATGCACGAAACAACGTGGATAATTCTGTATTTTTTACCTATGTGAAGCTCTTTTGGATCAGCAGCCGCCGTGCCTGCATGCCCGATGCGCTGTCGATGAGGTCGTCGACAGGTGGCAGGTACAGTGGCCTCCTTGCAGCTGCCGTGGTGGTAGTGTTCAGTGCAGCTGTGGTGACAGGGGGCTGTGGCTTCTTCATCAACCAGCCAAAGTTATGAAGTGCAGCACAGGCTGTTATTATGCAGGCCGCCTTCTCTGGCTTATGCTGCAGCCCATGTCCAGGCAAGAGAAGCGGCACTTCCACACTCCAAATGCCCTTTCGACAGTGTTCCTTGTCTTGATGTGGGCTTTCTGGTACCTGTGTGGATAAATGAATATTACCCTCTGCCCTGTACGGTTGTACCTCGTTAAAATCGACACTTTGGTTAGCAAAGAAAAGTGTTGATAAAGCGAGTTGTCTAAAATAATGAGTCATGAATAAAATAACCAAAAAAATATTGAAGATTATGGACTGCTTCTATGCATAGTGGCGGGCACTGAAGTAAAAATACGGCCATCTTGGAAGCTGAGCACCATTATCTTTAAAATTATGCGATGCAGGTATAAGCATGTTAGACGCGCCTAGTGGTCAATGAGATGTATCTTGTACTACAGGTTCGCATTCCAAACAAAAACTCGCCTTATACTGACAGCTGCTGATTGTGGTTTTTCAGTGTGCGCATGGAGGTAATTTTTTTCACAGCCATTCATGCAATGTGGGGGATAGTAAAGCTAGTTGACTGCCACTATATACCATTACACAGCACACATACACACAAACACTAAACAAGAAAAATCCGGGAAAATACACAAACTTCGAGTCGTCCATATTAACACGGCAAAACTGCATTTGTTACGAATCGATACCACACATCAAACGTGTGGTCAAAGCTTGTGCCACGCAATGTCACTGCCAACTTACCTTCCTTCTGGTGTGTTTGCCGGGCCAGGGTCCGAGAGCGGCGTCATCAAGAATGGCTGGCACCCATATCAAGCATCTCCCAGCAGCACACCAGGCACCCGGCTTTCCTCATACAATACCCGCACGCGGGAATTATCAAAAATTCGACTGTCTTGCACTGAACCTGGCCAGCTGGCAACGACATAGAAAAACTGGAGCTGTGGTCCAGTGACAGCCTGCATTAAACCAGCACTATACCAGTCAGCACAACCAGGGCCGCGTACGGCGCCTATTATTTCCTGGGCTCTGGATAAACTACCCCTGCAGTATGGGCGCTGTTGACACGGTACTACTTTATTCAGAAAATCCAGACCACTTGCAAAAACCACTTTCCAGGGCCACAAGCAAAAAAACGAACGCATTACAGCGCTTGACCGGTGGTCTGATTGGTTAACAAAGCTAGATTCTCAAGCAGTCACTGCGTTTAAAAGAAAAAGCTGGACCTCGAGCGCAGCACTGTACTATCGCGCTCAGTATGAGCTGCAGTGCGCTAGCGCTTGACCGGTCGCTTGCGCGGTGTAGGCGTAGCTCATTGAGCGCGATAGTACACAGTGACATATTTCGCAATATTTCATCCACCAGCGCACAGACAAGCAAGATCATGGTTGCACGTTCGAGGCGACCCGAAAAAAAAAAGGGGGGGGGGGGACAGCAAGCGCGTTGCAAGAAAAAGCTGAAAATGTTTATTGCTTACCTGCACGTTGATAGAGAAATAGCCCTTCCGGTTACGGAACACTTCTGCGTCTTCACCACCGGGGCTTTTAATCCGAACGGGCGTACAGTCTAAGCACGCGGTGACTCCCGGACACTCTGCCAGCTCGTAAAAGTCGCGCATCACACTGGCAAACTCGGACGCTTGGGGGAAGTGGACGAGCATCGGGCGCAGGTGTTTGGCAATTAGCACAGTCATTTTGCCAACTGCGCGGCACACTGTTGACTGCGGAATGCGCACCAGGTCTCCTGTCACAGTCTGGAAAGTTCCAGCTGCATAAAACCGCAGTGCCATAAGTAGCTGCAGCATGGGAGGCACAGACTGTCCACTGTTGTCGGCGCACTCTTGCACAGGCAGCATAGAGAGCAACTTACGCACGGCGATCTTTGAAAATCTGTACCGGGCGAGGAACTGGTCTTCACTGTACAGTTCCATGGGGTTGCCCCGATCGCGCAAGGCTGGTCGCGGAACTTTCGGCAACGGATGTGCCTCCGAAAAAGCTACATCCATAGCGTAGCACGCGAATTCGAAGGAAGAAATCCTGCGCGCGACGTCGTTCCTGCGGGCTGCCATGTTGGAAATGACGCAGAAACTCGGCGAAGTCGGTTCCAAGCCACTCCGGACGCAGATTTGAAATATGACCGCCTTCGGTCAAGCCAAGTAAGAGCGGAGGTCGCCTTCCAAGTCGAGTAAGATTTATGGCATACGATGAAGCCGTCTTGAGAACAGCGCAAATCAAGTACGAGTCAAGTTACATTTCTGAATTCGGGGGTTAGAGGGGGCGTGTAATATCGCCCCTCTTTTCCAGCTGCATACCTTTGCAGGAAGTGGGACGCCGGCACACGCGGAAACCGCTCCCCAGTATAAGCGAGAGCCCCCGAGTGCGTACGGGGAACGAAAACGGTACGGTCGCTTGACGCACAGACCCCCCCCCCCCCAACGACGTGGGCTTCGCCGGGAAGGCAACCGCAGCGTCCCGCCGGGCCTCGTGAACAAAAGCGTATTCCCAGGAGGGCCGTGACGGACACCTGTCATCGCGGACAGGCAGTGCTCACCAAGAATGTGGGAAGACAGGGGCGATCCTTAATCTGGTTTCAGGAGCGACAGACAAACCCTTTCATGCTTATTAGCTGTCATTATGAAAAAACCTTGCGCTAACAAACGACGACACAGAGGGGACACAGCGCTACTCGCAACTACAAGAAATTTTATTCAGAGGCTTCTATATATACAACAAAAACCAAAACAACCCAAAGTAATCGCACGCCACTTGCCGACCGATGTACAGGAAGAGATTAACACACGGATTTCAATCGCTCTTTCAAATAACTTATCTCTCCTTCAGACAATCCAACTGAAGGGTCACTGACACATGTATGCCCCGTTTCCGCGATATGATAGGCTTCAACAATCTCCCGCGTTACACGATCTCGATGACGAAAAAGAACACACGTTTTGGAAAAAAATGGGAGAACATTTCTTCTTGCGCTTGCTGCAGTCACGACAATGGATAACCATACTATTTGAAGTGTCACCCCTTTCCAAAGCTCCAGCATGCTCCATCATCCGCACATTCAAACATCGACCACTCTGGCCTATATACACCTTTCCGCACGACAAAGGGAATTTGTACACTGTGCCCACTTTGCAAGCGACGTATGGTGATAAATGTTTGACAGCACATCCTCCTTTTCTTTTCTTTGCACTCTGCTCCACCCTAGCTGCAATCGCAGGGCATAATGTTGAAAGTTTTTTGGGAGCCGAAAACATGACAGGGATTCCATACCTGCTGGCAACTTTCTTAATCCCGTGTGAAAGGCGATGAACGTACGGTACTACAACGGGTTTGCTGTGCTCTTCTTTTGTGTCGTTCTTTCCCTGGCCTTTCACCCAGCGAATAACTTTCTCGCTGGCTCTGCCGATCACGTGACCTGGATAACCACTATCACTCAGTCTTTCCACCCGACACTCGATGCTTTCCTTGATGTGATGGTGACAAGACTTTGATGCAGCCGACTTTAAACACGAGACCGTGATCCCATCCTTGATGAGCTTCGAGTGTGCTGACGCATAATTTAACAGGCCTTTCACGGAACGCGGACGGTAACTCCAGCAAACATGGTCCGGGTTTTTAATCAATCGAAGGTCTAGGAACTGCAACTCTCCTTCATTTGGAACCTCGTGCGTGAACTTGAGGCCCATACCACTATCCTTAAACAATTTTACTATGTCTATTATCCTGCGTACGGAGCTGTCACAGTTGTCCAGAATGATTAAGTAGTCGTCAACGTAACGAAAAGCCTTCCGAAACAGGCCAGCTGAATTCAGAAATACCTTCTTGTTAACACTGCCTAAGAACATACTACTAAGAGCGGTCCCGCCGTCGGTAGCGCGGCAGCATCGTGGGCCCTTTCGCCCCCTCCTCTGTTGCTGATGGGCGACGCGGAACGATGGTGGGTGACGGTATGCATGCCTGAGGCAAGGATTAGCTCCGAAGGGAGAGCGTGTGGATACTCTCACTTGAGGGAGAGCGGTGGCGTATTTGTTTTTTTATTTAGTTTGTGTTGTTAACAAGACTCTGGGTTCGAGGCTAAGCCCATCCCAAGGGGTTGTCCCCATCTCTCATGTTATTTTTTGATTGGAGAATTGATGCTTAGGGCGGGCCACTGAAAATGACCGCCCTTAGTCCTTTGTTAATCAATTGCTTAAAAGCGCATGTAAACGGATGCAGTCCAGTCCAGTCTGAGCTGGGGCTCCATGCTTAGCATGTAACGTGATGCTACTTAGGCTCTAACCTGCCGGGTCGATGAGTAAAGTACGCAAAGTTTGTTCTTTTGTAAATTAAGTTCTGCTTTTTCCAGTTTGACTCTCTGTATATTGTCACCGATAAACGGCCAAAGCACTCAAAGCCAGGTTTAATTAGACGTGATACGCGTCCAAGACAGCAGGGAGCTCGTGCGAGGAAGACGAAAAACCTCTAGCCCCCCGAGAGCGCAAGGCATGGCAAGTCCCATCTAAAACAGTTCAGCCGCGGCATGGCGCCCCTGGATTGATTGGGACTGTGGCATTACTCCCCCTCTCTGAAGGGCAACGAATCGGTGCCGCAACAATGAGAAGCACGAAGACAAGGGACGGCGCATGTGTCCGTCGGCTGGTGTGGACAGGCCTGAAGTGCTAGCGGGCGTAGTACGGCTTCATCCGTGCGACATGGACGACTTCGGGGGTCGGCCGTCTAGAGGAGCGAACTGTACCCTGGGGAAGAACTTCATAGTTCACCTCACTGACTTGGCGGAGTACCTCGTAGGGGCCAAAATATCGGCGTAGAAGCTTTTCGGAGCTCCCACGCATGCGTATTGGGCTCCAAACTCAGACTCAAACTCAAACTCAGACTTGTTCGCCGGGCTGGTAACTAACAGCTCGGTGGCGGAGGTTATAGCGGCGAGCGTCGAGGGCTTGCTGGTTCCGGATGCGCTGTCGGGCGAGTTGGCGGGCGGCCTCGGCGTGACGAACGAATTGGGCAGCACCCATAAGAGATCAGGTACTACTAGTCGGGAGCAACATGGCGTCCAGCATGGTTGTGGCTTCGCGACCATGCACCAAACGAAATGGAGTGAAACGTGTCGTTTCTTGCTGAGCAGTGTTATAGGCAAATGTGATGTAAGGGAGTATGGCGTCCCAGTTGCGGTGGTCTGCGTCTACATACATGGAAATCATGTCGGCGATCGTCTTGTTGAGCTGTTCGGTGAGGCCGTTCGTTTGAGGGTGGTAAGCGGTTGTCTTGCGGTGACTGGTTCCGCTCAGGTGCATAACCTCCTGCATAAGGGCCGAGGTGAATACCGTTCCTCTGTCAGTTAAAACGATGGCGGGTGCACCGTGACGAAGCACAATACTTTGAACAAAAATTTCGCAATTTCGTTAGCGGTACCACGAGGGAGAGCTTTAGTTTCACAGTACCGGCTGAGGTAGTCGGTGGCGACCACAATGTAGCGGATACCCAGTGAGGACTCCGGAAATGGGCCCAGTAAGTCCATGCCGACTTGTTGGAAGGGGACTTGTGGCGGATTAATAGGCTGCAGTAGTCCGGCTGGCTTAGTCGGCGGCGTCTTGTGACGTTGGCACTCACGGCAAGTTCTGACGTAACGCTGGACAATTGAAGCAACCCTGGGCCAGTAGTACTTTTTGCGTATCCGCGCCAAAGTGCGAGAAAAACCCATGTGACCAGAATATGGGTCATCATGGAACGCCTGCAGAATTTCGTCGCGCAAGGCCGCAGGTACGACGAGCAGATAGGCAGCTTCCTTCGGGTTGTAGTTTTTCTTATACAAAACGCCATCGCGCAAACAGAATGACGACAGTCCACGTGAGAAGATTCGCGGGGGTGACGCAGCGCTTCCTTCAAGATACTCAATGAGAGGCCGTAGTTCACTGTCGTCCCTTTAGTGTTGAGTGAGGACGGACGTGGAGACGGCGCCGAGAAAAATATCGGTTGTCCTCGATAGGATCACGAGACAGACAGTCAGGATCACTGTGCTTCCTACCGGACTTATAAACGATGGTGACATCGAACTCTTGAAGGCGAAGGCTCCAGCGTGGAAGCTTTCGCGAGGAATCTTTGAGGTTTGCCAGCCAACACAGTGAGTGGTGGTCACTGACGACCCTGAAAGGACGGCCATATAAGTACGGGCGAAATTTTGTGACCGCCCACACAAAGGCCAGGCATTCTTTTTCGGTGGTGGAATAGTTTGCCTCAGATCGTGACAAGGTGCAGCTCGCGTATGCGATTACGCGTTCGAGACCATCCTGCCACTGCACAAGGACCGCACCGAGGCCGATGTTGCTGGCGTCTGTGTGCAGTTCAGTGGCGGCTGACTCGTCGAAGCGTCCAAGGATGGGCGTACTTTGGAGACGAGTTCGGAGGTCTTCAAAAGCCTTCTGTTGTTTCAGGCCCCAGAAGAACGGCTCGGAATCTTTCGTGAGGCGGGTGAGGGCTCAGCGATCTGGGAGAAATTCTGCACAAAACGCCGATAATAGGCGCAGAGACCAAGAAAGCGGCGCACGCTTCGCTTATCAGTGGACACAGGAAAAGCAGCCACGGCGGCTGTCTTATCGGGGTCAGGGCTAACCCCTTTAGCACTCACGATGTGGCCCAAAAACTTCAACTCTTCGAAAGCGAATTGGCACTTGTCGGGCTTCAGGGAAAGTCCGGCCGACCAAATTGCTTCGAACACAGCGCGCAGGCGTCTCAAGTGCTCTTCAAACGTATCAGAGAAGATGACAACGTCATCCAAGTACACGAAACAAGACTGCCATTTCAGATCGGCAAGAACGGTATCCATCATCCACTGGAAGGTGGCAGGAGCCGAGCACAGGCCGAAAGGGAGCACCCGGAATTCTTACAGACCGTCCGGTGTAATAAAGACGGTCTTCTCCCGGTCGCGTTTGTTTACCTCGATTTGCCAATAGCCGCTGCGTAAATCTAGAGATGAGAAGTACTTGGCGTGGCGCAGTCGATCCAGGGAGTCATCAATGCGCGGCATAGGATAAACACCTTTTTTGTGACTTTGTTTACGTCGGTAATCAACGCAGAACCGTAGGGTTCCATCTTTCTTTGCCACTAGAACAAGCGACGCCCACGGGCTCGTCGACGGCTGTATCACGTCGTCCTGGAGCATTTCTTGAACTTGGCGGCGTATGGCATCACGCTCCTTTGAAGAGATCTGGTAAGGCGGCTGACATAACGGCCGCTGGTTGGCGTCGACTATAATTCGGTGCTTAGTGAGCGGTGTCTGCCTAACCTTAGAGGTCGAGGCGAAGCAGTCACAGAAAGACTGGATAACGCTTTCGAGGCAGCGTTTCTGATTAGATGGGAGGTTCGGGTTCACGTCAGTTTTTATGGGAGTGGTCGGTGCCTCCACTGATGCCGAGGCTTCGGACAAAGCGTGCTGTCCCGCGAATTCGCCGAGTTCTTCGAAATAAGCAATAACTGTTCTGCCAGGCAAACACTGAGGTTCACAGCCAAAATTGGTTCCAAGAGCTCAGTTCGGCCATTGTTCAGCTCGACAATTACGCGAGCAACACAGACTTGCCGACCAAGGAGCAGCGACATGTTGGTTTCAGCGATGCCACGAGTACCAGTGATGTTGTCGCAATCTACGGTAACAAACATGCTAACTCTTGACGGGATTAATACGTGGTCGTCAAAGAAGCTTAACTTAGTCCCGCGTGGCTCAGGATCGCCGTCAACAGGGGATTGTGTGGAAAATGACACGACCAGCTCCTGAAGGTTGATGACAGCACCGTACTCCCGAAGGAAATCCAAACCAAGTATCAGGTCTTTGGAGCACTCCGGTAGCACGGCAAAGCAACCAGGGAAAGTAGCACCGCGGATCTGGATTCGTGACGTGCAGACGCCAATTGGCGTAACCACATGACCGCCGGCGGTGTGGATCTGGGGTCCAGACCAAGGGGTCAGCACCTTTCTGAGGGCCGTAGCTAGCCGACTGCTCATTACAGAAAAGTCAGCGCCGGTGTCCACAAGTGCGGTCACATCACGATTATCAGCGATTACCGGGATTTCGGCAGACACCAGTCGGTCGCAGCACGTCGTTGTCGTTAAGGTCGTGGGGTGAGGTCGTCGTCAGTCGGATCGTAGCCGCGAATCGTCGGGTGGAGGGTCTTGACTTGATCCAATAGCGGCGGCCCTACCCCCGGGGGACGCCGTCTTCAGTTTTCCCGATGTGGGGACGCGCCTCTGAACTGGCTAGAAAAAGACGGGCGGCTTGGCGAAGAAAACCGCTTTGGGGATGGCGAACGGGACTGGCGTCGCCGCGAGGTCGTTGGCTGCACGTTATCGGACAGATACTGCTCGATGTAACGCGGCCGTTCTCCGTAGCGTGGTCTAGGTGCGTCAGGTGAAAACCCCCTTGAGCCCATTCTGCGGTAGGGGCAGTGGCGGAGGATGTGGCCGGGCTCCCCACAGTGGTAGCAGAGTGGCCTATTGTTTGGCGTACTCCAAACGCGCGCTTTGCTCATGGTGGACAGGGGCTAATGTGGTGTGACGGGTACTGCTGCAGTTGGGTACCGCAGTGAAGGCACAGGAGTGACGGAAGACAATGCTTGACTCACTGGCCCAGGACGACTTTGTAGTGCTTGACTGTACGTCATCACATAGGGCGCTGGCTGCGGAGCTGGTGGTGGCGACTGAACAGCTCGCCGGACTTCATCTCGGACCACGTCCGGTATGGCAGCGACGCTTGCCTGTGGAGCTTCGAAGCGAAGTTTCTCGAGTTCTTCGCGCACCAGGCTCCTCACAAGCTCTCGAAGCTCCTCAGTGGGTAACGACGTGGGCGTGCAGTGGTGAGCGGCTGCTACACTAGCCTGACGGCCGTAGTGCGCGCCCAGTTCATGCAGAGAACGCTACATGCTTGTTGCCTCCTTGGCAAAGTCGGCCACCGTTCTTGGCGTGTCACGTACCAGTCCGGCAAACAATTGCTCTTTGACGCCACGCATTAGGTGGCGTACCTTCTTGTCCTCGGGCATAGCAGGGTCGGCGCGATTGAAGAGTCGCGTCATGTCCTCGATGAACATGGCGACGCTCTCGTTAAGCTGCTGCGACCTTGATTGCAAGGCGACTTCAGCCTTCTCCTTTCGTTCGCTGGTGTTGAACGTGGCTAAGAGCTCTCGGCGAAAGATCTTCCAGTTAGTGAAGGAAGCTTCGTGGTTTTCATACCACGACTTGGCCGAGTCCTGTAGTGCTAAGTACACGTTCCGCAATTTGCGCTCGCCGTCCCACTCGTTGAAGCCCGCCACACGGTCAAAGCTGGCCAACCAGTCTTCGACGTCCTCAAACCTCTCACCGTGGAATGATGAGGGTGACCGAGGTGTGTGAAGGACAAACGGCGGGGCATTCCCGGAATGCTGACTTGTCTGGCTAGCCGTAGCGGACGTCATGGCCCTTGCTGGTCTTGAGAGTTGGCCGAACTCTGGTTGTAGGCCTCGCAGGCGGCGGCTCGCCTTGTGGACTGGTGTTGTAGCCACGCGTTGAGAACTGACGTCAAGAGTGTCCTCGAGGTCAGCGTACATGGATCGTTACCCCGCACCTCCACCAAATGTCACCTATAAACGGTCAAAGCACTCAAAGCCAGGTTTAATTAGACGTGATACGCGTCCAAGAAAGCAAGGAGCTCGTGCGAGGAAGACGAAAAACCTCTAGCCCCTCGAGAGCGCAAGGCATGGCAAGTCCCATCTAAAACAGTTCAGCCGTGGCATGGCGCCACTAGATTGATTGGAACTGTGGCAATATGTATGCTGTAAATATATGCTGTGCTGTCATCATCTACAAGCTCGCCTCCTGTCCATCTTCCAAGCCGAACGACACTACAGGAAGGGTTTGTGAACCATCCTCAAAGAAACGGACGACCTTTGAAATTCTACTGGCGCAGCACGCCAGGCTTCGCCACGTCTCATCATCAAGGCCAGGTATCGCAGTGGCAACCGCAGGCCATCCGACACGGAGCAGCGAAGAGCTGTCAAGGGATGACTCCACCTGGGCTGCTGCCAACGCTGGTGGAACGGACGCATCATCCGGGCTCTGGGCGGCAGACAACAGTTCTGCGCCGGGTGAGTGAGATTTCTTGCGTTTTGTTGAGGCAGGCATGGTGGTTAGTTTGTGAGGCCCATGGTCGATACGAGGAGGACGTTAGCTGCTAAAGATAGCGAATCTAATCCTGAGAATGAAATGAGGTCGAATCCTCGCCAGGAGCAGCAATCGCTAGAGGGCAGTGTAGAAACGGGGATGGATCAGAACGAGGGAGCGACTATGGAGGATGATTTCAGTGTGGAGAGCAGGTTACAGGCCGACGACCAGGGACAGACATTGTCGCTAGACGCTACAGGATGTGATACAGAAAAAATGGCTATTCGCCGTATGGAGTTAAAAGTGGAAATGGAACTACGAATGCGTTAAATTGAATCCAGGGAGCGACTGGCACTTAAGCAGATGGAGCTTGGGCTGTCGAATGGTCGAATGTCACCGCTTGGGTCGGGACAGAGTGATGAACGGTGTATAGGATCAGATTCAATATCACAATGTGCGAAAGTCCTTAAGGGCTACAGAATGCCATGCGATGCAGATGTACGATTATGGTGCCTTGGATAAATCAGCCCCGCTGCTTTATCCAAGGCATTGGGTTTTAAGGACAGTGAAGGGAAAATAGATTTTAAGCGAGTAGAAGTAACCAAGCGAAGGTTATCTGATTGGTCGCTAAAATCAAGACAAGTGAAAAATTTCATAAGTCATAGCTAGGTGGCTTGAGCCACCGCCCGATTAAAAGGGTTCAGCCTTATCCATCCATCGGTAGGAGACGTCACGAAATCTCGAAACGTGATGAGTAGTTGCTGCCACAGATGGCGCAGTGATCAAGGGTGATAGCAGACCCCACGATCAAGGAACCCGTACGAGGTTCCGAAACGTCTTTGAATTTCATGACATGGTCAGTGACCGCATTCCTTTTTCTTTAAATCTCGAAAAGTGATGAGTAAGAGCTAACGCTCTTAAAATCGTGAGGAAGGGTCTTGCCAACAACAGGTACCCGACAAATATGACTTCAGAACGCCGCCGTTCACACCGAACAGTGGAAACAACGGCCACCGAAAAAAGCAAGCGGGCAAGCATCCCCTACGCTCCAGGAGCGAGTGAAGCCTTATCCAGGGTCTTCAAGGACTATGTAATGTCCACATCGCCCACGTGCCACCACGTAGGCTGAAGCAAAAACATGTCAGAGTTAAAGACCAGGTTGAAAGAAACAGATTCCTCGGAGTGGTGTACAAGATTCCCTGCAAAGACTGCAAAGCTGCATACATAGGCGAATCGGGCAATTTTATTAGGCGCTTAAAACAACATCAAAATGACGTCGCCAAATGCCACATGAAAGAAAATGCCTTGGCTCAAGACTATCAAGCTGCATCACATGCAATCGATTCAAACAGCGCCTCAGTCATCGTGACAGAGAAGTATTTATCGTCTCGCTTACGTCTAGAATGACTTCACATCCAAATGACAACACATGTTTTGAACCGAACGCGGGGTAATCTTCCTGAGATTTACGCATGCTCATTACGCCACCTGCACCGTACATAAGTCACCACCTTCGCCCATCCGCTGCCATTGTGAACAAGGGACCCGTACAGGCCCAAAACTTTATTGTTTTTCCTTTTTTCCTTTTTGGCGAGTGCTGCTGTCTTTCTGTTATTGGTATGCAGTTATCCTCCGGTGGCTGGTTTGGCTGTAACGCAGGATAGCTTGCGTTGGTTCCGTCGTGAATTTTGTTCCTCTATAGGGGATAAACACATACGGCCACCGTGTCGCAGAGGAATGCACTCCACGAAAAATTTGGCCACTTCCGCTATTGTTTCGTTCGTTAGGCCTTTTGCCTCGGCGTAGCGAGTCAGGTAGTCGGTCGCTATGATGATTCACTTATTTCCAGACGTTGACTTTGGGAATGGGCCAAGCAAGTCCATGCCGATCTGCTGAAAGGGCATTTAGGGGGAACCTGTTGATAGTAAGCGCTCGTCCCTGTCTA
Source organism: Amblyomma americanum (assembly GCF_052857255.1). Classification (NCBI taxonomy): domain Eukaryota; kingdom Metazoa; phylum Arthropoda; class Arachnida; order Ixodida; family Ixodidae; genus Amblyomma; species Amblyomma americanum. The sequence goes on along the minus strand of NC_135504.1, from coordinate 161,002,864 downwards.
CTTCTATGTCCGTGTGTTTTTGTTGCGCCCCTGTGTCCTCCTGAAAAGATATGAACCAACACGCCCAAATACAAGTACTTCTGGATTAAATTTAAACCCTGCTGTTCGGGTGAGAGTGGTCTTTCATCGCTGACAATCTCGGCAGGTTTTCACATAACGCGCGACATCAGAAGACAGTCGGGGCCAATAATACCTGTTTTGAATGCGGCGGTTCCCATTTAAACGGCATGTCTGCCTTCGTCAGTTGGGTCAAAAGCTCGGCGATGTGCGAAAAGTTTTCACAAATCGTCAATAATATGCGCACAGTCCGAGGAATCTGCGCATTGCTTTGTTACCGGCCGGCGGCGGAAACTGTTCAATAGCAGCTGTTTTCTGCGGGTCTGGGCGCACGCCCTCCTTGCTAACGTCGTGGCCTAGAACCAGCAGCTCTTCGTAAGCAAAATGGCACTTTTCTGCTTTCAAGGTTAGGCCAGACGACTTGATAGCGTCTAGTACTGTTCGATGTTTCTTGAGCTGCTCTTCAAAGATCGAGGCGATGACAATGACGTTATCTAAATATACCAGACAAATCTGCCACTTCAGGCCTGCCAGCACTGTGTCCATTACTCACTGAAACGTCGCTGCTGCGCAACCGCGACCAAATGCCATCACCTTGCACTCAAAGAGCCCATCCTGAGTGGCGATTGCGGTCTTCTCGCGATCTCTTACATCAGCCTCAATTTGCCAGTAGCCGCTCTTGAGGTCCATCGATGAGAAATACTTGGCGTTGCAGAGCCGGACCAGTGTGTTGTCGATGCGGGGAAGGGGGTAGACGTCCTTCTTTGTTATGTTCAAGCGGAAGTAATCAACCCAGAATCGAAGTGCGCCGTCTTGCTCACCAGAACAACCAGTGCCGCCCATGGGCTGTTTGAAGGCGGGATGACGTCGTCGCGAAGCATTTCTTCCACTTTGTCCCGGATGGCTTGTAGTGCAGGAACATGCAGATTGCAAAAGTGGTGGCCCTATACAAAGGAGGTGATAAAAATACCATAACGAACTTTCGTCCCATCTCCGTACTGCCTATATTTTCAAAAGGTTTGGAAAAGATAATGCACACGCGTCTTTACAGTTTCCTAAAAAAATTCTCTCTGATCTCGCCGTATCAGTATGGCTTAGTGAAAGGAAAATCCAAGAAAATCAGCACTATTAGCTGAAAAGGAACTCATCATTGACGCCTCTGAACGTAAAGAACTTGTACTAGGTCTGTAAATTGATTTTTCAAAAGCGTTCGACTGTGTCCATCATGAAACCTTATTGTCTATGCTGGAGGACTACGCAGTGCGCGGCAGTGCAAATCTTCTTCTGTCTTCATATCTCCATAACAGGTGTCAATATGTAAATAACAATAATCATATTTCTAACATAAAAAGAATTCCTTCCGGCATACCGCAAGGAAGTATCCCTGGGCCTTTGTTATTTGTTGTTTATATTAATGATATTTTTCCCAGCATGACGCCATATCATGGGTCGGCTACGCGGATGATACTGCTATGTTTTTCAGAGGGGCAAATATTGATGATTTAATTTACTCTGCAAACCATGCACTGTCATTTGTTAGCGACTGGTCACAAAGAAATCATTTACGGTTGAACGCTAAAAAGACACAGGCTATTCTTTTCCGCACTAAGAACACAAATGTTGACCGCGATGGTAATATACTTTCAGACGGTGCGGAAGTAAGTATTTTTAACGAAATTAAGACCCTTGGCGTAACATTTTCTGAGACCCTTACGTGGAATAAGCATGTTGAAGTACAATGCAATAAACTTAACAAGGTTTGCGGGAGACTAAACAGGCACCGCCACTTCCTACCGACCGCAGTTAAGCGCGTAATTTATAACGCACTATTTCTGTCTACACTAAACTACTGCCATCTAATCTGGTAAACTACGTCTGAGGAAAACATAGGGAAACTTAAAATCTGTCAGAAACGTGCCTTGCGTGCGGTTGCTAATATTCCACGTCATGCGCATACATCTGATTGCTTTCATCACTTTAAACTTCTTCCCATAGAATCCATCTATCTTTTTTGTCTCACGTCTACATATCGATCGTCCGTTTTGGCGTGTAATCGCAGCTTCCTGGACTTAATAAATCTTCGACCCCACATTTCCTTCTACAATACTCGTCGAAATGACTCATGGGTTGTGCCTTTCTGTCGTACAGATTATGGTCGCCAGTCCATTTCTAATCACGCAGCTGTTTTTTTAAATAACCTTGCGGCCATCAATGTCGGCCCGGTAAAGATGTCCAAACGAGCAGTTTATGCACATTTTCTTGCAGCTAACGCCTAATAAATTTTGAATGCTTGTGTTTGTACTTTTTGGTGTTCTTGATGTATGTTACTTGTTGCTTATTTTTATTGTATCCTGGGTTTTGGCTGCCATGAAGTGTTCTGTACTGCTGCAGATTCTTTTTCTGAATGGTGTTGAAAGGTTCTTTTATAGGCATTTTGTTTAAGGTGAAGTGTATTTAACGAAATCTGTTTCTAACTTTTTGAAGCTAAATGTGTTTTTTTTTTCAAACTGCTGCCGAATTGTACATGAGGGGGCCAGGCTTCGTCGAGCCGCAATCATGCGGCTTTTACCCGCCACCCCCTCTTTCTCTTTGAGAGAGAAAATAAAGATTTGATTTGATTTGATTTTCGCGGCGACACACGGTAGGGGCTTTGACGGAGAGGTCGGACCTGCTGGTTGGTTATAATGCGGTGGTTGGCAGTCGGCGTTTGTCGGACATTCTGCGATAACGAAAAACACTCGCTGTAGCCTCGAAGCTGATTGCGGATCTGGTCTTGTCTGTTCCCGGGCAGGTTTGGGTTGATGTCGAAAGTGGGCGAGTTCTCTTGATCATGATTAAACTGGGCACCTTTCCGAGGACGGCCACATCCTGAATGATGCCAGGTTTAGCGCATAGTATGAAGACGATTTCATTTTTAGTTTCACCATTGCGGCTCTTCCAGGTCCCCTTCCTGTTTTCTCGTTTGCGGAAGAAGGTATTCATGATCCGTAAATTTTTTCTATCCGCGAATTTGACTAATAGTTCTCCCCTGCTATTTCTAGAGCCTATCCCATAGTCACCTACCGCGTGGTCGTCAGTCTGCTTCTTGCCCACATTCGCATTGAAATCGCCCATCAGTACAGTGTACTGCGATTTTACTTTATTCATTGCCGATTCTACGTCCTCATAGAAACGTCCAACGGTCTGGTCATCATGGCTGGATGTGGGTGCGTAGGCCTGCACCACTTTCAGCTTGTACCTCCTATTCAGCCTAATTATTATAGCTGCTACCCTCTCGTTAATACTATAGAGCTCATCTACGTTGCCAGCTATATCCTTATTAATGAGGAATCCCACACCTAGTTCTCGTCTATCCTCTAATCCGCGATAGTACAGCATGTGTCCGTCCTTTAGTACTGTATATGCCTCACCTGTCCTCCTAACTTCGCTAAGCCCTATCACATCCCATTTAATTCCTGCTAGTTCCTCAAACAGCACTGCTAGGCTAGCCTCACTAGCTAAAGTTCTAGCGTTAAACGTTGCCGGGTTCAGATTCAAATGGCGGCCTGTCCGGAGCCAGAGATTCTTAGCACCCTCCGCTGCGTCACAGGTCTGACCGCCGCCGTGGTCAGTTGCTCCGCAGCCGCTGGGGACTGAGGGCCGAGGGTTAATTGGTTTGATCATAGAAGGTTGTGGCCAAGTACTACACCAGGGTGGCCAAATCCTGCTCTGGTGAGAGAGTGCGTTGTCGGTTCTGGTCACCGAGATCAGGCCGCACTCCAGGCCTGGTTATGCCATTCCATCGACACACGGATTTCTTTTTTGGTACCCCGGTGTAGAATTGCGGGGCACCAGGATTTGAACCCCGGTCCTCTTACACGCGAGGCGGATGTTCTACCTCTAAGACATCGCTGCAAGATTGATCAAGTATCCATACATGCTTGGCGGCTTCATCTGTATCAGCGATGCCCCGTTGTTCCTATCCCGTGCATCATGACATCATCAGTTTAGCGCCGTCTACCAGAGACGTTGCGCCATCAAACGTCCCTATAAAAGAACCTCTGCAAGTCTTCGAGTTCAGTGCGCACTGCGGACCAAGCATAGGCATGTGGCTTAACACGCGCTTCTTCTGCCTCACGCAGGTTGTTTTGGTTAGCCTTGCCTGAACGACATCGCTGCAAGATTGATCAAGTATCCATACATGCTTGGCGGCTTCATCTGTATCAGCGATGCCCCGTTGTTCCTAACCCGTGCATCGTTACATCATCAGTTTAGCGCCGTCTACCAGAGACGTTGCGTCATCAAACGTACCTATAAAAGAGCCTCTGCAAGCCTTCGAGTTCAGTGGACACGGCGGACCAAGCATAGACATGTGGCCTAACATGCGCTTCTTCTGCCTCACGCAGGTTGTTTTGGTTAGCCTTGCCTGAACGACATCGCTGCAAGATTGATCAAGTATCCATACATGCTTGGCGGCTTCATCTGTATCAGCGACGCCCCGTTGTGCTGCGCTTCTCCTGCCTCGCGCAGGTCAATGATTATTACAGCACAATTAAGATTGATTACCACTGTCGCTTGGTTCTGCCGTGTCCACGGCAATGCATTTGTATTGCTTACGAAGTGTTTAGCGTGTGTGAGGTCATGATGTGCGGGATGTTGAGTGAAATCCCGGTCCGGGGGTGCGCAGTACAAAAGAGCTACTAAAGCAATTACTAGCTGGCCAGAATAAACTTACAGAAGTTGCAGCTCTTCGAGTACAACAGACAAACATGGAAAAAATACTGTCTGGCCTCACCTCCAAGTTTGCTGACTTGGAAAAACCGCGTAGCGAAAATTGAGGGCATTGAAGAAACGCTAAGCAAACTTCAGACGGAAATCACCGAACTGGAGGACCGAAGTAGGCGTTCGAACATGTGGTTTTTGGGGTAGTTGAAAAGCCCGATGAACTGCGTCAGAACTAAAAGAAAAAAAATTGTCGGTACATTTATTGAAAAGTTCAGCATCACCTGCCAGTCGATTGGGAGAATTTATCGGATCGGCAGACCTAGAAAGCAAAGACCAGTGATAATAATCTTCCAGGACTAAAATGAAAAAGAGGAAATGATGAAAAGTGCTAACAAGTGTAAAGGAACAAACATATCTGTTCAAAGTGTCTATTCGCGCGAGACGCTCCGCAAGAGAAAGCTTCCCTGGGCGAGCGCTAAACAGGAAAAAAAGAAGGGAGAAAAGTAACCCTCATTAACGATAAATTGAAATTGGACAGTGCAGTTTACGTTTGGGACGACGCCGCATGTGCAAGGGTCGAACTGCCCAGTCGTCAGTCCAGACGCTAGTCCAGCTCAGACAGTGAGTGACGTCAGCCTTCCAACAATTGAGAGCTAAGACTACTAAACCTTAATGTCCGTAGCATAGTAAATAAAATTGATCAACTTGAAGCTTAAATAATAGATTATAATCCGCATATTGTAGAAATAAAAATTTGGCTCAAAGAAGAAATAGATTATGAAGACGTTTTTCCTCCGTCTTATAAAGTCTTCCGCTGCGACCGGCAATCAATAGGTGATGGTGTTGCTGTCTTGGTGAAGCAGGTTATCCAAGCTTTTGTTCAACCTTGTCTTAATAGTCATGAGAGCGTCTCTTTAAAACTGTGCTGCTGGGGCCGGTCTTTACTGTTGTTTTGCGGTTTACCGACCACCTGATTCGCCACAAATCTTTTTTTCAAACTTGGCTGATCACATGAGTAAGTTCATTCACGATAAAATGATTCTGGTTGGCGATTTAAACCCGCCTGGGATAGATTGGAAGTGTCCTCTTTCTGGTTCTGGCCCCGGCACGCATCACATTTTTGATATTATGTTGCAACATAACCTTCAACAGGTGGTTACCGAACCACTCGTGTCCAGGGCACTTGTTCTTCTGTACTTGACCTGGTGTTTATCAGCCTATCGATTGAAAATTCTTGCGTCTCGGTAGAAAACGGCCTCTCCGATCACAAGGTGGTGTATGTTTCATGCACCAGTAAAAAACCCAACACCTCTCCACCTGTAAAGTCTGTCTGCGTAAAAGAATTTGAGCGTGCCAAGGACGAAATCGTGCTTGATTGCCTAGACCAATATGCCTAAGTGATTTTAAAGGATATGATGTGTCCCTACTCTAGAATAAATTTCAAGAAATCTGCACGTGCTGTCTAAAAAAATTTCATTCCTAACTGAATAAAGAAAACGAGCAAAAGATATCTCTGGATCACGCGCAAGATCTTGCATTTAAAGCGAAAACTAAAGTGATTAAAACGAGCGCGTGTTTGCTGAAACGCTATATCAGTTGCACAACTTGCACTGCGTCAGGCAGTGAGCCATTCAAAACAGCATTACTTTGAAAGCACACGCTACCGAGCTTTATTCGAAATGCTCCGCAGAAGTTTTGGAAACATTTTTCCAAGAAACGCAAACCTGTCGACCAAGTTCTGCACAATGGCGTTCTTGTCACCGATAAAGCAATCATTGCCGAACATTTTAATGCATATTTCTACAGTTTATTTTTGAAATCAAACTCCCCACTTCGTAACTTTGCTGTATCATGTTCTCCAGAACTAAGCATTGTATCTTCATGGTAAAACAGCGCTAGAAAACACGAGGACGGAACAAACACGACGACACCAGCGCTGACTTTCTTTCTTTGGAACAATTCTTTGGTCTACGCAGCCGTTTCGAATTTCGCGCTGAACTGCAGGAAACCTAAGCACACGTGCGCCCATTGCTTCATCAGACATCCGTCATCTTCAAACATAAAGATCAGATAGTAAGGGAACTAGTAGGGGCATATCACATTTACAAGGGGGGTGCAGCATGCATTAACAAGCCCTCATTATCACTGGCTAACCACGAAATCACCTTTTTGAGCATGTATTTGTAGAAATGTAGATTTAAGATGTTCAGTGATGATGCAGTGCTTTTTGAATATTTTTTATTCTGTTAAATGTTTAGCGGGAATAGTATAAGTACACATGTACGTAATAAATCACCAGTGGAAAGTCAGTTCTCATGTCGTCGTGTTTGTTCTGTCCTCGTGTTTTTCCGCGCTGTTTTACCATGGATAGCAGTAACCAACCTGCCCAGCTTTCCGTACTTCTAATTGTACCTTCTGCTGGCGTCTTCTAAATGTTGTTAAATCTTAAAACAAAAGTGACTCCTGGTCCTGAAAGGATTCCAAATATGTTCTTGCACCGTTATAGTGAAATGGCATATAAATTCCTGGCTATAATTTTTCGTGCAAACCTATCAACTAGCAGTGTTCCTTCGGATTGGAGAGTTGTGCGGATTGTGCCAATAGTTAAAAAAGGTGCCGCATTATCTGTTACAAATTTTCGTCCCATATCACTGAAATCTTGCTCTTGTAAACTTATTGAGCATATTGTAGCCACTTATATATCTACCTTTCTAAACGACGGAGATATTTTCTCTCCCTTTCAACATGGATTTAGAAAAGGACTTTCAACCGTCACTCAACTAACATCTGTAATTCGAAGTTTTGCTGATACTTCAAACAGGTCAGGGCAAATTGACGTTATTTTCCTGGATTTTAGAATGCGTTTGACCTTGTTCCACATGAGAAACTAATATGTATAAGCTTGCCTTTACTGGGATTCCTTCTTTCATAATTAACTGGGTGTCTGCTTACTTTTCTAACCGCGCACAGTTTGTCAGCATTGATAATCGTTGTTCCAGCTACCTCCCAGTCACCTCTGGCGTACCGCAGGGAAGTGTGCTGGCTCCTTTGCTCTTTTTGATATATATAAATGACATTGTTGATGGAATTAGTGAACCAGTACAAATTATGCGCTTTGTCGATGACTGTGTTTTGTTTAATGAAATCATGTCGTGCGGAGAACAGGTCATTCTTAATTCTAACTTTCAGAACATTGATCTCTTGTGCTGTCGATGGGACATGAAGCTTAACAATGAGAGAACAGTCTTCATGAAAGTAACCAACCAAAGGAATAGCCTATCATTTGCGTATAACCTTCCATCTCACCAGCTTGAGGAAGTGAACGAATACAAATACCTAGGTGTTACTCTAACCAGTTACCTTAGCTGGAATAAACACATATCAAACGTATATACACCATCTTTCAAGAAACTTTGCTTCGTCAGGCATAAATTAAAGGCTTCCCCTGCTACTACAAAGATCCTAGCCTACACGTTCATCATCAGACCTAAACTAGAGTACGCATGCACCGTTTGGGACCGTTACACAAAACATAACATCGACATGTTGGAAATGATCCAGCGAAAATCTGTTAGATTCATTTTTAACAAATACTGCTCCACTGACTCACCTACCGCTCTGATGGCGCAAAACAACATACAGACGCTGCAAACACGAAGAAAAATTCAAAGGTTGAAGCTACTTTTCTTACTCAAAATTAAACTTTCCATGAGCCCTGATCCATTTATTAAACCCAGCACAACGCGACTAAAAAGAAATCATCACCTGCAATCACTAACACCGTACAACACTAGGGTCGATGCTTTTAAATACTAATTCTTTCCGCGCACAATAACGGAATGGAATGAACTCCCGCCTGATCTACTGAACAATATCAATGCTTTTGACCAAATTTCTTGCTCACAATTGCTGAGTGCTTGTTTCTTGTACCATTATTTATATTTGTATTGCGATGATATTTGCTGTTCTTCTTTCATGCCTTTTCGCCCCTCCTGCCAAGACCCATTTAGGGTCTGCAGTGTACTGTAAATAAATAAATAAACTGCGCTCTGTGTGTACGTGTTTCTTGTCTCTGTCCCTGTTTCTTTCGCGCAGTTTGTTCATGAACGAGCAGCGCCAACTAGCCCGCCAGAAAACCCTTCTTATGATCAGGCGAGTCTTCTGCGGATGGGTCGGAGAGGGCGAAGGAGTCTCGTACGTCAGATATCTCGTCGAAGAAAGCAATCGTCGTTCCTCTGTTAATGTGCCGGTATTCTTCGCTGAAGGTAGACAGCAGTACATCGGCGTGGCCATTGCGCAAATGTGCGATGGCTCATGCGATGCTGATTCCTTGGTCAAGAAGCAACCGCATGCTCCCCTCGATGATGGCTTCAGCGTTAATTTCTTTCATGGCGCCTACAGTCGCGATAACGCTTGAACGGGGTAGGAGGCTCAATTCTTCCCCCAGGACACTCAGGGCAATGTGATTTTCAGAGCTCTCATCGAAGGGATTGCCTCGTCCGTCGAAAGCGTGATCTGATTGGATTGCAGGTCAATGATCGCCTGATGCTCATTAAGAAAACCCATGCCCAAGATCACTTCGCGGGAACATTGCCGTAGCACAACGAAGACCGCAGGGTAGGTATGTCCTTTGACAGTCACTCGCGCTGTGCATCGTCCTGATGGCGTAATTAGGTGGCCTCTTGCGGTGCAAATTTGTGGGCCGTCCCAAGCGTTCATGACTTTCCTCAGCTGCGCAGCGAATGTTCCATTCATCACCCAGTAATCGGTTCCTGTGTCGATTAGAGCGGTAATTTTACGGCCGTCGATAACTACAGTTCTAAGTCGGACGTCCTGGTTCTTGCGTTGCACCTCGTTTTGGGCGTCAGGTCACGGATTCGTCGGGTATGAGAATCGTGGGTAGAACGCGTCGTCGAAGCTTTTCTCGGTAACGGCGTCGTTTTGAAGGTCGTTTGCGTCGTGGTCGAGGTTGTCATTGTATGCTGCGTAGGCGTGTCAGGGCGGCGTCTTCGTGCGACATGGTCGTTGGAAGATCTTCGGTGTTTCGCTCGGGAGCAACCTCAACGCCAGAGGTTGCTGTCTTTAGTTTCCCCTACGTGGGCTTTGAGACCTTCCTCGTACCGCGGCTGCGTAGCTGAAGCGAGGCTTACGGCGATGGCGAGCGCGAAAGGTGGTTCTGCGTGTACTCCTATCGAAGCTGGTTCTCGTAGATTTTCTTCGGATGTTGGCCGAAGCTTGGTTGTGGGGCGTCAACAGCAAACCCCCGAAGACCGATGCGTCGGTACGGGCAGTGACAAAGAATATGGCCGGCATCACCGCAATGGAAGCACAATGGCCGGTTGTCGGAAGTCCTCCAGGCGTCGCATTTCCTGGGGCTTGAGCGTCGCTCATAGGCTGGACGGGCGGAGGCAGGGAGGCGGCGTTCGGGAACGTGTTCTTCATGTCGGAGAAGACGTAAGGGTTGTCGTTGTTGCTGAGGAGTGCGTACTGCAGCAGTCCAGGTCATGGCCTGGGGTTCTGTCGTCGTCGGGGTGTCAAGTGCGGGCTTCACTTCTTCCCGTACCACATCCAGTAGAGTCGCTGCTTGGGGCTGTGGGAGGATGGCAGTAATCGGCCTAGCTCCTCGCGGACGATTTCTCGGATAACTTCCCGCAAGTTATCGCTCGTGGTAGCCGTCGTGTCCGGACGGATTGCACAGACAGAAGAAGGGCGGTTATACTGCCGAGCCCGGACGTCGAGGGTCTTCTCGATCGTCCAGGCTTCTTGCATGAATTCATTGACTGTTTTTGGCGGCTGGCGTACGAGGCTGGCAAAGAGTTGTCCTTTGGCGCGGTGCATTAAACGCATTGAAAACTGAACTTTCCTTTCCTTGGTCATCTCGGGCTCGGCGCGGCGAAAGAGGCGTTTCACCTCTTCAATTTAACCGCGGACGTGCTGGCCTCGAAGACTCGTTCGGGTCTTCCTTTCCTCGCGGTACTGGTGAATACCATCAATAGTTCCCTCTTGAATAGCTCCCATGTCGTTAGGGACGACTTGTGGCTTTCGTATCATGTACGTGCTGAGCGCTGGAGTGAGAAAAATGCAAGTCCAATTTCTGCCGTATCATCCTACTTCTTGAATGATGCCACGCGTTGAAATTGGGCCAACCATTCTTCGGGGCCTTCGCCCAGGGATCCACTGAAAGTTGTCGGCACCCGCGGCTGTGGCAGTATAATCGGGGTCCACATCTTTGGCGAGGTTGTGGTGCTTATAGAAGCGTATTTTCGTTGTCGGGTGTGGTCCGGCAGTGTCCCGAACTCAGGCTGCTCTCCCTGGAGACGTCGGTTGGCTCGGTGAACTGCTGCCTCGTCCACCGGTGTGATGCGCCGAGGGTTGGTGTCTCGACTTGAAGGGGACGTGAGGACCACGGAAAGAAACCCCCGCACCTCCACCAGATGTCACGAAATGGTGGCTGCAATCCAGAGAGCAGAACGACCGGGGAAATGGCGTTTCAACAAAACTCTTTATGCGGGCTGACTTGGGCCGACAATGGACTGAATCACTGGCGGCGGCGTAGCAACAAGCGTGCTCGGCGGTCGTCGAACGGAATTCCCGCCGCTGTCGGCCGTTCTCAATTTAAAGCTGATAGCGAACTTTCGAGATAAAGCGTGCAAAGTTACTAGAACATTCCGCAACAACGTAAAATCAGCGCTGCCAGGCTGCGATCAATCTAGATAGATCTAGTCGCGTCTTGCGTCGCAAGCAAGGCGATAAAGTGGCGTGGCGGCAGATTTTAAGAATGAACTAACACTGCAAAGATCCGCGGCAATAATATTCTGGTTGGTGACATGAATGGCCACATCGAGGATCTGGATGGATGCATAGATTGTAACGGGAAAGTAGTGCTTGACTTCTGTGAGCGCCAAAACATAGTTATCGTGAATAGAGAAACTAAATTTAAGGGACAAATCATATTGGAATGCCGTAACAGGCAGACGACCATTGACTACTGCCTTATGTCGCAAGTGATCTATATGAAGCTCGCAGTTACGGAAATAGACGAAGGAGAGAAGTACAGTCTGGGAAGTGATCATAAGCGTATAAGTCAACAGTAGGGGGCCCTGATCAAAAGAGAAATGCAGAGAAATCAAAAAGAGAACGCAAAATTAAATGACGAACAAATAGCACTAATAGCGGCCGGTATAGTGGAAGCAATAGAAAAACGCCCCATAGAAAAGTGGGATTATAATCAGCTAGAACTACTCATTAGTAGCAAAATAAAACAAGTAAAAGCAGCAAACCGCTGGAGTGGAAAGAGGATACCACGAAGTTGGTGGAATAAGAAAATTATGGAGGCCATCGAACAACGACGGTTGTCTTCAAGTCAGCAGAGAGAAGCGAAGATGAAGCAGATAACTGAAGAGGAAATAGGCCAAAAATGGGAATGTTATCGACAAAAGAAACAACAATTGCAGGTCCTCGTCCAGGCTAACATAAAGCAGACCTCTGATCGCTGATTGGCTGAAGTTCGCGATACAACTAAAGGGAGGCCGAGAAAATTCTGGAACCATATAAGCTGGCTAGGTAAAACGAATTAAAGAAAGCAGGAACAGACTCAAAATGTCGAGGGAAGATGTTCAGAGGGAGATGACGCTATGAACTACATTGCATGAGTTATCGCTTAGCCATTTAGAAATGACGATGGGGTAATCTTCCAAGATAAGGGAGCGACCGAAGACAGCGCAATAAAAAACTGCTTTGAACTGACCAGTCTCAACTGGAAAAAGGCCGAAGCAAATATTCCAAAATGCATATCCGCAGAGATAGACGAAACTCCTGTCAAGCTGAATAATTAACATGGTCCAAGAGGCAAGGAAATGCTGGTAAAAGCATTGGGGACAGTCATAACAAATAAGCAAATTCGGCACAGCTGGAGACGCAGTAAAATGAATTTGGTTTTTAAAGGGAACGGAAATAAGATGAACATAAAACCATTCCGACCAATTACGATAACATCAGTTACTTACAGGCTGGCGATGCAGTCGGTGGAATTAAAAATGCAGTCATGGACAGAAAGTAATAGAATACTCGGAGAACTTCGGAACAGGTTCGGAAGGGGTAGGCGCTTAGATGATAGCCAGTTCGTGCTTACTCAGTGCATATAAACAACTAAGGCGGAAAACAGACTTCTGTATTTAGCCTTCCTGGACATAAGCGGTGCATACGACAATTCAAACAGATAACTCCTGTGGCGCCTATTAAAGGATAAAGATATCACTCATAGGGTAGCAGATTTGCTACAGCAAATCTATCGAGAAAATAAAGTTGAAATAACAAGGGAGGCGATTAGGATTATGAAAATGTCGAGGTACTCAAAGGATTAAGGCAAGCTTGTACTCTATCACCGCTGCTGTTCATGCTTTATATGATAAATATGAAAAGAAGCCTACAGGGAAGCATTCTAGGCTATAGTCTGTTGTACAGATTAGGCGGAAAGGTCGTTGAGCAACGACTACAAAGTTTATTGTATGCGGGCGATATTGAATTATTAGAAGATAGCCAGAAAGATTTGCAAAGTCTGGTAAATTGCTGTGGACACGAAGGAGACAGTCTAGGTTTCAGTTTTAGTGCAACAAAATCAGGTGTGATAATTTTCAACAATGTAAATGATCAGGTGCTTACAATACAAGGCGATGAAGGCGAAAAATAGTTTTCTGATGGTCTGACGTACTAACATACACCTAGGTTAACAGCTAACTTGGTAAAATGTCTAGAGATCAGTTGGAAAGCAATTAGTATAATTAAGATTTTCCCTTGGCTCTTACTCTTGTCTCCAAAATACTGGTTCTTGCGCCTGTTTTTCACAACTTTTCAAACGCAGCTCTATGTTTAGGTTAAAAACGAGTATTTTCCCCCTTAAATGTATATATACCGGAGTGAAAAAAAAATATTTTTTTCCTGGCTTTTCAAAGAAAAACAACGAAAGGAAGCATTTTACATGCCTGTAAAATATGGGCTGTGCAACAACAGTGAATATTTTACGCACCTGAATATATGGTGTATGCTAGCGCATTCGAATCCGTGGAGGATAATTTCTGTAGGTGTACATTCAGGGCCAAAATAAGGTTGCACAAATTTTGGAAATTCGGCTTGGTTAGGTTCATTGCGAAACTGTGGTTTAAGTCGGGAGGATGTTTTATCTAGTTCTGAAACAAATATCACTATTTCAAAAAGCTTCTGAAAGGGCTTTTGACCTTGTGTTCTTATGCAAACGCTAGTTAACGAGTAAAAGCATTTAACAAAGCTAGTCCGCGCCTGAGCTACCCGAAATTATGCCCTGTAGGGATGGTGAAATAACTTGAACTATGCAACTAAATTCGCTTCGTCATAGTCTAAATGTTACTAAACTACTCGAGCCGTCTTTGTGCTCTGTCAAGAGTGTACGCAAAATATAACCGTAATTGAGGAGACTCGAGCTCTGGTTGTTTCGAACATCCGGCGGCGGTAGATAAGTAAGCGGTCATTACTCCAAAACAGCTTAACTTGAGCCTAGAAAGACTGCTATTAAGCGTGCAGCGTAGGTGTAGACGACTCCTCAGTTCGTTGGCGCCGCCGCCGCGCTCGCGTCCTGCATGCCCAGTCCAGTGCTGACGTCAGCAGGACAGGGGCACCGCCCTATTCCTGGGCGGTGTTATTCTTAAGTTACAAATGACTGTTTTTTTCTGAAATATCGAAGTCCTGGTAAACGTTTACGGAAGCCATAAACATTCCTGGGGTAGTTTTATTGGGTCGATGGCTTTCTACAGAGGTTACGACTTATCGCGATAGCATACCGACAGTGACAACTGCGCATGTGTTACAGATGGGACCGCGGCCCGGACAGCTTTTGTGCGTCGATGACAGTAGTACAGGACTTTTGTCCTATACAGAGGGAAGCGAAGTTTTGCCAACGCCGAAGCTGGGACTTTGGCCCTACGAGTTCAGAGAACTGTATACCAGTGTGAAAGGATAGGGCGCAAGCAAATTTATTAAGTGTGTACGCAAATTAATAACAAAATTGGCAGTGGCTTTGCTCCGCTATGCCGGGATATACGTAGCGAAAATTAAGGCATAGGTAGGTGGCGCCGTGGCTGCTCACGTGGTTCGTCACGCGGTTGGTCACGTGACCAGTCACGTGTTTGGTCACGTGGTACGGTGCGATCACGGTGGGAATGCGAGCACCGCGAAACTGCGAGCTCGTGGCTAATGTAGCTTTCGCTAGAAAATCGCATGAAACATTTCGCACGAAGAATTGAAATAACCATAAAACTCGGCTAGTTAAATGTTCTTACGCGTCAATACATGGGAGCAGTAAAAGCCAGCAGGTTAGCTCGACATACGTGCGGAGGGCTGTTTTCTGCGCCCACATAGAGCCGTTTTCAAGAATACAAGACTTGCATCGCAGCGGCGGCGCTTCTTTCTGTGGCGTTTGTGGCGCCGGACTTCGTCTTCGTTTCCTTGTAGGCTAGTAGCAAAATATACAACGTTTCATACATACAGGCAACGCTACCAAAGCTAGAGCACCTGTTCACGCAAGCGAAGTCCGAGCCCGAAAAGTAGTTCGCGGTACAACCAAAGCGAACACTTACATATTTCGTCTCCAGATATATCATGTATAACGAGTGGCATCCTCTTGTCACTTTTCATCCTGCGACTCATCGAGACTTCGAGATGTAATAATGACATGTAGCGGTACGGTACGCGGCTGGTAGGGCGGATCGCACTGACAACGTCCGCGCCAGAAAACTGGTACACGCTCAGAGAAAGTTATAGCCAGAAGGCCAGAACAGCGAGCGCCTCACAGCTTCGAACATGACTTTCAATGCTAGCTCTTCTTTTTATGCCACTCTTCTTTCTCGTATAAACACTCACCAATGTTTTGAGAGGAATGAACGATACGTGGTGGGGTAATATGTTTCGACCGCAACCACCGCTGCGTTGCCTTCTATGTAAGAAACGAAGTACAGAAGAGTTCCACGCACGGAGTTCTACAGCTCTAGACCCGACACACACGATTTGTGTGCGTGTGTGTGTGCGCCTGCGTGCGTGTCCGCGTGTGTGTGTGTGTGCGTGTGCGTGCGTGCGTGTGTGTGTGTGTGCGTTCTCGGAGATGGGACAGAAAATCGCAGCGATGGCAAGAAAAATCGGGTGATGCACATAGCAAGCAATGTTGCCAGATGGCACGGAGCGGAAGAGCCAGAATATTGAAACATTGTAGCCCAAAAATAGCCAACTATGCAACCAAGCCAAGACAACTGCGACCTTGTTCTTGGCTATGAGAACAACCGACGTCAGTTCCAGTAAACGTTTGCACTTACGCCTGGCGCAGTGTGCTGCGAGGCTGCCAGGCGCGTTGACTAGACAGTTGTAGTAGCTGTTCTCTCGCAACCTTTCGGTCGCGCACCTTCACGCCTAGCAAACATAGGCCAAGCCCCAAAACATTGGAATTTTATAGACAACACTCCTTCAACACCTGCCATAAACTTGGTTTGGTGGTTAATGCCGCAAGCCCATGCGTAGTGCGTGCCTTTCCTGACCGAGTTTACCTTGGTGCAAAGGATTTGATGCTTTTGAGGACCAGGAAACCAGACCAGCACTTGATGCCTTTAATAATAATAATAATTGGTATTGGGGGAAAGGAAATGGTGCAGTATCTGTCTCATATATCGTTGGACACGTGAACCGCGCTGTAAGGGAAGGGATAAAGGAGGGAGTGAAAGAAGTAAAGGAAGAAAGAGGTGCGTAATGGAGGGCTCCGGAATAATTTCGACCACCTGGGAATGTTTAATGTGCACTGACATCGCACAGCACACAGGCGCCTTACGTTTTTCCTCCATAAAAACGCAGCCACGGCGGTCGGGTTCGAAACCGGAGACTCCGGATCAGTAGTCGAGCGCCCTAAGCGCTGAGCCACCGCGGCCTTTCCACCACTTATTTAAGTTTGTGCGATAAGGCATTCACAGAAGGCAAAACAAACGATCTCTTACCCCTTTCTTTCGAGTTTGCACCTTTCCGCTTAATGACAATCTTGCTGCTCAAACACACGCGCTCTCGTCGGTAGGCAAAAGTAAAAAAGAGTTCCAGGATGAAATCGCGCATAATCTTCATTATTGTCCCTGGCACGAAGTGGGCAGACAACTGAGGAGGGGGGATGGAGGGGGGGGGGGGAGTTGTTGGCTGACCGAAGAGCAAGGACACATCAGCGCACGTGCCCGCCGGGCCACATTCCGGTGGAGAGTCCCGCAGATCAACAAACTTCGCTTCACGAAAAGCGAGAACAGGTCTCATAAGAAAAAAAAACTGAGCTGCACAAGAAGTTCCGAAACGAGGTTAGTAAACTTCGGTCGGCTTCACTCACAAACACAGGACGTAGACCGACGCTGGCCTGGCGATACAAATCATCATCAGCCTGACTACACCCACTGCAGGGCAAAGGCCTCTCCCATGTCTCTCCAATTAAACTTGTCCACTGCCAGCTGCGCTCACCATATGCCCGCAAACTTCTTAATCTCATCGGCCAACCTAACCTGCCGGCACTTGCTACGCTTGCCTTCTCTTGGAATCCACTCCGTTACCCTTAAAGGGTCCCTGAAAAGGGTGTTCGAGATTGTATATAAAATGCTCCCATTATGTACAGTACAGGCGAACGAGCGGTCATGCCGCGTACAAGACCACAAAAGCGAGCCGGTGATTTACATTACAATTTCTGAAACTGCCCGCTTCCGCGCCTAGCGGGGGCCTGCGGTGCTGCGCTTTCGCACAAATTTGCACTCGTTACGTCATGTGGCGCTCGTTACTTCAGCAGCGGGATGCTAGCATTGGTTCGCGCGCGTCGGCAGCCGGCGCAGGGGGCGAGTGGGAGGGGTCGGCGGAGTAGCGCCGACATTTCAGCGCGCAAAAAGTGCCGAGAGGATAGAGAAAGGCGCGAAGACACGGAAATTCAAATTTTGACTACAGATAACCACCCGGCGTGGTGCCTCAGTATTTAGGGCGCTTGGGTACTGATCCAGAGTGCCCGGGTTCGAACCCGACCGCGGCGGCTGCGTTCTGATAGAGGCTAAACGCTAAGGCGCCCGTGTGCTGTGCAATCTCAGTGCACGCTAAAGATTCCCAGGTGGTCGAAATTATTCCGGAGCCCTCCACTACGGCACCTCTTTCTTCCTTTCTTCTTTCACTCCCTCGTTTATCCCTTCCCTTACAGCGCGGTTCAGATTTCCGCCGATATATGATACAGATACTGCGGCCTTTCCTTTTCCCAGAAACCAATTTCAATTTCAGATAACTCAGCTTCTACGAAGCGCAACTAAAAAATTCTTGCGGGAGGATATTTGTGAACCAGTGTCCTTTAGCATCCTAGCCACATCGCATATGTTTTGAGACCCCCTTTCACAGCCTCTTTAAGGAGCAGCGGTTATGTTTCCTTCGCATTATATGCGCTGCCCAAGCCCATTTTTCCTCTTGATTTCGACTAGAATGTCATTAACCCGTGTCTGTTCCCTCACCCACTCTGCCCGCTTCTGGTCTCTTAACGTTACACCGATAATTTTTAGTTCTATAGCTCGCTGTGTTGTCCGTAACTTAAGCTGAAGCCTTTTGGTTAGTCTCCACGTTTCTGCCCCATATATCAGTACCGGTAAAAGACAGCCTTTCCATACTTTTCTCTTTAGGGATATCAATAAACCATTCATGGTCTAAGAAAACCTGCTTTATGCGCCCACCCCATTCTTATTCTTCTAGTTTTTTCCCTCTCGTGATCCGTATCAGCGGTCACTATCTACCCTAATTAGACGTATTCCCTTACCACTTCCAGCGTCTCGCTACCAATTATTAAGTGTTGCTTGCTTTCTGGACTGTTGAACATTAGTGTGCTTTCCTGCATGTTAATTTTTAGACCCACCGTTCTGTTCTGCCTGTCTGACTCACTCATCATGCTTTGCAGTTCATCTCCAGATTGACTTATTAATGCAATGTCATCAGTGAATCGCAGAATATTTAGGTATTCTCTAACTATTTCTAATTGAGGCCTCGGATTACCTTCCATAAACAGGCGATGAGTAGCATTGACGAAATCATTCCTGAGAATCTACGAGGTCGTAGCATGACCGAAATGTCATTACGACATATAAAATTAATTTCTCTGAACAGAAGAATCGGGCAATTAGTGAGAAATCGTACCCATGACCCTTGGGTTGCGAGTCAGACATGTTGCCCTTAGGCCATTGAGGCACGTCCGTTCCACTTGGTTAAAGGGAGAAAATATGTGTCCGGTGTATCATGTGATCTAGTATGCGAGCTGATGTATGCTAATTAGAGCGTGTAACTAAAAGATTTACTTGTTAAGAAATGAGGTAGGAAATAACCGTCAATTCTGTACACGTAAGAGCATATTAAGGCGGAGATTAAGTGTCCCCTTACTTTTTCTGTTCCGGATTCCGCCAATGTCGCATCTACTTTATTTCAAGGACCGCAACTCAGCTACATCAACTCTTAGACTTGCTTGAGAGACCGTGCAAATGCTCTATTCTGTAAAAACAAGGCTCGTCTTCCGTCCCCGCTACTCTATGCATTTATACCTGGAGCCATGATGTTCGACTGTTCATCTTAACAGTAAGTAACATGCTTGACTTCGCTGCTTTGTGTAATGAAATGAAAGTACTTCAATATGCTGATGACCGTGCTTTTTCGGCGTTGACAACTGCAGCAGTGACAAAGCTGTATCTACGATAGATGCCCTTGCATTCAGAGAGATTGCACCAAAATATCGGGTCTCTCATTTAATTGATAGGGCTCAACCATACGCCACTTGTGCTGGAATAGAAAGGTCGTGTTAGCAGCCTATCTCGGCGTTCCTCTTCATGCACTAAGGTGAAGTGCAGGTTGCAGAGAGGAGCAGGTACAGGACTTGGAACGCTATGTCACCTCATCCAGAACTCACTAGAGCATAGACCACAACGCTAAGAAGGATCCAGACAGGATATCCCCGGAGTCTTCACAGATTAGATGCAATCTCCAAAACAGAATTCGATCCGAAATGCTAGAATTGCAACACAGCTGAAATGGCTGTACAGGAACATATATTTTGGGAATACAAGGGCAAACCCCCACCAGACCTCCTACCGGTTCCCTTACGAGAAGCATGGGCAGATTTAATCGTCAAACCTGGCAAGAAAACTCAACCCCTTCTCGCAGGTTCAGCCGAGGAAGAAACTCCCAAATGGGAGTCACGGCCCTGCATGACAGCTAAAACAAGGCTAACATAATCATTAATACTAATTCCGTGGTGCTCAGACGTTTCCAGTGACAGCTGTAATAGCTATGTACAAGCTATTTAGTTGAAGTAATTTAGGGGGTAAAAAGGGCAGCCATGAAAAGCGGCTGGTGAACACCACCGCCACGTACGTTAAAGTGCGATTTAGGGGCCCGTGACAGAGGGAGCCAGTGATAGTCATTTCCTTTCCACAAAACCATCGGAGTCTAAACCCGGCGTTGGTTTTGAGAAGACGAAAGGGCATAACTGCCTCAATTTAAATGCAAACACCACCGCCACCTGAGAGCCACACTTCGGTATCCACTCACGCAGGCAGCCAGTTATGCGCCTTTCGTTTCCTCAAAACCAGCGGAATGTTTATACTCTGAATAAGAGAACACAGTCTACGTGGCACCTTATTTGCGGCTTTACCAGGCGGAAAAGGACAAACTGGATGTTTTAATCCGTAAAGGGATACAAACAGCACTAGGTTTACCACCCTGTGCGCAAGATTTTGAGTCTAGGGGTTTCGAATACCCTCGAAGAGCTCATTGAGGCTGCAAGGACCTCGCAGTATCAAAGACTTTTACGCAGTCGTACAGCATTCTGGAGAAGCTGGGGCACGAGCCTCGAGCGTGCTCGAGACGTACGGACCCGGTTCCTAGCCAGGTTAGGGACAAATTAAAGATATCCCCCCTCCCCAAAAACATGCATCCCATCTACCATGGGAGCCGGAAAGAGCAGTAGAATTGCAAGCCCGCTTTCAGGGCCAACAGGATGTCTTGTACACGGATGCCGCACAATGCACAAACAGTTCGGGGCACATTTCGGTAGCCACTAGGGAAAACGGAGGCCCGGTAGCATGCTGCAGCATCAGACACTCGACTGTAACGGAGGCGGAAGAGTTGGCCATTGCGCTGGCTCTAACTCAACAACAGGTTAAAATTATCGTGAGTGACTCAAAATCAGCGATTAGAAACTTTGACGCGGGCTGCATTTCAGCTACAGCAGCAAGAGTGTTGGCCGGCAGTCCACCACCGGCAGAACTGGTAGCGCTCATCTGGACACCCGCGCACAAGGGTTGAGGGGAAACGAGAAAGCGCACGCACTGGCCCGAGGATTAGCTACTTTCCGGGATCCCAGTGGCGTCTTGTGCACAACCCCTTCCCCCTCGCGCGATGAGGAGCTCCTACAGTTCGAAGACGACCTTAACACGTATAAGGAAATCCTAAACCACTACAAATTAGGCCGAGCGGTACTTCCAAAAGCAAGTAAGCAGCTAACCAAAAAGGAAGAGGTTGCGTGGCGCAAGCTCCAAACCGGAGTATTCCCTAACCCTCAGCTTTATAGCAAGTGGCACCCTGAGATTTTCAGCCCCAGGTGCAAACGTTGCGACGGCATAGCGGACATGATCCATATGGTATGGACATGTCCGAGCTTTGGACAACTTGACCGAACAGATGAGTCCTGGGAGTCACTGCTTCACAACGAGGACGAAACTAAACAACGTGAAGTCATCCGTCTCGCCCTTGCCGCTGCTGAGATCCAAGAGATCCCGGTCGACGGCTGAGGGGGAGGATATCGCTGGGACCGAGCGGCGCCTCGGATACCCATCATCCTTTTGACGGGTGCTAATAAATATTATTTCTCTCTCTCTCTCTCTGGGAACTTGACTATTTTCTTCGTCCAAGCGGGCCTCGGAGTCCATGAAGTGCACTGGGAACGCATTCGAAGTGAAGAACGGAGATAGATAGATTAGATAGATAGATAGATAGAAAGATAGATAAATAGATAGATAGATAGATAGATAGATAGATAGATAGATAGATAGATAGATAGATAGATAGATAGATAGATAGATAGATAGATAGATAGATAGATAGATAGATAGATAGATAGACAGACAGACAGACAGACAGACAGACAGACAGACAGACAGACAGACAGACAGACAGATAGACAGATAGATAGATAGATAGATAGATAGATAGATAGATAGATAGATAGATAGATAGATAGATAGATAGATAGATAGATAGATAGATAGATAGATAGATAGATAGATAGATAGATAGATAGATAGATAGATAGATAGATAGATAGATAGATAGATAGATAGATAGATAGATAGATAGATAGATAGATAGATAGATAGATAGATAGATAGATAGATAGATAGATAGATAGATAGATAGATAGATAGATAGATAGATAGATAGATAGATAGATAGATAGATAGATAGATAGATAGATAGATAGATAGATAGATAGATAGATAGATAGATAGATAGATAGATAGATAGATAGATAGATAGATAGATAGATAGATAGATAGATAGATAGATAGATAGATAGATAGATAGATAGATAGATAGATAGATAGATAGATAGATAGATAGATAGATAGATAGATAGATAGGTAGGTAGGTAGGTAGGTAGGTAGGTAGGTAGGTAGGTAGGTAGGTAGGTAGGTAGGTAGGTAGGTAGGTAGGTAGGTAGGTAGGTAGGTAGGTAGGTAGGTAGGTAGGTAGGTAGGTAGGTAGGTAGGTAGGTAGGTAGGTAGGTAGGTAGGTAGGTAGGTAGGTAGGTAGGTAGGTAGGTAGGTAGGTAGGTAGTGATACGGGAATAAAAGAAGAGGCGGAGAGCGAGCGCGAGCGGCGAGCGCGCGGCTCTAGCACGAGGTATATAGAACGAGAAAGCTGGGCCGCCGCCGGTCGTGCTTCGCCGGCTCTCCTCCGTACTGCTGCTATATTTCTCTGGGCGGGCCCGTGGCCACCCCGTGGCATCCCACACCATAACATTTTGGTGGCAGCGGTGGCAGCAGGTGGGTCGTCGTCAACCTGACAGCACTCGGAAATACTATCTCCACCGAGTTTGTTGTCGCAGACAGCCCTATTTGGCCAGTGGTCCTCGGGTGCGGGTGGTGCCAGGAAGTCGGAGTCGTCCTTAATTTTACTAGAACCAAACCACGGGCGAGCCGAACTCTCTGTGGGCCGGGCTGGCTTAGCCGGGTTTCCAGCCTCGGTGTCGCCCTGTGGCAGTCCCTGGTGTCGGCGATCAAGCGTGCCTCAGCATCTCTGCGTGACCTCGCGACGAAGTGGCCGTGTCGAGTCAAGCCGTTCGACGTCACTACCGTGACTGTGGCGTCTGCCGTGACCCTGCCACCGGGTGCGGCAACGTGGGTGTATGCCAAGCTTGACAGTCCGGTCACAGCAGACGTGCTGTTCGAACTCATCCGGTGTTCAGCTCCAGCCCGTCAGATGACCTCCCCTCGAAGCCTTCTGCCTGTGCTCAAAGGAGAGGCCCACGTATTTATACTCAACATCAGCAGCGTACCTCTCGCGCTGACTCCCGGCACGCAATTGGGTACAGCCTCAGTTTTGGACCCCGGGTCACCAGTGGCGTCTCTGCAACCTGAAGCCCCACCTCGCCACCCTCCAGCGCCGGCGATCCTATCATGGGAAGAATTTAACTTTGGACCCAGCCTGACCTGCGCGGAGCTCGCCTCTCTGAAGACCTTGCTGCTCGAGCATCGCAGTTGCCTTGCTCTCAGCGCCGGTGAACTCGGGTGCACTTCCTGGGCTCAACACCGGATCAACACCGAAAACCGCGGGCCCGTTCATCACCAACCTCGCCGTGTAGCGCCAGCCGAACGGAGAGTCATCCAGCAGCACGTGTGCGACATGCTTGACCAGGGAATCATTGCCCCTTCTTGTAGCCCTTGGTCCTCCCCTGTCGTCCTTGTGCGCAAGAAGGATGGAACACTCCGCTTCTGCGTTGACTATCGGAAGCTAAATGCTATTACTAATTGCGACGTGTACCCGCTGCCTCGCCTCGACGATGCGCTTGACCGCCTGAAGGGGGCCCGTTATTTTTCCACGCTAGATCTGCTCTCGGGCTACTGGCAGGTGCCTGTTCACCCCGATGATGCGGAAAAGACGGCTTTCGTGACTCCCGACGGCCTTTACCAATTCAACCGTATGCCCTTCGGTCTCTCGAACGCTCCAGCCACCTTCCAGCGTCTCATGGACCGAGTCTTAGGCCATTTGAAGTGGACTAGGGCGTTGGTCAACCTGGATGACGTAATTGTCTACGCGGCTACATTTGAAGAACACCAGAGACGCCTCAAACTCGTCCTCGAAGCCCTTACCTCTGCTGGGCTTCGCTTAAAACCAAAAAAATGTTTCTTCGGTTTCGCGGAGGTGACGTACTTGGGTCACGTTGTGAGCCGGCATGGCATCCGTCCCGACCCTGAAAAGCTAAAAGCGCTTACAGCTTACGAAGCTCCCACCACCGCCAAGGAGCTCAAAAGTTTCCTTGGATTTGCTTCGTATTTCCGTCGTTTCATTCCGGACTTTGCCAAGCGCAGCGCTCCATTGACCGCCCTGCTGAAGAAGAATGCACCGTGGAGTTGGACGCAGGCCCAACAGCTCGCGTTTCTTGACGTCAAGCACGCCCTCCTCGAGCCTCCTACATTGGCCCATTACGACGAATCGGCCCCCATCGTCCTCCACACGGATGCCAGCCAAGATGGGCTCGGCGCTGTCCTCCTGCAAGAAGACGAGTCTGGTGACCACAAAGTCCTAGCTTATGCCAGCCGCCAGCTTTCCGACGTTGAGCGCCGCCGTCACTCTTCAGAACTCGAGTGCCTCGCCGTTGTCTGGGCCGTCGAGAAGTTCCGTCCCTACCTGTACGGCCCTCACTTCACCATAGTCACGGACAATAGCGCTCTCACTTGGCTGCAGTCCGCCAAACATTTGAATGCCAAGATTTCACGCTGGTCCCTGCAACTTCAAGAGTACAATTTCACAATAGTGCATCGGCGCGGCTCTGCCCATCAAGATGCCGATTTCCTTTCTCGCCACCCTTGTTCCGTGACGGCTTTGACGGACCTGAGGACTGCACAAACGCAAGATCCCGCCATTGCTGCCATAATCCACTCCCTTGGCACCGCCGCCGGCGCAGGCCTCCGCCAACTACGCCGGGTCTATCGAATGAAGGACGACCTCTTGTGTCATGTGAAGCGGCTCCGTGGTCGACCACCCGTCTGGTTGCCAGTTGTGCCGGCAACACTGCGGTCGCAAATCTTGCGCGGCTTACACGACGCTCCCACGGCTGGTCACCTTGGTCGCGGCAAGACCTACGCACGAGTGTCGGAGCGGTTTTGGTGGCCTAATATGTCCAGAGATGTCAAGGAATACGTGGCGTCCTGCCAGACATGCCAGTACAGAAAACCGTCCAGAGGTGTAACCAAGCCACCCCCGCAGGCTTTTTCGCCACCAAGTTCACCTTTCGAGCTGGTTGGACTGGATAATTTGGGCCCGTTTCCGAAGACGCTTGCCGGCAACCGGTATGTTCTGGTTGCGATCGACTACTTCTCCAAGTGGGTCGAAGCACTGCCCGTTCCAGACACGTCGTCCGCTCATGCCGTCGCGTTTGTGGAACAGCATCTCGTTCTTCGGCACGGTGTTCCCCGGCGCCTCATCACGGACCGTGGGAGCTGCTTTATGTCCCATGAATTCGAGCGAGCCCTCCGCTCCTTCGGCATTGCGCATTCCACTACATCCGTCAATCATCCGCAGTGCAATGGCCTCGTGGAGCGTGTTAACCGTACCCTCACGGATATACTCGCATCCTACGTCGCTCCGTCCCACACAAACTGGGATCGTTTTGTTTCTGCTGCAGCTTTTGCAGTCAACACTGCAGCGCAAGAAACAACGCATGTGACGCCGTTCTCAGCCGTCTATGGCAGAACGCCCTCCATCCCTCTCGACGCGCAGTTGGGCCTTCCCCATCCTACTGCGTCACCAACTGAATCTGCTCAACGACTTCATTCCGCCCGCCTCGACGCCCAGCGCAACCTCCTCACGGCTCACGCGCGTGTGCAAGCGGCCAACGCGGCAGCACCACCACATCCCCCCTTCCGGCCCGGTGACTTGGTCCTCGTTCGCCGCACCATCCGTGCGACTGGCCGTGCCGCAAAGCTCTTGCCCCGATACCGCGGCCCTTACCGTGTCGTTGCCCGACTCGGCCCCGTGACATACCGCATCGAAGACCTGCCAGAGCATCGACCATGCGGTGTGCACCACATTTTCCCAGAGCATGTTTCAAACATGAAGCGATATGTCTACGGCGCCTGCGGTGACTCCGACTTAGCTACCGGGTCCTCATCAGTGCCGTCGTCGCCTGCTGGCTCCATGCCTTCCCCACGCAATGCAGTCCCATAAACGGATCGCCGCTCAATATGCATAAAACGCCCTGAAGTTAGCCTAACCGCTGTGGGACCTTCTTCGGCGACTGCAGACACCTTCGCCCAGCTCACACACTTCGAATTCAACGAAGACTGTGACCGTTTCCTATCTGCGAGCCCACATTGCATAGCCCCAGGAAACCCTGCATCAAAGCACGGCCTGACTTCTCCCCCCCCCCCCCCCCCCCCGGTGAAAAGGTGATACGGGAATAAAAGAAGAGGCGGACGGCTCTAGCACGAGGGATATAGAACGAGAAAGCTGGGCCGCCGCCGGTCGTGCTTCGCCGGCTCTCCTCCGTACTGCTGCTATATTTCTCTGGGCGGGCCCGTGGCCACCCCGTGGCATCCCACACCGTAACAATAGATAGATAGATAGATAGATAGATAGATAGATAGATAGATAGATAGATAGATAGATAGATAGATAGATAGATAGATAGATAGATAGATAGATAGATAGATAGATAGATAGATAGATAGATAGATAGATAGATAGATAGATAGATAGATAGATAGATAGATAGATAGATAGATAGATAGATAGATAGATAGATAGATAGATAGATAGATAGATAGATAGATAGATAGATAGATAAAGAGGAGGAGGGAAAGACAGGGGTGTTAACCAGAAAGGGGTTCCGGTTGACTACCCTGCACTGGGGAAGAAGGATTGGAGTGCTAAAAGGAGGAGGAGAGAAGGGGAAAAAGGCATAACACACACACACGCACAACGCTGTCACAATAGATAGATAGATAGATAGATAGATAGATAGATAGATAGATAGATAGATAGATAGATAGATAGATAGATAGATAGATAGATAGATAGATAGATAGATAGATAGATAGATAGATAGATAGATAGATAGATAGATAGATAGATAGATAGATAGACAGACAGACAGACAGACAGACAGAGAGACAGACAGATAGATAGATAGATAGATAGATAGATAGATAGATAGATAGATAGATAGATAGATAGATAGATAGATAGATAGATAGATAGATAGATAGATAGATAGATAGATAGATAGATAGATAGATAGATAGATAGATAGATAGATAGATAGATAGATAGATAGATAGATAGATAGATAGATAGATAGATAGATAGATAGATAGATAGATAGATAGATAGATAGATAGATAGATAGATAGATGAAGAGGAGGAGGGAAAGACAGGGATGTTAACCAGAAAGGGGTTCCGGTTGGCTACCCTGCACTGGGGAAGAAGGATTGGAGTGCTAAAAGGAGGAGGAGAGAAGGGGAAAAAGGCATAACACCCACACACCCACAACGCTGTCACAATTTGTCACTCAATCCCGTCGCTCTCAAGTAGGCAAAGAGTGCCTTGTATGCCTTGAGGGCAGTCGACTGCTGTGGCCACGGACCGAGGATCTTTTGCTCTGTTAATGGGCGAGGATCGAGGCGGTCCAGGGCACAACACAGTGTATGTCTTGCACTCGCAAATGCAGGGCACTCACAGAGAAGATGAGCGATGGTCTCCTCACAACCGCAGCTTTCACAAGCAGGACTGTCGGCCATCCCCATCCGGAAAGCATAGTGGTTGGTAAAAGCAACGCTGTTCCATAAACGGCATAACAATGTTGCGTCGTGACGTGCTAAGTTACGTGGAAGACGAAGGCGCAGTCCAGGGTCCAGTGCCTTGAGGCGGAGGTTGAAAAACTCTCCCGTGTTCCACGCTAAAAGTGTAAGCTCCAGCGCCAAAGGGCGAAGCCCACACGCTGCGTCAGGTCTTGATATTGGGATCCTCACTGGAAGTCCGTCGTTGTGAGCCGAACGCGCAGCCGCTTCGGCCTGGTGATTACCGTTACTACCACAGTGTCCTGGCAGCCATTGAAAAATGATGTCATGACCTTTGGAAACGGTGCCGTGGTACAGTAGACGGATCTCAGCAACAAGTTGTTCCTGCGACCCGCGGCGTAGCGCAGCTTGCAGGGCTTGAAGGGCTGCTTTAAAGTCGGTGAAAACCGGCCAGTTGTGGAGGTTCCTGACTGATCAACTCTACCGCAGCCCGTAAGGCTGTTAGTTCCGCACCAGTTGAAGATGTTGGATAGGTCGTCTTCACTTTCATGAAGATGGATCTGGCCGGTATCACCACCGACCCCGCAGAACTGGTCGAGTGAACTGATCCATCTGTGTAAACATGTATGCGGTGACTGTGGTAAGAATGCAGGTGATTTAATGTCAGTTGTTTGACAGCGGGTAGTGATACACCAGCTTTCTTCGTAATTCCCTGAATATAGAGGTGAACCCGAGGTTCATGAAGACCCCATAAGGATGAGCACGGTCTTGACGCCGGGGTGAACTCCGATGGAAGATATGCGCGATGAGCTTCAATGACTTTGGCGATTGCAGTACGCGGCCAAATTATTGGGAGTGTTGCGAGGTGATGACAGGGAACCCGTGTGAGGTGCCGAATATGTGTTCTCATGGTGTCAACAGCAATGTATGTAGTAACAGGATGCTCCCGGGCAAAAAGAACAGTTGCTGCTGTTGATGCACATTTAGGCAGTCCAAGGCATATACGGAGATCTTGCGCTTGCACACTTTGAAGAGTCTTGATATTTGTCTTTCTAATGGAACTGAATATCGGAAGACTACCGCATGTAGCCCAGAAATAGGGAAAGGTGCAGTTGCAGCATAGAGCGCACTGATGCGCCCCAGGACTTTCCCACGAGGAAGGAGAGGACGTGGACAATCGCAATTAGTCTCTCATGGCGTAGACATGTGGACTCCACGAGAGGTTCCTGTCGATGACAACACCAAGGAAAAATGCACGTAAGTGTAAAAGCGCTCAAACGAGCTTGTGAGACCCGCCGTGGTGGTTCAGTGGTTAGAGTACTCGGCTACTGATCCGGAGTACCCGGGTCCGAACCCATCCGCGGCTGCTGTGTTTCGATGGATTCGAAACGCTAAGGCGCCCGTGTGCTGTGCGATGTCTGTGCACGTTAAAGATCCCCAGGTGGTCGAAATTATTCCGGAGCCCTCCACTACGGCACCTCTTCCTTTCTTCTTTCACCCCCTCCTTTTTCCCTTCCCTTACGGCGCGGTTAAGGTGTCCAACGATATATGAGACAGATACTGCGCCATTTCCTTTCCCCAAAACCAATTATTATTATTGAGGCGCCCAACCGAGCGGCCGCCTGTGAAGCATCGAAATGAGCCTGCCACTACAGAGTTCTCGGCTGATTCATGCGCTAAGCCGGTAAGCTTAGACCTCTTAATTTTTTGTTCTGCATCACTCTTCAATGTTTGTTTTACTCACGGCATCTCCTCTACTGCAGTTAACATCATGGTCATCAAGTTTCGAGGCGATAAGGCGCGGTAAACCTCTATAGGCCTGTCTCTGCAGACGTAGTGGACTTGTTGCACCATAGTTTGAGGCAGTTAGTTCCTCTTTTCTTCCTTTTTGGCAATTGTTCCGGCTCCGGCTCGATTAGAGAACTCTTTAAGGCTAACTTTAATAGCTTACTTCCCAACTTGGTTGTTTGTTCAAAATTGAGCGACTTCCTGCTTCTTACAACTTATGCAGATAATTTATGTTTCTGAGAGATTTTTGTCAGTTCGGTTTTTGTAAACCGTGCCTATGGTCTTTTTCCCTTAAAACTCTATAGATTGAATAATATCAGTTCTCTTCCTGCTTCATCTCATTAGCTCTATCTGCTTTGGTCTCAACGACTATGATGAGTTAATTCCTCTGCGCAAAATTCCGATCTTTCTTTGCTCCAAAACTAGTTTTGTAACCCACATGTATAAGCTGTGCGAGTTCAAACTTGGCTCCATAGGAGAACGAATTTTATCTCTTCGGTTAACTGTGATCTGCGCTATATAGCCGAAACTACTGAACACAACTTTATTACCCAGAAAACGCAAGGCCATTTTAGCCTTTTCTTAAAAGGACACTAATGAAAGGCTGCATTTTTCATTTTCACTTTTCGCGTTACAGTGTAGCTACTCAACTTGATTACTGTTCGTGTGACGCATTTGATAATTTCTGGAAAACCAAATTTCTGACCAGAAGAAATACCTGTCGTTTCCCCTAGAACACATTTTACTCAAATGTCACTGCAGCTGAAGAACAGTTATGAGGTCAGTGACTTCAGGCCGGAATTATTTACTTTTGTAGTATGGTTGTAGCCATGTAATCGATTCAGTTCTGTTTTCTGTGAAGCTAGTGCTGCGCAGCCATCACCTGAATTCTTAAGAAATAGTCTATGCATTAGCACCTCTTTGATGGTGGTGGTGGTGGTAGTGGTTTTATTAAAAATAATAGTAAAAAGGAAGGAAAAGATTTTTGCTAGCCCCGGCATCTGCCATCGATACTGAAGCACCTGAGCTGGGGCAGCGGAAATAAAGGACAGCAGGCAGAATGGAGAAATGAAATGAAAGAGGTGAGGGGACAGCAATAGAGGACAGGGGGAGAATTAATATGTACCTCTTTGATGCACAAAAAAAAAGGTTTTCAGGAAAGGAAATGGCGCAGTACCTGTATCCCTTATCTCGATGGACACACGAACCGCGCTGTAGGGAAAGACATAAAGGAGGGAGTGAAAGAAGACAGAAGAGAGAGGTGCCGTAGTGGAGTGCTCCGTGAAGTAATTTCGACCTTATTGAAAATATACCTGCGCTCAAAAGACACGGACTGAAAGATAAAGACACACACACACAGCGCTGGACTTACAACTGAATTTTTTATTCGGGAAACACTGCTCTTTATACACATCAGCAGCTGATAAAAATGGAAGATGGTAACACCCGGATGATAAAAATGTCGGTGGCAAAAAGCCTGCTCAAGAAATGTGGGAAAAAGGGTACGGTGCCTAGCAAGGAGGGAGCAAAACAAAGGGAGAAAACGGTGGTGATTCCGTACATTCATGGGGTGTCCCATAATCTTAAAAGAATTGCATCGAAAGTAAAAACTAGGGTCGTTTTTTCAGCCCCGGACAAATTGGAAAACTTATGCAAAATAGTAACGTACCCAGAAAGAAAAGCTAAGGGGTGTAAAAAGAAACACCAAGTCCCCATGGTCGCATGCGCAGAAGGAGTGGTTTACAGGATGCCGCTGACATGTGGCAAAGCATATGTAGGCCAAACGGGGCGTTGTTTGAACGAGCGGCTCCGTGAACATCGGAGGAACATGGAACGGAAAGGCGATGGGAATTTGGTGGTTCATTGTCAAGAGTGTAAATGTGTACCTTCCTATAACGAGACGAAGATAGTAAGCAGGAACCGTGACCAAACGACGCGTGAAATAATTGAAGCCATGAGCATAGCGGACAGTGGGGTTGCATGCGTGAGTAGCACGTCCCTTTCACTACTATCAAAGGAAAAGGCATTTTTGCAAAAGGGAAGGTAGGACTGGACATGTGACGAGACAGTTTGTCGATTTTTATCATCCGGGTGTTACCATCTTCCATTTTTATCAGCTGCTGATGTGTATAAAGAGCAGTGTTTCCCGAATAAAAAATTCAGTTGTAAGTCCAGCGCTGTGTGTGTGTGTCTTTATCTTTCAGTCCGTGTCTTTTGAGCGCAGGTATATTTTCAATATGGTAAACCAACTCGCCCAACAAGCCACTCTGCTAAACTTCATTTCTTATACATCGGGCTCTTTGTCGTGTTCCTCTTTGCAACCAAGTTCCGTCATACCTCTCCTAGCAACGGCGTGCTGCCATGCAAGATCCCTGTCCTTCTGCATCCGGAAGCGTGTGATACCGCAAGCAGTAAGGGCTCTCTTCGGTGGTTTCGAGCCCTCTATGGGGCATGGCATGCGGATGTGCAGAATTTTACGATCGGAGTGGAGGTGTCAAGTCCGTACGTTCAGGGATCTCCTGCGGGTGCAGGTACTTGGCTCAACAGGTGCTCCTCGGGCCTTCAGAGTTCTTCGTGACTATCAGCGTACCGCTGACTGCACGGCAGAATTTTTGTGGCAACAGATTCTGCCTCATATTCGTGCCTGTGTTCCTGCAAGATCAGCGACGGAAGTGAAAGCAGTTCACAACCTAGACGACGTTCGCCTGCCTCAGGATGTGCAGCGGGTGCTCTCACTTGGCCCCAAGTTCGCCGTGGAACCACGGAAGACCGCGCCTGAGCTGCTGTCCCTCGTGCGCCAAGTTGCAAGGTTCGCTCCAACGTCCGAGAGTGAACGATGCATATCAGAGGGAGTGGACGTTCTTTCAAGATGTAAGCCTGCGAAAACCAGTCTTCCAATAGGGCGGGTTATTTCAGTGCTGCGGGATGACTCTTTATGTTTACTTACTGCAGACAAGGACGGTGGTTTCGTTGTTCTAACGAAAGAGATGTTTGGTAAAAAAGCTTTGGAGGCTGTGAATTCAGTTTTTGAGAAACTTCCCCGTAATTCCTTACGCAGCTTGAAAGCAAAGGGGAAGAAACTATGTGAAAAACTGGAATTAACTAGACTCGTTTCAAGTATAGACAAGAGTGAATGCAATAGTCTGAAATTTATGTTTACGGCTAAGACCCACAAGCCTGGTTGTCCCCTAAGGGTTATCGTATCTGAGTCGGGAACATGGCAAAAGTCAATTGCTGAATTTCTTAAGGGCAAGCTCAACCTACTGAGCATCGATGATCCGTTTTTGGTGAAGGATTCCCAACAGATTATAACTTTTCTGGACAATCACAAAGACAGTCGGTTCATGGCGTGCTCGTTCGATATAAAGGATCTATATTATTCCTTGCCACATCAGGAGTTGCTTCAATGCGTGGGTGATTGCATTGATCAGTTTGGAAGTGTAGCATTCCAAAATGAAACGGGAATGTGCGTGAGCAATTTTCTGGAAATGTTGTCCTTCTATTTGGCTGCCACGTGCGTCACTTGGAGTGATGTGGTTTATCGGCAGAAGAAGGGAGTTTGCATCGGGTCGTGTATCGCGCCAGTTCTTAGTAACATTCTCCTTGCCCAATGTGACAGAAGGTTGGCTATCCTGTTGCGAGATCGAAACAAAGTTGATGGCGTAAAAGTGTTCCGGTTTGTGGATGACTTTTTAGTGGTCTTTAATCACCTTGACGGCATTTACGACTATGCTGTGCAAGAAATACTTGCTGTTTTTAGTAAAATCCTTAACCCACTAATAATCACATATGAAGAAATGAATGAA
Organism: Amblyomma americanum; assembly: GCF_052857255.1. Lineage (NCBI taxonomy): Eukaryota > Metazoa > Arthropoda > Arachnida > Ixodida > Ixodidae > Amblyomma > Amblyomma americanum. The sequence goes on along the minus strand of NC_135504.1, from coordinate 160,969,446 downwards.
GGCACGATACGTTTCCTCGATATCAAGCTGTCACTGGCGCCTGATGGGACATTTTGGATGTACCAGCCTAGAGGTAACAAAGGTTTGCTTCCGTTCAGCTCTGCACATTCGAAATTAGTGAAGAGGGCAATCGTGAGGTTATGTTTTCAAAATGCGTTGAAGAAATCTTGCCCGGAATTAGTCAAAGAAAGTTTTGAGCAGCAGATGGTGAGGCTTAAGGAAGCAGGTTATCCGGATCAGGTGTTGGTGTCGGTGGCAAAAAGCCTGCTCAAGAAATGTGGGAAAAAGGGTACGGTGCCTAGCAAGGAGGGAGCAAAACAAAGGGAGAAAACGGTGGTGATTCCGTACATTCATGGGGTGTCCCATAATCTTAAAAGAATTGCATCGAAAGTAAAAACTAGGGTCGTTTTTTCAGCCCCGGACAAATTGGAAAACTTATGCAAAATAGTAACGTACCCAGAAAGAAAAGCTAAGGGGTGTAAAAAGAAACACCAAGTCCCCATGGTCGCATGCGCAGAAGGAGTGGTTTACAGGATGCCGCTGACATGTGGCAAAGCATATGTAGGCCAAACGGGGCGTTGTTTGAACGAGCGGCTCCGTGAACATCGGAGGAACATGGAACGGAAAGGCGATGGGAATTTGGTGGTTCATTGTCAAGAGTGTAAATGTGTACCTTCCTATAACGAGACGAAGATAGTAAGCAGGAACCGTGACCAAACGACGCGTGAAATAATTGAAGCCATGAGCATAGCGGACAGTGGGGTTGCATGCGTGAGTAGCACGTCCCTTTCACTACTATCAAAGGAAAAGGCATTTTTGCAAAAGGGAAGGTAGGACTGGACATGTGACGAGACAGTTTGTCGATTTTTATCATCCGGGTGTTACCATCTTCCATTTTTATCAGCTGCTGATGTGTATAAAGAGCAGTGTTTCCCGAATAAAAAATTCAGTTGTAAGTCCAGCGCTGTGTGTGTGTGTCTTTATCTTTCAGTCCGTGTCTTTTGAGCGCAGGTATATTTTCAATATGGTAAACCAACTCGCCCAACAAGCCACTCTGCTAATTTCGACCACCTGGTGGTCTTTAACGCGCACTGACATCGCACAGCACTCGGGCGCCTTTTGCGTTTCGCCTCCATCGAATCACTGCCGCCTCGGTCGGATTTCGATGGAGGCGAAACACAAAAGGTGCCCGCGTGCAGTGCGACGTCAATGCACATTAACGCGTTTTCAGTACCAAGTGCTAAACAAAAAAGAAAGCTTTGCCACAGAGTCTCAGGCATCAGTCGACTAACTCAGACTGTACCATCGCGCCTGCGTCAATTCGAAGGCTGCTTTAAGCATTTTCTGGTATATGGAGGGACATTAGATGGACATTCCTGCATATTTCGACGCTAGTTTCGGCACCGGCTCTGGTTTCTGTTTCAACGTCCACCTCGCCTTTGGTTTTGAACAATGTTCGACTGAGATTGTAAATAATGCGAGGGAAAATAATTTAACGCTTAACGGACCTCCACTGGCCTGAGTCAGGGGCTCACGTGCGATCCGCTTGGGAAAACACTTCGCTCCTGATGGCGCAACACCGTTGCGCTGCACCTGCGGACGCTGAACAACGCTGAGAGAGCGTGCAATTAAAAGAACCGTGCGATAACTGTACGTCTCTACCAGATTGGATATCTCAACGGCGCCGTGATGCTAGACAGGAGAGCGGGAAGAGAAGAGAAAAGCGGGAAGGTCATGAGAGCGAATGCGATGCAGGAGCACGGGGGAAGGCGAATGACTGAAACATGCTTTTGGAGTCAATGACCACTTGTAATATTTTGCTTGTCCGATTGTAAATGGTGACAGAGATTCTTGCACGCAGAAATGTTAGTCAAACTAATGCGTGGAAGTTTTGCAGTTGCGATTTATGTGATGTGCAGTTGCGATTTATGTGATGCGCATTTGTGAGAGTCAATTCGCCACATTAAACAGTTTTTCTACTTAACCCCATGTTGAATCTGGCGTCCCCTAGGGATCTGTTTCGGGGCTGCTTTTGTTCTTAGTGTTTCTTAAAGACACTGTAACAGTACTTTCCGTTAAAATAAAGCTCTGTGCAGATGTCTGTGGTTTGTACAAATAAGTTCCAATAATTGATGGTCAGGTGCGCTTAACGAACTCGTGACGGTGATTGCTTGGTGGGACCAGTGATAAATGTCCGTCAAATGTGAGAAATATTTATGAGAATTAAGCAAAACAAAAAGATATTTTCCATTTTATGGAAGCTAAGAACATTTCATTGCCACAGGGGCCAAAATTACAAGTTTATTGATCGGTGGACACCAATGAGTAATTACTTCCTTATTACAACTAAAAATCTCTTGGCCTACTACTAACTAGCAATCGTTCCTTCGCGGCGCACAGTGATACTGTTAGAGCGAATTCCTTTACTAAATTGTTTTTCTTAAGACGCTCACTGAAGCCCTCTAAGCCCCAGTCGAAGTCTCTTAGCACATAACTTCCTTATTAACTCTTTGTTGAAAGATGTAATTATTATGGATACATTTACCTCAACCATTATTAACAAACTGAATACAAAACACGGAGGTGAACTTTAAAGATATATCATAGCGTCCCCTTTCTATCAGAGTCCTAGTGGATTATCCCCGGTCTCCGCGCGTAATCATTTTTGACGACTAATTTTGTCGGTCAACTCATAAGCTATCATTACAACATCAATACTTCGTGTATTCCGGTTTACTCGTTAAGTAATAATGCGAAATGGAGGCATGTTCTAAGAAAAAAAATTCAGACGCACGAAATACAAGCTTTAATTATGACTTTTTTCCGAGGAGAATTGCAGATTCCAATAACCTTAACAACGAGGCAGTTAAATTTTTTATCTGTTTTGGCAAATGCTTTGCGAACAATTTCAGCATAGCGATGTTGTGTGGGTATCTTGTGCGTGTGTTTTTTTTGTGCGCCCTCAGCCTTGCCTGATCTTGTGCTGCGTCTGTCTGTAAATTAATGAATAATAAGAAATAAATAATGAATAAATCCACTACGTGTTGCATCGTTGCTGACGTCGACCGTAACGTGTACAGCAGCAAGATATGGGACTAACAGTTTGAGTGTTTGTACTTATTTGCAGGTGCAGCAACAGCGTAGCGCTAGCGCATCCGCCTCGCGTGCTTCATGACCGGGGTTCGAATCGCGGAGCCGCATGATTGTCGTCTGGATAAAAAGAAAAAAATCCGCGTGTCGTTGGAATCGCATAACCAAGCCTGGTGTGTTGCCTGATCTCGGTGCCGTCAACGCACTCCCTCACCAGAGCAGAATTTGGCTAACTGATTTGGTAGTTTTCCACAACTTCCTAGACAGGGTTAATTGGAAAGATATGGGGGAGCTCTTTGTCCTGCAGTGGGCTTAGTCAAGTTGACTGTGATGATGAATTTCTCAACTTTAGTGTTGAGTACTCAGTACAGCTGAAATCGGCAGCCCTTCAAGTTATGGCAGGAAAACAAGTACTTGTCAAGTTATATCGTCAGAGGCAATTGGTACCTTCGAAACGAAGTGGAGACCAGGCTTTGGCTGATCAAACACGGTCACTGTAAGCGAGGAAACCTACTCTCACTGCATGGTTACTTTTTTACGCTTTTTCATTGTTGTGCATGCAAACAAGAAGAACGAGGTGTCTTCAAACGGAACCCGAACTTTTGAAATAACATCTTCCTTGCTTATTATACAGCGTTTTAAATACAGATTTTGGATACCTCGCGGAATTCTGCGGCCTCATGCATGTTTGTACGTAGACTTCGTTTAGATGTCGCTTCCACGCGGAAGTGCTTAATTGGACGACCGGACACCCAGGACTGTTCCACTTGTGGACGGCTGTGACTGTGGGGCACGTGTTAGTTATTTATCAGATATATGCAGGCCAAAGACTAACGTTGACCGCCTACTTGAAGCGTTTGGAAAGCAGGACCCTCTCTGAGGACTTACTGCTAGGCGCTTGGCCGCCGATTTGGCAAATTGCCCAGGCAGTGCCGGCGTTTTCGCGTTTTTTGAGTAATACGGGCCTCGATTACAGGATGTAATGCCGTCAAATGTGCGTGCATATGCTCTCCTCTCCCTTCTCATCACATCGTGAGCACCACGACCCTCTTTCTTCTCCTCTTCCTCTTCCCCAGTGCAGAGTAGCAGGCCAGATATCAATCTTTCTGGCTACCTCTCTGCCTTCGTTTCATTAAATTGATCTATCTATCTATCTATCTATCTATCTATCTATCTATCTATCTATCTATCTATCTATCTATCTATCTATCTATCTATCTATCTATCTATCTATCTATCTATCTATCTATCTATCTATCTATCTATCTATCTATCTATCTATCTATCTATCTATCTATCTATCTATCTATCTATCTATCTATCTATCTATCTATCTATCTATCTATCTATCTATCTATCTATCTATCTATCTATCTATCTATCTATCTATCTATCTATCTATCTATCTATCTATCTATCTATCTATCTATCTATCTATCTATCTATCTATCTATCTATCTATCTATCTATCTATCTATCTATCTATCTATCTATCTATCTATCTATCTATCTATCTATCTATCTATCTATCTATCTATCTATCTATCTATCTATCTATCTATCTATCTATCTATCTATCTATCTATCTATCTATCTATCTATCTATCTATCTATCTATCTATCTATCTATCTATCTATCTATCTATCTATCTATCTATCTATCTATCTATCTATCTATCTATCTATCTATCTATCTATCTATCTATCTATCTATCTATCTATCTATCTATCTATCTATCTATCTATCTATCTATCTATCTATCTATCTATCTATCTATCTATCTATCTATCTATCTATCTATCTATCTATCTATCTATCTATCTATCTATCTATCTATCTATCTATCTATCTATCTATCTATCTATCTATCTATCTATCTATCTATCTATCTATCTATCTATCTATCTATCTATCTATCTATCTATCTATCTATCTATCTATCTATCTATCTATCTATCTATCTATCTATCTATCTATCTATCTATCTATCTATCTATCTATCTATTTATCTATCTATCTTAAGCACAGTTCCCCTCAAAGCAGTGCCATCTATTGACAATATATCGTTCCCATTGTATCTTCCATTTTAGGAAAGCCTCCTCGAACGGACTCTGGGATGGTGCGCAGGTCTCTTGTCGCATTGTCCTGAATCTTCTCTATCGCTTGAAAACGCGGCCGTACAACTTGATATTAACTTTTGGAAACAGGATAAAGCCTGCACGGAGAATACGGAGTATGGGGCACAACAAGAGTGTGCTGGGCAGCTCCGCGCAAGGTGCAACGCGTGAGCCGGCGCATTGTCATGATGCAACATCCAGGTATGGTTTTCCAACAATTCATGCCTCTACCTGCGCACAGTATCTCTCAAACGCGCTACAGTTCCCGAGTAACTTCCTTGTTTACTAGCTGACCACGTGGTACAAATTCCTGATGGACAATGCATTTGCAGTAAAAAAACACAATCAACATCGCCTTCATTTTTGACAGACTCATGCGTGCTTTTTATGGACGAGGAGGCCCTTTGCCCATCAACTGCGACGCCTGAACCTTCGTTCAGATATAGTAGCCATAAACCCAGGCCACATCACCTGTTATAACGTTCTTAAGGAAGTTTTCATTGTCACTGGCAGTGGTAAGAAGTTCCTAGCTGATTTCAACACGGGTCTGTTTCCAATTGTTAGACGTCAAACGCGTCACGAATTTTGCTCTGACTTGATGGTTAACGACCATTTTCACGACACACAGCATGAACTCTGTCGACATTGTCATCATCTGTTGATGCCGAAGGTCGTCCAAACTTGGGATCGGCACTGATCGAAATTTTGGCGTGTTCAAAACGCTTGAACCACTCAAAGAACTGTGTGCGACTAATGCAGTCCTCCTCGTACGCTTAGTTAAGCAATCGCAATGTCTGTGAAAGTTTTGGAAAAATTGCAGGAAACTTTCACACAGGTACGCGGTCCTTCCATCTTTTTTCATTGTCACTTTGGGCTAATTGTGCACGTGCTCACTGCTGGAGGACGGACGGGCAGACGGACGGACGGAAGGAAGGAAGGAAATAAGGAAGGAAGGAAGGAAGGAAGGAAGGAAGGAAGGAAGGAAGGAAGGAAGGAAGGAAGGAAGGAAGGAAGGAAGGAAGGAAGGAAGGAAATGGAAGGGCAGGGAAGCGATGGAGGGAGGAAGGAAGGAAGGAAGGAAGGAAGGAAGGAAGGAAGGAAGGAAGGAAGGAAGGAAGGAAGGAAGGAAGGAAGGAAGGAAGGAAGGAAGGAAGGAAGGAAGGAATGAGCATGCCCTTTGAAACGTGTTGTTGGTAGTTGCCGCCGTGCTCGACTTTTTTTCCTTGTTTTTGTTTAACTGTGTTGTAACTTGTTATTAAAATTCGCCATTTTCTTTGAATACGCTTGCCCACAGACTTAACCTTATGTCACCTCTCTGCTTTTTAGCCACGAATCTCGCAATTTCTTTTTGCAAACTTCCAATGGAAATTTATTTACACGACCATTATCTCTAAGCCCTAGGACCTCAGGAAGAGTGACTGTGCCTGCATCGACATCAGGATAGATACCATAACATTTGGATATCTGTTGTTCAATTTTTGGTAGATATTTACCACACACAGCACATGTGCCATCTTCTTGGCGGCTGAAGTGTTGATATGTGCCATACCTTCAGCCACTATAGCTCGCCAATTAATGATCAGAGCGAAACGCACCAAATGGATCTACGTTGTCTGAACCTGCCGCTACGCTGGCTCAGTAGCGACAGCGCATTCTCTCTACCGGTTGGTGCGCTATTTAAAATGTTCGGTTTCTTTTTGAACACACCTCGTCTGTACATTAAAAGTTTTATGCTGGCTAACGGTTGAGTTTTGCTAATTTTTTTTGTCCACATGCGCTTCAGGTCTTTTCTTGACAGCAGACAGAAGAAACAAGGAACAGATTTTGTGATAGCGGTGAAAAGGAATCTCGTATGCAATATAATGAGATCTGTTTTGGAAAGTAACTTAACCGCATATATTTCTTTCTGGGCTTGGTGAATAAGTCTCCATTTACAGACATGGAAATTACACTTCAAGTGTTACCAACTCTTTCCCTTCGGGAGGAAAACAATTGCAACCTGCGTCTGCCAGAGTGCGAAAGTGGAGCTTGAGATCGGCGAATGGAAATCCCAGCGGCACAGACAATGTGCGGGAAAATACATAGCGATAACGCGTCGCAGGGACTGAGCAAAGAGCGCCTGCTCCAGACACAAAAAATCGGCAGTAATCTTATCAGAACGATAGTGTACCGAGCACAACAATGGCAGCCGCCCTATGAATACAAGAAGGAAGGAAATGAGCACCTATACATTTCTGATGCTTTGGATGAAACGCCGCACACTTCACAGAAGCCGTCAATAGGTAAGACCAACTCTAATGCATTGCTGGTACTGCGTCAGTTCAAACAAGAAAATAACATGCGAACTGCTTACTCATTGCACTTGTGTCTAAAGTATACGCTGAATACAGAGTCTATTCGACGAGGTCTAATGCTTTAGCAAGGTATTAAAACAAGTAGTTGGCTATTAATTTCGAAAGAGATGCATTGAAAGAAGCTTTATAAAATATGTTGTAATCGTTTAGCCACATTTATACTTTGATAAAGGGGGCCGTTATTTCTTTTTGTTTGGCGCTGTTCTGAATTTTTACACCAGTCTCCTTGAAGGCATCGTGGGGCAGCGATTTCTCAAACAGTAATTATTATAGGAATTCTGAGCACAGCCAAATGGATGTCCGGTTGTATTTATTTTTTTCTACTGGAATATTTAATGCTCCTCAACTTATTTGAAATTTGCTGATGGGGCGTGCGGTGGGATCCATGACACAAATGCCACGCACTTTCTGCTCTCGGCTGGTGGTAGTCCTCAAAGCGTGGACGACCTGCCGGATGCAATGCTCGCTGCAGAACTTTTCCGTCGTTTACCGTGCTGTTGGTGCTCTCTCTTAAGCAGTTTGGTGAAAACGACAAGAACCTGCTACGTCTCCTTGACGGCGCTAGCCAGGAAGGAGCACCAAAGCTAATTCAAGGGCTGCGAAGTCTTTCTTTATACAAATGGAGTGTTCGCCACACCAACGGTTGCTCAGTAAAATGCGGGAAAAGGGAGAAAGATTCGGGAAAGCATGCTCTTGTGACAAAGCCCCTTTTCATGCTTTCAGAAACTTACAATTCAAAGTAGTTGAGATATGGTGGTTGATAATTTTATAACATTTGGTAGTTTCGCTAACAAACTGAGAACGTTTCATACACCTGAGTTACCTTTCATCGCCAATTTATTTTATGTATGCGTGTGTGTTCACTGGGCGTGCAGGTTCATTGGCAAACAACCGGCAAGGAAAATGTCTCCACTGTTTCCTGTGGTCCTCCTCCTGTGCGCAGCAAGTATGAATATTTAATGCGGATTTAACTCGCCTCTCTTCATGCTGTTAGAACAAACATATGCTCAGAATTGCATGCAAGAGGGCACGAAGTAGTAAATGCGGTATTACTTTTTAAATTTGTGCAAAGTCAAAGCAGCATTCGCCTTGAAACTGCTTTTAATCAATAGAGGCCGTAAGTGGGAATTAGGCGCATGCCTGAAAGTTTAAAGGGACACTGAGGAGAACCCTATCAAATTTTTTTCGTTAGCAAAATCTGATAGTTCGGCATTTCATGGCTTTGTTGCCGCTTGTCCGGCAGCGAAAGATGCATTTATTTCAAAGAAATTTGGATTCGAAGATGAAAAAGTTTTTCCCGCCGCTCCGATTCAAACTCGAGAACTCTTATGACGACACGGAGAACTTTTATGATGTCACAGGACGGAGTGACGTGAAACGTGACGTAAACGGAGACTCCGTGATTTCTGGCGGCTAGCGGTGCGGTCTAGAAGCTGCCGAAATGAAAGCTACCGCCGCCGCACGTTGCTATGGGGGGTCGCTACCGTCGCTCTGTTTACGTTTGCACCGGCGTCTTGCCAGCGTTGCGATGGATCCCGTTCCCGAACACGACTACGTAGTTCTCGCCAAATCTCAGGCCTGCATTTCAGCGACCTCAGCCCCACAGAGCGTGCGATGCTTTTGAGGGAGCACGGTTAGGTTAGGCGCCGGCGGGTCGTTTCCCCCTTCTACAGATAGCAGCCGTTGCAAACTAAATATCATAATCCCAGTGCAGGGAGTCGCGAGGAGCCAGGACAAGGTCGGCGCGCCGCGCCCATCGGAGGCTGGCCAGGGCTTTGGGGCCAACGGATTGGGATTCCTTGAACGGCGCGGTTGCACGCGGCAGCAGGCGGAGTCGAGGTCTCCCACGTATGCAAGGGACACGTTATTTATTTTATTGCCACAAAAAACGAATAGGTTCTCAATGGCAGTCGCGTTTAAAGTGGGCGCCTTGAAACTAAAGCCGACGCACGACGCTTCAACGGCTTCCGCTAGATCCAACAGGTCCACTGGATAGGACTCTCTCGCCCACTTGCATGTACCTTCAGATGTGTACCGTGAATGGATCAAATTAGCCGAGAGCTCGAAAAGAACAGCTCCGCCCAACTGCCGAAGTTATTGAATTACGTCACAACGCGCACCTCGCCGCGGAGCCGAATCAGACTGGTCGGGCCGGCGGCGGCTGGCGCACTCGGCGCGAAATAGGGACATGCTCCAAGCTCCCCGCCAGTGCGGTCAGAGTGCGCCGAAGCCGCCGAACGCGTCGGCAGTCAAGCGCAGTATATAGGGGATTCGCTTTGGCCGACGAGACGTCGCCGTGCAGCGCGCGTGTTACGCCGGAGCATAAACGCGCCTTTTAACAGAGCCTGCGCTTAACCGCTAACCAACGTGTTCGGTGGCGGCATCTATGGGAGCTACTGAAACCCCCCGCCCACTCACTGAATGAAAAAAGGAAACCTGTGCCGAGGTTCGGAATCGAACCAGGGCCTTTGGCGTTTGAGGCGGAGACGCTGCCTCTCTGCCACAACGGCTCAAGTAACAATTACCAATAAAGGCGCATCTAGTGAATGCACTCTTCGGATGCAGAAATCTCCGCACTTTCGCTACGTATATCCTGGCCTAACAGAGCTAGGCCATCAGCAATTTTCTGAACTTTTTGTACCTTGTCTCCCGTCCCTAATAAATTATTCCCGTTAATTAGTTTGAAGTTGATCGGCACAGCCGGGAATGTTTCGCCGGGCGAGCGTGCGAAGACACAAGTGCTGCCTTGTAAGATTACAGACCATCGTGCCATCATAGTTTTACATCGACCGTGGCGATCATCTGACAAGCCTTAACAGGCTCCTTCAAAGGTTAACTAGCACTTGAAGCGGCACTTGGAGTTCCTCTGCTGTTCGGCGCTTGTAAATCGAGGCGCGTCAAAAACAAAACCACAGGGCACGCAAAGATCATAGACGCGAAGCGCCATAAAAGATCGAAACTCTCCCGGCCGCCTGTGGTGCCGCCAAGCATCGGTTTTCTTTGCTTCCAACATTCAGGTTGCCTTTTGCCTGCCTTCTTTGTGTGATAAAAGTGCACTATCGGTTTTAAAACAAAACTTACTTCAATATTGAACCGCGCGATCTTCCTTTGTCAGCCTCAGAGATTCGCGGCCCATGAAGGAAGGAAAATTTCTCCAAGGTGGCGTCTCTTGTCCTACGACGTCACCACGCTTGTACTAGCGAGTTTGGCCTGTGGCGGCGATACCTGTATTTTGGTTCTTGCTATTTTCTACCTTACAAGAGCTTTGTTATCAGTAAGAGCGGGGTTTTTGTGATCAGGAGCTGGTATTCTATCGATGCAAGCCAACTTCAATTTCTCCTCAGTGTCCCTTTAAACCTTTGACGATCTATAAAACGTTACATCAGTCTGTAAGCGAGGCTTAATGTTCTTTCTAAAAGCATTAAATCCACTATACTTGCGCAAAAAAATGCGGAAGAAGACACGTGAAGACTGGACAGAGCGCTCTCTCCGGTCGTCACGTCTCTTTTCTTCCCGATATTTTGCTCAAGTACACCGGATTTTTTTTGCAGTATGAATCAACTCGCACAATCGAAAGTACTCTCTAAAAGCAAGCAATAAGACTGACATGTTACAGCTCAATTTTTACGTCAGAATGTGAAAGTTGAGGAAGGGATTTCCCGTTGAACACAGAGCGGAATGACATGACCGTGAAAGCCGTTGCTAGGCATAATCGCGTTGATAAGGGCCGGCGGTAGCTCCGCGGTCAATGCACTCAACGTACTTCGTTCCAGGTGCCTTCTGCGCACTCCCGCAAGATGCAAACAACTTTCTGGACGTGGTGCTAAGAGACCGCGTCCCTGCGGAGCTCCGGAGCTTGAACCTTGACCCAGCGCAGATACCTGACTTCAGCGTAAAAGTGAAGAAAACATTTTTGACCAACCGTGACCTGAAGGCGGACTTTACGTCGGGCAAAGTCTTTGGGCTTTCGCAGGTGAGGCGGCGCGGCGATTGCGGCGCCCCCTTTTGGGAGGGCACGAACAGCACGTTCAGGTGCCACCTGTCCCTCGATGGCGTCCGGGCGGCGTACCAAGTCAAAGCCAAGGGACACAAGGCACTCGGGTCAACCAGCTACAGCGTCGACATGTTCGTTGAGAACACCAACTTTGTCGTCGAGGTCACAAGTGCTCGGTGTAAGTAAATGCTACGCAGGCGCCGGTCGGACGCTACAGCGTACTGTGAGCAGGAACTGTTTTCAACTGTATTCCAGCTCACCACAGAACCGTGAAGGTTGATGATAACCTAAGGGGGGCACCTTAGAAGAACTTGTGGTCCAGGTATACTGCCGTATTTAGTGTCAGACATGCGCTTTTATGAATGCTGGCAGAATTATTTCTTAAAATGAACGACGTCAACAGAGCTGCACATACTGAATTTCCATTGCGAAGTTGAACAAAAAACATATATTGGAAACTAAATTTCACTAGAGGAAAAACTAGTCCTGCCGCATTATAATTACCTCAAAAGAATCGTGAAAAAGCTATTTGAGGGCAAGTAGATTGGTGCCACTTTCAATACGTGCTAAAAAATTTTCAGAAGGGCATGTTGTGTCGAAACTGATCGTAACAGATAACATGTAATTTAGACTTTGAATATAACTGCGCTTCAAGAAAAAAAAAATGTTCAGCTATTCGTGTACTTCCTGCTAACGTAGAGAAACTCTCCACGTGTTGCCTTCTGTTAAATAAGAGCGCCGAAAACCCATGCCACCTAAAAAAAAGGTCGTAACACAGCGCACTTTGAAAATACGGTTTCCCAGCGCTTTGACGTTGATACGAAATTAATCACTACTGCATTAACCAGTTTTACAAAGTGACTGGTGAACGATTATCTTCTTTCGAGCTCACCGTATGAGACTGGCCTGCAGGACTAGCATTTAAGTCTGTTCCGCCGTCTCATGCATGGCTGTGCCCTACCATTATAGAAGCACGGTCTGCGCCGAAAAAAAAAAAAAAACTTCAGCTGCCGCCACACTCTTCTTCTATAAAATAATAATCACAATGCCCTCAATTGCACGGTTAGGCTGGAGTGCTTTGTTTTACCTACACAACGAGTGGTACGTGTTGCTGGTGCAGACTCTGATCTTTTCTGTCCTGGACAGAGGCATGAAAAACCCATGTTTGTCTCCTGCCCGAATTTTGAAGCAAAAGGCTCGCTTATTTACATTGGGATATAATACTATACTTTGCGTGCTGTGAGATTATTGCATGTTTCTGCCAATTCAGTCATTGTATAACAGCGACAGTGTACAAAAAAGAAGGATTTGGAACGATTACTTTCCGCTTTCCTCAGTGATCTGATCGACATCTAGCCGAGCAATCTGGGAAGTTCGGTCGTGGGGTGCTTTAGAGTTCGTAATACAGTAATGAACTGCATGGCATATTCGTTTCTTCGGACGTGGTCTCATACGTAATTAGGAATACACACCAAGAGCATGAAATGGCAGATATGAAAAGTGAAGCTTGCAAATCTGGGAGAGTAATGTTATCGTTTCACACGATACTAAACCTTTTATCACCGCGATGCATGTTGAAAGTGAATTTCTTTACTTTTGGGTATTAATCTCGCCCACAAGATAAATACGAGTAATGAGTGGAACATATAAACAAACTGACCATATTCAATCCCAGCTTCACCTGTGGTCATTTAAAATTGGTGTACTGCAATTCTGAAGTGCAGTAACACTCGTTTTGTCTCAACAGCGCCTCCCCCCCTCCCAAAAAAAAGAACTCTTCGCAAGACGTCCCTACTGAACCGCGGAAATTTTGTCTCATTCCTCTCTGTTTTTTTTTTCTCGAGAATATAGAGTTTTTTTTTTAATTCAGTGCTCCCCTTAGCAACCTTATCCGCAACAATTACATATATGAAAAAGCCTCCCATATATCAGATTATTTGTTATGGATCCGCAGATTAAAACAAGTGCATTACATATTCAGGCCTGTTTCCATTAATATTATTGAGCTGTTTGTACGCCCCATTCGCCGATTGCTATCCGCAAGTGGAGAAGTTCTTGCCTGTTCATTCTGCGTTTTTTAACAGTCAGGAGAGTAAAGCAGACTGCTTAAACCAAAGAGTACAAAGCGGCTGTCTGCATCTGCCGGATGGGTATAAACAACCAGTATAAACACCAGTGGTTTTTGTTTAATATTTTGCCCACGTAAAACTGTCATCTCAACCTTGATTCTAAATAATTCTTCGCTTAAAGCTGTCACTTGCTGGCCGGAATTTCAGCTCAACGATCCGTCCTGAAGAGCGTCAGCGTGCAGTCGCTAAGCCTCAAGATCAATGAGAGCTCCAACCTTGGACTCAACAAGGACCGCAAGAAGAAATACCACGAGGCGATCAAGTCCAACGTACAAGGGCAATTGACGGGGTTGCTGTACGGCGGCTTCCGGGACGCCCTTAACCGAGCTGTGAACGCCGTGATCATACCGTTTCCTTTTCTTTAATAAATACCCGCCCGAAGAATTTCCACCGGCATTATTTATTTATTTATTTTATTTACATATACTGCAGCCCCGATCGGGCTATTGTAGGAGTGAGAGGAAGAGGAGAGAAAAAAAAGGCAGAGAGGGACAACATATTCAGAAGTGAACACCATTAAAATACAAAACAGAAATGCAACAGACTAATCACAGATTTGAAACAACATTGAAAAATAGGTTTGGTTCCAGGGAGCGTATATCACCGGGTAAAGAATTCCATCGTTCGATAACACGAGGAAAAAAACTAAATTTGAACACAGCAGTGCGCGCGTGAATGGGTGTTACATTCAATAGGTGGTAGCTCCTTGTAGATGAAGATGCTGAAAAATGCAAATACTCAGACAGTGAAGCAAAGCGGGATGAATTAACAATACCATGAAAATATTTTAAACACTCATTGTCGCGGCGGGTACAAAGGAGGGAAAGGCCTATGGCAGGAAGAGTGGATAAAGGTGAAAAATTTCTGTCATACCGTCGGCAAATAAACCGTACTGCTTTCCTTTGGACGGATTCCAGCTTACTGATATCGGACTGTTTATGAGGATCCCAGATTATTGACCCATACTCCAAAAGTGGACGAATTAAAGCTTTGTATGTTACCAGTTTAGTTTCTTGAGGGGCAACACTAAGTGTACGTTTTAGATAACCGAGCCTCCGCATTGCATTATTGGATATTGTGTTAATATGCTTTGACCAGGACAAGTTAGAAGAAAAAAGAAGACCTAAATATTTGTACTCGGACACTTGATTCAGAGAGTTATCTTTGAATGAGTAGGTGTAAGAAGATGGTATTGTGAGATTACAGAATGACATGTATACAGATTAACGAAAGTTTATTTGCATTTGCCATGTTTCACACCATGAGCAGAATGACACGAATGACTGATTTAGTTGCGCGTGGTCCTCAGGGGTGTTAATTGAACTGTATATCACACAATCGTCTGCATACAACCGAATTTTAGAAATAATATTTTCTGGCAAATCTTAATGTATAATAAGAACAACAGTGGTCCGAGCACGGATCCTTGTGGTACACCGGATGATACATTAACAGTTTCAGATGAACAGGAGTTGAAAGAAACATACTGTGTACGATTAGAAAGAAAGCTTGATATCCAGTCTACCAGTAACGGGTTTTTGAGTATTGCATTAAGTTTACAAAGAAGTTTGCTGTGGAGAACGGTGTCGAAAGCTTTAGAAAGGTCGATAAATAAAGCGTTGATTTGTGAGCCCGTGTCGAGGGAACTAGCAATGTCGTGCGTGAATTCTACAAGTTGTGAAATGGTACTGAGCCCGCGCCGAAACCCATGCTGAAATTTGCACAAGATATTTTTAGCTTAAAGAAATTCTGTAATGTGCTTATGAATGATATGTTCTAGTAATTTGCATGAGTGTGAAGTCAACGAAATGGGCCGATAGTTGAACAAGATTTGGGTGCTGCCAGCTTTAAACAGGGGAATAACTTTTGCAAGCTTCCAGGCTACGGGGACGGTTGCGACTGATAGCGATTTCTGGAAGATGGTAGTCAAATAGCGGCTGGTCCAAAGAGAGTAGCGATGCAGAAATACATTAGGGATATCATCAGGACCACTACTTTTTTTCACATTTATGTTCAGAATGAGGTTCAGAACACCTTCGACGCTTATTGAAATATCATCCACAGAACATTGAGAGTTGCTAGGAAAAGTAATCATTTCAAGGTTATCTGTTGTAAATACCGACTGAAAATATGTGTTGAAACTAGTAGCTATAGCTAATGAGTCACAGACCGGCTTATCATCAATAATGAAGGTATTGGGACTAGTGCTCTGTGGCAATATGGATGCCCAAAATTTGCGGGGATTGTGTTTCATTAATTGCGGCAAGGAATTTCTGTAGTAAAAATCATTTCCCGAGTGAACTTTGGCACGGAGTTCTTCTTTAGCGTCGCTGAACTGTTGCAAAAGTTCAGGGTTACCATTGCGCTTGGAAACGCGTAGTCTGGCAACACGGCGAGAAAGATGCAGTATGTCTCTTGTTATCCAGGGCATACTGTGGTTTTGCTTTTTAGTTTTTAATTGAACAAAACGCTGAATACAGACCTTCACAATGTTCTCGAAAAATGTTACTAAAGAATTCACGTCACATGATATGCTGAGGTGCTGAAACTGTTCAAATGCGTCAGTTAATAAATCCAGGATAGGCACGTCGTCTGCTCTGCTGAAATCCGGAAATGTTGAATAAGTTAGTTTTGAGGAAGGAATAGAACATGGGATCGAAACAAGAACAGCGTTATGATCGGATATCCCCTCGACGACTTCGCATGTAAAATTCGTCGCGAAAAGAGAAGAGCTTAAAAACACCAGATCCTGTATTGCCGAAGACCTCGTGGACTTATCAACTATCTGTTTTAATCCAAATGATAAAGAAAAATTGACAAGTTCATTACTGATTGCAATGTCTTGACCAGTAATGGATGATGTATGCCATTGAATTCCGGGAAGATTGAAGTCTCCTAGGATAATTATATTTGGATTGTTGATATGATGAGAATGCAAGAAGTTACTTAAAGAATGCACGTGGTCTACGGAAGTGCCTGGTGGTCGATACACCGCACCGATAACAAATGATTTGTTACCTACGTAGAGTTTGCACCAAGTTGACTCTATTTCGACAGGGACCGAGATTTCAACAAATTTCAGACTAGACTTAATGAAGAGAGCGACACCGCCTCCTTTCCCATGCTGCCTGTCCGCCCTAATTACAACGAAACCTGGAGGAGTTATTTCAGAGTCAATTATACCATCATGTAGCGACGTTTTGGTGACCGCAATGACATCAGGCGAATGAGTTAGGATTAAAGAGATAAAATTTGGAAGCTTGTTTACTAAACTTCTGGCATTGATGTTCAGAACACGAAGGTTGGCGGCGGTGTCCCGTCAGTCAGAATCTGCGGGTGGCTTGGCAGCAGTAGCATTAGCAGCAGCAGTGTCCGGGGGCGTTGATTTCGAATCTTTGACCAAACGTTTCTCAACATCATCCCAGTTGTACCGCACGCTATCAATAAACACGTGCTCATAACGCAAATGAACCTTCGAGCCACTGTCACGATAAGATTGCGTTGCATCTCATATTTTTTTCCGGATCAATCGAACGTGAGCAGAGAAATCCTCGGATAAGCTAATGCCTGAATTTTTGAGCCTATGAGCATTTTTTAACGCTTGAGTTTTTTCCCGAAAGTCAAGTAGCTTAACGATGACAGGACGAGGGCGCCCTTCCTGCTTTCTACCTAGCCGATGATACCTTTCTATTTTAGGACAATCCAACTGAAGGTTGTCGATGAATACCTTAGTCACCGCAATGAACAGAGCTTTGTTAGTTTCTTCATCTGCTTCAGCAAGACCGTGAAATATAAGATTGTTTCTGCGAGAACGGTTTTCCAGCTCATCATTTCTTGAAGGAAGCTTGCTAACAACCTCAGACAACGAATTCAACTGGCGTTGCACGGCCCCGTCGCTTGCGTCGCCGTTCGAGGTCGGCGAGCTTGACTCAAGAGCAGAGACTCGTGATTCAAGTGCCTCAAAACGAGAGTTCACTCTCTGCTGGAAACGTTTTATATCTGCAATATCTTCGGCCATTTTTCTCTGGCCCGCAAGCAATTCGGCAAGCATTTCATTAATAGCTGGCTGATTGGAAGTGGAGCAAGCGTCATCAGTGATTGCTACTTGAACATTAACGGAAGAAGATGTAGACGTGTGCCTGGTTTTGAACCGGGATTGCTGTGAGAGGGTCCAGGATTAGTTTCCACATCTCCGCTTAAGAGAACACTAGCAACGCAGTAAACAAGCTGTGAATACAACGATACAGACACATAATGAACACCGCGATTGTGTGGGCGAGGAAACAGCATCAAAAATTTGTCATCAGAGCGGACGCAACGTGCGTTTTCAAGAAATTTACCTGCGTGAAGAATAAGAAGCGGATCAGCATGCTGCCGCTTTCGCTGTCTCCTAGCCCACTGGCAGACCGCTGTGTAGGCATTGCTTTTATACGATCCGTGGATGACGTCACAGAACTTGGCTTTAAGATGACCGGTAGATCGAAGATGACATCGTCGAAGGGAGATGCTCGGCCAGGTTGCGCAGTGGAGGGAACACCCGTGCTGTCTTTTACAGGAAAGGTAGGGCAGTCCACGCTCGCACAGAGGTCATCCACGTGTAGGATTGGTGATGGCGATGGAACTGAAGTCCGTTGCGGAAGGAAACAAGGCGCCGCTGTAGTCCCGACGAAGGCACCAGCGAGGCAGGCGCAGAACTCCGTGAAGAATAAGAAGCGGATCAGCATGCTGCCGCTTTCGCTGTCTCCTAGCCCACTCCTAATTATTTGGCTTACGTACAGCTTTGTCGCTCTCACCTTGCCTGTACTAACACTGCATGAGCGAAACGAAAAAGGAAGTGAATTATTACTAGCGTGCAGTGACTCTTGCGACATGAGTGGAACGAAGAACGCCGCATTGCCCGGTAACCATTCCTTCTCTCGGTTGTAATTCCTCAGAGTATCTTAGGACGAATGTCCAATGGGGTCACCAAGCGGTGGTAAATTTCAGGTATTAGGCATCCGTCAGCAGCCAGAAAGTGATGCGTCAAATGTACCCTCTGTTGTGTCTCCATGTATACCGCGTTCCGCTACCAGGGCGTGCTTACAGGTTCGGTCCCCGCCATAGTAGCGGTAATTTGGGTGAAGATAAATGTACAGATGCTTGTGCGCTGATATTTTCGGCCAAGGAAAAAAACTGATGTAGAAAAAAACTGTCCTCGAACCCTCAACAACCGATGCTGCGCACCATAGTGCATGTTAAATCTTTAAATGATTACCTTCATTCTCACACGATTTACATGAAGAGGGTCCCTTTCCAATCAACGAAATCAAAAGCCGGGTTGTTAACCCGTGCAAGTACGCTAATTCGATGCAACTGTAGCAGTGCTTGACGCTAAAACAATCAATTCATGAATTGGTTCAACAAAACCGAACAAGTATGTATTGTCGACTTCACAGCGCGAAGCATACAAGGACGAAAGACACGAAACGACAGGAACGAGCGCCTGTCTCGGCGCCTCGCGGCCGCCGTTTCGTCGTCATGTCTTTTCGTGTCTTTCGTCCTAGTATGTTTCGCGCTGTGAAGTAGACATGAACAGTCGCCAACTTGCCGAAACGAGAATTCTGAACCCAGTATGTATGCATACTTGTTCATGATCCGTGTCGCCCGGCCGTGCTCCAGCCTGCCAGACCCAAACAGACATCAACGTTACTCCCCCACCCTGTCCACTGCCCCACCACAAGACACGACTAACTTAGCGGACAAAATGACCAGAGCTTCCGAACCCCATCCGACCCCAGACACTGCCCGCCTGCGAGGAAACAGCCCCCTGCCCGTACAGTTCGGCGCGTCCCAGGGCTGCGGCCGTCGGCTCCTGGTAACCTTCGGCCGGGAAGCTCCGTGGACTCATTCGCCTTATCTTTTATCGTCGCCGCCACCACTTCACCACCTTCCCATTTCTGTTGTACCGTCCACTTATCCCACAACTACTGCTCTTCGTCGGTGTCATTTACTGAGCCATTTACTGAGAACCAAACCATTACGATTCATTGCCCAAAATGCATTTTTCCTTACAGGAAACACCGTAAAACCCGGCTGAACTATTAGACGAGCAAAAGCAAAGCCTGCGGTATATATAGCAACAAATTGTGTGTGACTTCACTGCCACTTCATCGCATGACATCACATCAGGCGATGCCAATCTCAGCTCTAAAGATCAAAAGTCAAAGCACTGGTCACCGGTCACGTGGTTGCTGGACATAAGTTATGACCATACCATAGAGACATATCATGAAGAGCAAGCTGCCGGGCTTGTTGGCGATGCATGTTGTCTAGAAGGCAGCGCAAAAACACGGACGAGGGAGTCGTGAAATTCTTTTTGTGTCCTCTCCTCAGGACCTCGTCCGTATTTTTCAGCTGCCTTCTCAAAAAGACATCATAACTATGCGCAGCTAGACACAACCATATATTGTTAGCCTTGGGGTTATCGGCTTGGTTTGACCTTGACCGGGCTTGAAGGCCAAGTGCGCAATGCCAGACAAAACTGAGTTGTACCTCGAATAGCAGCGCTTTCGCACTAAAAACCACAGGACCAAGAAGAAGCCTTTTTTGTTAGCCTCCACGTTTCTTCCCGGTACGTGAGTACCGGTAAGATACTGCTTTTGTACACTTTTCTTTTGAGGAATATACATAAACTGCTGCTCGTGATCTGAGAGAACCTGCCATATGCGCTCTAACTCATCATTATCCTTCTATTTATTCCCCTCTCATGATCCGGATCAGCTGTCACTACATGACCTACGTAGACTTATTTCTTTACCACTTCCAGCACCTCGATGACAATTGTGAACTGCTGTTCTCTTCTTTGATTGTTGAACATTATTTTGGTTTTCTGCGTGTTAATTTTTAGACGCACCGTTCTGCTCTAACTCATTGATCATGGTTTGCAGTTCATCTCCTGAATGACTGAGTAAGGCAACGCCATCAGTGAATCGCAGATTATTTAGGTATTCTCCATTATCTCTTATCCCTAACTGTTCCCAATTCAGGCATCGGAATACCTCCTGTAAGCAGGCGGTGAATTGCATTGGCGAGATCGTGTCTCCTTGCTTGACGCCCTTTTTATGGGAATTTTATTGCTGACTTTATGGAGGACTATGGTAGCTGTGCAGGTGCTATATATATCTTCTAGTGTTTTGACATAAGGCTCATCTGCACCCTGATTCCGCTATGCCTGATTGACTGCTGAGGTTTCCATTGAGTCAAATGCTTTCTATTGTAATCAATGAAGGCTGCATATAGGGGTTGGTTATATTCTGCGCATTTCTCTATCATCTGATCGATAGTGTGATTATGATCTATATATGACAAACACTTCAGGACAAATGGAGAAGCACAAATACCCATTACTTAGGCCTTCTTTCACAGCAGACTTTAAAAAAAAGGGTCCCCTTTTAGGGTCATCATTTTGAAGAGGTCTATGTGGCAACAAACCTTGGGACCGTTTCTGCAAAGAGCCCTCTTTTCTGAAACCATGAATTCATTCGTCGTGAAGCACACTGTAGACGTATCAGAATACCTCACTAAGATGTTACTGGGCCCTGTGAGTGCACTGTCACCTTACATCAACGGTACGGACATTTCTTCGCCACATGCTACGATCATGTACATCATGAGCAAAAGCATTAAAGATTTCGAAGAAGTGCGCTTCCAGATTGCTCGCAGACGGAAGCCCCTCGTGCTTCAATGCAAAATCCATCAGAGTAAAGTCTTAAATCAATTTGGCGCCGTCATTACGCACCTTGTTTTACGGGTATGGTCTGCGATTCAAGTGTGTTTCACTACTTGGACCAAATTGTGTTTGAGACAGAGAACGAGTTGCTTGTCATCAGACTGAGCTGTGTGTGTGTTTCAGCAATTTACATGCCTAAAAGAGGTTCAGTTGTTTCGTTCAAAATGTGTGAAGAATGTCATCCAGTGTGGACTGCTTAATGAGGGTTAAATGATGCATGTACAGTGGTGCGAGTCATGCATTACTTCAAGTTTATTTACATCTATACATGTAACAGATAACGGGAGTACAGACAAAAAGCCAAATGAATTCGGCTTGACGGGGTCTGTACCCCCTACAGAAATGGCACTGTGCGCAATAAAGAGAACACAAACATACCATAATGAATAAGCGAAAAAAAAGCATTAGTGAACATTGCATAACAGAAACAAACACAGGTAAAAAAAATCAATGATAGAATGCTGTATGGAATTATATTAAAGAAAGCGAATAGTATAAAATGATACAAATAATACAGCCTTGAAATTAATATCTGTAAATAATAAGTTATTTACAAGAAGAGAAAACTGGTTAAGCATTCATGGAGTCAGGGTATAACAAAGCAAAACAACAAAAAAGGAATCCACAATGAGCCCATTAAAAGGAGAGATATGTGTGTATTGAGTTTCTAACGAGTTTAACAAAGATTTCAGTGCGTGACGTAACATTTGTTGACCGTAGTTAGTGAGCGCTTTAGAAACATACCATGTTTCTCTGTGACGTGTGTTGTAAAGGTTAGAAATTATTGTCAATAGAGATAAATGTTCGAAAAATTTTGTGTCCTGTCTTTTCGCTGTAGTGAAACGCTTGAGTGAAATACTACGATATATGGAGGTGACCGGTTGTAAATTAAGGGCGCTGAAAAGAGGCTGCGTATGAGCGTCATATGAAGAATTGGCAATAGCGCGCAACATTCTTCTGCAAAAGGAGTTTTTTGATGTTAGACATCGCGATGTTTCCCCAGTCTAAATGACAGCAATTCAAATGGTACAGGAAGAGAGAGTTATAAAGCAGTTATCTGACGCTCAAGGGAAAAAAAATTCGAAGTTTCGTTAGTATTCCGACAACACGAGCGATTCCACAGTGTCCCCCAAGATTCCACAGTACGTTTTCTTGAAATACGGCCCCGAGGCATTTAGTGGATAGCAAAAAGTTGATAATCGAGGAATCCATTTGCAAATGGCCGTCATTGTGGACATTTTTGTTTTTAGGATGAAAAAGTACAGCCTTTGTCTTGTTTTTATTTATAGACGGTGAATTCAATGAACACCATCAATTAAGTTCACTTAAAGCAGCGTTCGGAAGAACCAACAGGTCCCTTGCACAACCAGATGTAAAGAACAGACTAGTGCCATCAGCGGATATGATGAATTGGCAGTGGTGTCAATAATTATTATGTCGTTATGTAAATATAGATAAAAAAGGTCCGAGAATGCTTCCTTGAGGTACGCCAGAATGAATGGGTAAGTTATCGGAAATACAGTTATTTATTTAAATCCTCTGACACCTGAACTGCAGATAGCTTTTGATTAAGGTAAGTAATGGACCCCTTAAACCGTAATTTCAAGTTTTGTTAACAGAGTGATGTGGTTAATTGTGTCAAAGGCTTTTGAAAAATTGATGAAAACGCCTAGTGTCACTAAATTTTGCTCAAATGCTGGTAGTATTAGTTCCTTTTGTGTTAGTAGATCTAACTCTGTCGAGCGACCCTTTCGGAAATCGAACTGACAGTCAGTAATATTGTGTTTTTCGCAGAAAGCGGTCATTCTCAGTGTTATTAGTTTTTCTAGGCATTTTGAAAATACAGGCAAAATGAATATTGGTCTGTAGTTAGGCAGGTTGTTTTTACCACCGGCTTTGAAGAGCACTGCAACCTTTGCGAGCTGCATGTGCTTGGGAAATATACCGTTTACAAAGCACAAATTATACACATGCTAAAGAACTTGGCATATCAGATCTAAAACGTGTATTACGGAGCGTATTTGTAGGTCATCAATATCGCAGCTTTTACTATTTCTCAGAGCGCAGAACGTGAGATTAATTTCTTCGGCGCTAGTTGGAAGTGAAAAAGCACTGTCACAATTTCTAGCATTGAGGTACTCTGCGGAGCGTGGATCATAAAAACTATTCACAAGGGACACAAGATAATTATTAAAAGCGTTTGCTAAATGTGCGCCTGATGAACTTTCCCGGTTAATTATCAATTCTCGTACGCCCGCTGAATGCTGACGTCCAATGTTAAGCACTGTGCTAAGGTTTCTCCACGTGATATCCGTTCATTTTATAGCTTCAAGATTAAACAACCTATGAAGGTAATCTTTCTTGGCTTGTCTGAGAGTAGCAGTTAACTTAGTTCGAATTTCTTAAATTCGGATAGATGGCACGTGTCTCTTGTGTCCAAAAAACGTTTGAATAGAGCATCTTTTCGTTTGATTCTTTACAGAAGTGCATAGGTTATCCAAGGTTTTCCTGCTTTTCTAGGCTTCAATGTTTTAGAATGAAAAGATTCTGAGTAAACTTTTTTGAAAAGACGCAGAAATGACTCGTACGCGGCACCAACGTAAGACTGTACACGTCGAGCCAATTTATTTTTGATATTTTTGTGCGGAACTCCTCAAGTGCAAACGCATTAATATCTTGAATAGTCAATGGGGGACACTGCTTCGGCTCTTTAGCCGAGACATACGATTCCAAGAGAAGAAATACTGGAAAATGATCCCTAATATGAGTGCTGATAACTCCGGAGTTAATAGTTCGAGATTCAGCGTTTGTAATAAAAACATCAAGCAAACTTTCACAGTCGTTGCTAATGCGAGTTGGAGCAGTAATTGTTTTAAAACATGCATCACCATCTAATAGTCGAGTGAAATCAGTACGTAGCTGTATTTCGTTCAACATGCTAATATTTATATCGCTGCCCAGGACGAGGTCCTAACGGTTTTCATTTATCCAGGATAAGAAGTTTTCCATATATGTAAAAACCTTTGCCACGATCCCGGCTGGAGGCTGATATAAAACAGAAAATATGCTTTTGTTATGAATGACAGTCAAAATTTCTAAGTCCGGTGTGACCGCCGTAAAGTCGTCGATTTTATCACATTGAAAACCTTCTCTGGCCATGAAAAGTACTCCTCCATCGTTCTTGACTGAGCGATTTAAGTAGTGTCTTGTGTAACCCGGGATCTGTATTACTTCGTGTTCGTGTCGGTACCATGTTTCACAAAGCATAATAACATCAAATGGAAAGCCAAAAAGTGAAAGCAAGGCACACAGCTCATCAGACTTATTGCGCGCTAAGTGTTTAACACGAAGAATAGATGTGCACGGCTTCTTACGATAAAATTTAGTCATATCCGCAGGGTTCAGCGATTAACTAGCCATCGGTGTGAATGGCGGTTGGAAAAATGCTCGGATTCCTAGATCCTCATTTCATCTTATCGGTTTCAGCAACGCAAGATATGCGCAGTACATTCGAAGTGTCTGTTTGGCGCGCGAAAATTTTGCCGCCCTTTGTCCACGCGTACTTCCATTCTTTTTCCTTCTTTCGCGCAACAACTTGTCCAAGAAGTTTCTTCAAGGCGGGGCAAAGGTGTTCATTCATAAAAACCGGGGAAGAACTGGAACCATTAGCACTCTGGTAACCAAAATCAGAGGTTCAAATTCGATTCTTCGTGACCTTTTCAATCACCGCTTCCAGTTTCGCACGAGAGCGGAACGGCACGACAATGTTAGGACATCCTTTGTTTTTCCTTGGCACACGATGGCATATGTCTACATCGCAATCAGAAATGGATTCACTTATGACGTCGCCTAGTTTGCTCAAGATTGAAGGCAGGTTCTCGTCGTCGCTTACCGGAACACCTTAAATCTCAATGATCTGGTTCCTTGAGTACTGTTCTTGGTTTGTCACCCGGTCTTCAAGGTCAGATAGTTGTTGTTCCAGCCCTTCGCAATCCTGTGATAGTGTGGCATTTTGTTTCTTTAGCGCTGAGTTTTCCTTTTCAAATTTTGCACTGAGCTCAGCCATAGCATCAAACTGTTCACTAAAGAAATCTACTGATTTTTTCAGGTCTTGATATTCTTTTCGAAGTTCTTTCTCTAGTGCACTGCGTATATCTCGCATTTCTTGTCTAAAAACTTGCAACAGTTTTGTCACTTCAGAAGGCATTTCAAATTAGCAGTTCAGCAAACATTTCAGCAAAAGCGGCAGGGAAAAAAAGAAAAATTAGAAATTGGCTACAAATGATCGCACAAACCTGTGTATAAAATGCGAAGATTTAGTGAACCGGTCGGCACAGCCGCTGCTGTAAAGTGAGGATCAGCGGTGAGGCACAGTTCCTTTTGTAGTCGGCGCCTCTTTCAGGCAGCCAATCCTGGTCCGCGGCTCGCTTACGTCAGACTGGAGGCCATGGCAGTTTATAGATGAGCGGCGAAACGTGCGATTATCGAAGAGATACGGCACGGGCAACGGTGATCCGCCGAAGATGCAGACCCAAAGCCACCGGGAAAGGTGGTGGTGTCCTGTGTTTAAAATGAGCAGATTTAGGGAACCCGTCGTCACAGCCGCTGCTGTCAAGAGAGGCAGCAGCTATGCTATGTTCCTAGTGCCTATATTGTTTACACTCTGCTCAGTGTATACATGGTATCGTGGATATACTTGGAAGTTCTTTTGAGAGATAATGTTTTTTTTTCATTTCTGTCGGGTGGACTGAGACTTCATAGATATGAAAGCAGGTCCTTCTCATAGTTGTGTGCTGAATTGCTTCCATTTTGCCTTTTTCTGGAAGCAAATCATAACGTACCACATTTATACAATTCTTCCGGGAAGCATGTGCCTGAAGTATTCAGAAGCCTCCATCATCCGCAACAAATACAGGCGGCTCTACCTCCTAGCCAGACAAGTTAAGTAGAAGACACGAATAAACTGCTCAGTGTTGAAATCTTTGTTTCACTTAATATGGGCATTTCAATAAATACAGAATGTACTCTGCGCCCAATGGTCTTGCAAAAGAATGCTCATTTGAGAGTCAACACATGAATCATATATTGCTTTTCACTTTGTATTCAACGTGTGATCCACAGAATATCAACGGAATATGACCAGAGTGGAGTTTTAACACCGAGACGGTGGCCTATTTTCAACTGGGGTTGAACAGTTATTCCGCATAAATGTCACACAACTCTACAGAGAATCAACCGCACATATTTAGGGAATTCTGGAGAAATTCAGTACAATTTCAAAAGCACTTTTTGTTAGGAATTTGGAGCCTATTCATGAAATCTGTAAGCCTCCATAACATTTTTGCCCACAGCCCGAAGCGCGCCTGTATTTCAGCTTAAAAATAAAATCGACAACAATCCCATATCTTTTCTTCAAACCAAGAAGCACTCTGATGTTATATGGTCCCATGGTATGCAACATATCGCTTCTTTTTGTCAGTTTTACACCTTTCTTCTTCAGTTCAAATCTCAGCTGTTTAAATTTACCCACAATAGGTAAGGTAATCGTAGAGCATTTCTTTAATGTTAGTAGCTCTTACGGAAGCCAGTGGAAAACGTCCTCCAAGAATGGCAAAGATATGAAGCGCCAGGTTATGTGCTGTTCCTTCGATAAAAGATTTTTTTTCACTAAATTATTCATGGGGAAATCGTAGGCTGGTATTGTTTACCGGGCTGCGCTCAGAAAATGACCGAGTTTATAGCTTTCTATTGTACGTAGCGAAGACCCATCTGGAGGCCTGTTTTTTGCTTTATCCGTATTTCGAAGGTACATCAAAATAAATCTTGTCGAGGTTTTACCGTGTGCAGCGTCATTATATTGAACCAAGTTTCGTGCTTTGTAAATTTCACAAGCTATACAACAGACTTGAATGAATATGCTCCACAAAATCGCTTTTCGTACACCTGCCCCAACACCCCTCGTGAATCTTCTATGATGTCATTTTCTTGATGAACTATAGTTGAACAGAGCAGCGGCCAATATTTCATTATCCACGTCAACTTTTCTCGTCCTACATCCCAGGTTTCTAGCGAGAAAAGATGCAAAGACGCACATACCAGATGTTCCAGGGAAAGTCGCCAAGACTTAACAAAAGGCTTTTGAAGCGAAGAGACTGCTTCTATGGTAAAGTAACAGCAGTGTTGGTGAACATGACAAAAGAGGTGTAATGGTAACTACACTTTCAACACGAACACGCCTATGTGGTAGTAAAAGGGAGTAAGCTCTCCTCTAGCGGACTTCTTTAATAAAAGGGAGTGCGCTAGAGGACAACTTACGCGCTTTTTACTCTCTTCTGTCTACAGTGCAATGAGATGGTTAGCTTATACAGCTGGGCGCCTTGAGGTGACCAGAGATTTGTAGCTGGCTGTTAGTAGAAGACATATGAGCCTTTAGAAATTCGAAACAGTGAGTATCCTGGGCACTGTCGCTCTGCAAATTTTAGCCATCTCCCGCCCAAAGATGCGCGAATTCGAAAAGCGCGCACATTTACGAGAGCACACCACCATATATAGTACGCTACTCGGAGTCGCAACTGTTACGTGCCTGTCCCGTTCACGGTGAGGTGCGAAAAATTATAATGAAAAGTTGTTTTGAGAAAATTAAAGGTGCAATAAATGTCTCGCTTATCGGTGGACACGTTAACAGCATATTGAGGGGAGGAAGGTAGTGAGTGAAAGCAGAAAAAATTCGGTATGCTTTAGCTCTTGTTAACCTTAGTTGAATTGCGAAAGCTTCGTTTCCTCGGCACGTCGTCTACGCAGCGTCTCATTCCGACGCTCTCGAGAACTCAAACCGGTCTCTTCCGCAGTTGAAGAGTCACTCCGGGACGTGGCACGACTTCTTCTAGCTGCATCTTCGTTACGACTTTTCTCGAGTCGTGCGGTGGGTTCTTATGGAGTCTCTTGAGCGCGTTGTCTCTTCCTCGCTTCGTTCTGTCGTTGTCGCGCCTCTTTCGCGCTCTTCATAACGACTACAATACACTGAGGCGAAGCGCGCACGCGCACGCACACGCACGCACGCACGCGCACACACACACACGCACACACACATATACCCTCCGCGGAGCGACACCTCCTCAGAAGGGTCAGGGTTCGGGCTAGTGGGTAATCAGCACCTCCTCTCCGTCTACGCCAGAGGAGCACATCTGGTGGAGCGAGCGTCGAAGGCAGCGGCGTCGACGGCGGCGCCATCTGTTGGGGCGTGCCTGCGGCGTTGCTAGGCAACGGCGGCTCTAAGGTCAGCCATGGCATACGGCATACGACATACGGCATACGACATACGGCGCGACGAGCCGTAATGGCTCGCTCGCTGGCGTAGTAAAGCTTTCGCTTTAAAAGGTGTGCCGTATTAAGGGGCTATGGAATAACGTCAACGAACTTGACACCTTAAAAACGAATTCATAGCGCGCAGCCCAGGGGCGCCTTTTTGCGTTTCGCCTCATTGAAACGCGGTCACCGCGGCCGGGATCGAACCCGGCACAGTACGAGAGCAGGCTAAACACGGCAGCTGTGCTCGCCGCTGTTAGCGGCTGCAGTCTACATGAGAGAGATTGGTTTGGTTTATGGGGGTTTAACGTCCCAAAGCGACTTAGGCTATGAGAGACGCCGTAGTGAAGGGCTCCGGAAATTACGACCACCTGGGGTTTTTTAACGTGCACTGACATCGCAGAGTACACTGGCCTCTAGAAACATGAGAGAGAGAGAGACGTTCGTACGACATGTGCTCCACGGAGTGACGTGGGATGTCGGTGTCGCTCTGAACTCGCCAAGGAAGCGCTATATTCGAAAGCTCTCACCTTTGGTGAGAGATGGCCAGAATTTTGTTGAGGCGCAGAGACGAGGGTCATCGCGCCTTCGTAATTCTTAAACTGACTCGGCTATCGTAACTGCTGAGCAACAATCTCGAATTTAAATCAGGCTCCTAACTGAATTAGTTCAAAAGTTAGCTTTGCGCAGTTCAGTCATCACCTTATTAATTTATATTATTCATCTGTTTTGTCCTGTCTGCTCGACAGTGTTTATGTTACTACAAAAATTATACAATTAAATATAAGTGACAGGATTTCCTTAAACGCCTCGTATATATGAGCATGCCGCTTGCTCAGTTCTTGTGATTGCTTCAAGCACTAATTGTAGCGTGAGCTACACTGGCCGAGGTTGAGCAGTTTCACGTGGCTCCTGGAGACTCGTGCTGCGCATGCTTGAGGAGCAGTGACGTCACACGGCGCACAGCTGGCCCGCCATAGCCGCCGCCGCCGCGCGCGCCTCGCCGGTCTGCGCATTCCAGAGGAATGACGGCATAGCTGCGGCAGACGCACGTGCGCAGCTGTGCGCCTCCGTTGCGCAGTAGCCAAGTCTGACTCTGCGCTGGAGCCGCTTGATAGCGCCTCTCATTTTGTGCGCATGCGCAGAGGTATCACTGGGGGTATGCATATAGCGGGGCGTTTGCCAGTGTGGTGTAGCCATGGAGGAGAGCGAAATTGCTACTCAGAAGGCTCAGCGTAGCTCACGCTACGTATATCCTGACATAGCCGAGCTAAGCCACTGTTAATTTTTTTGGCTTCTTTGCAAACGACGTTCGTGGCAATGAATAACGGAGCAGCATTGGTATTTGAGCACTACGCCTTCTGTGAACTTGAGAGCGCAAACGGAAGGGAAACTTTTATGAAATTCTAGGGAGGCTCGCGTATACCCCCACTTTTTCGCAGCCGTTGTAGGTCACAATGCTAAGTGACTTACTTTATGAATGCAACTTCGGTGAAAGCCTTGCTACCTACCAGCTTCGCTGCCTCTGATTACCTTGTGTCGACTGGCCGCTTCTACTTGTCTGGAACACCCTAAACATGGTAATAACTCTAACCAATGTACTCTGCCTGTCTCGGAGTGAAAACTGAAAATTGGTTTCTGAGGGAACGAAACGACGCAGTAATTGTCTCGCATCTCGTTGGACACCCGAATCGCGCCGTAAGGGAAGGGATAAAGGAGGGACTGAAAGAATAAAGAAACAAAGAGGTGCCGTAGTGGAGGACTCCGCAATAATTTCCACCACCTGGGGATCTTTATGACGGGCACTGACATCGCACAGCACACGGGCGCTTTTTGCGTTTCGCCTCCGTCGTAACGCAGGCAGCCGCGGTCGGGTTCGAACCCGGGAACTCGGGATCAGTAGCCGAGCGCTCTAACCACTGAGACATCGCGGCTCGACTCGGATTAATGTGACAAAATGCTTTGCTGTGGAAGTTCCTAACGTTCATCTCTTGAAAGCTGATTGTTTTCGGGTGAAAACTCTGCAGTCAAATTGAAGATATCAAAACCAAAACGACGCAGTAATTGCGAATTTAAGTGCGAGCGGCTCAATTTCCAATGCAGCCGTCTTACTGTTACACTGATGGTCCCTATGCAAAAGGCACCGTTAAAGCTTTCAGGCGATGCAAAGGGCGAAATGTAAGACTATTTAGCTCGTTCTTTATCTCGAAATTGTTAAAGTGGCATTCCACTAGATATCAATCCTTGTATAAGGCGTTACCGAAAACGCTCTTATACGTCGTTTTTGTTTTCACTTTCTCGAAGCGCCATTTTTCTATAGTGCTTGACAACCGCATACAATGCACACTGTGTTTAACTGCAGGAAACGCGAAAAGATCACTGGAGCCATGTAATTAATGGAACATGAATTTTACGCTTAATCACTCGGCACACCGATTATGAGGTAATTCGTTGTGTGATCGTATTGCCTGTCCAGATGCAGGATAATGCCTTGATTTTAGACACAGTTTTCACAGCTTGCTTGAAACCTGTGCAGTTTTACAGCTGTCAACCGCCCATGTGTACCTCTTCTTTTTTACGCAGTTGAAAAAGGGCATGGTAAACGAACGTTCCCAAGAAAGTCGACACGGTATTTTTTAAGAGACAGTTACGTCCCCCAGTTGAACTGAATCTGGCAAAGTTTGACGCTAGAACGAGGGGCGTAGCCAAGGGAGGGGGTGGGGGGTCACTGTGTAAGAACACCCTTGAAATTTTCTAAGCGTCGCATCCCCCTCCTTTAGGTTTTTTTTTTCGCCCATGCTATTTACACACCACATCGGTATGTTATAACGTTAAACGAAAATAAGAGCAGTGTCGGTTTATTCTCGAAGAGATTGTCTTTGCCAAAAGTAGCCAGGCTGCATGGCTTGGTTCTCCCTTATATTGTGGAGCCCCTACAGCGTTCTAAAAACGAAAAGGTTTACGAAATTGAGGAAAAGGGTTCTCCTTGCCTCACAGTGATATATAGTGTGATGGGTGCGATAAGCGTTTCGCTATGCAACTGAGAAGCACACCGGGCAGCCTGGTTACTTTTTGCAAAGGGGTACATTGTCGCGTCTCCAGATTAAGAAGCAGAAGTTATTGCAGTACACACACTCTACTGTCCATTGCAGGACGGATGACAGTACTTTTAACTGTAGGCACAGTTCACCCAGTTAAATATAGTCTTTCACGTCAGCCTACCATTTCATCCTTTGCATTGTCCTCAATTATCTATCGCGAAAATAAAAAGTGCTTTTTGAAAGCGCTTCTGCTGCCGGGCGCAGGTTCACTTGAATGGGGTAGAAATTTTGACAAGTGCAATCGTTCGCAGGTGCCGACTTTGTTGTAGAGCAGAAGCTTCAGTGTAGTTGTGTATTGCGCGATAACATTGCAAATAGCCGCGATTTCTTGTTATAGTGCTTTTGTGAGAAATAAATGTTCTTTACAAATCAAGTCCTTGGGGCACTGCGTGAACTGATATTTTTGTATAGATTTTACACTGAAAGAAACATCTAACCCTTCGGCTTCAATAAAGCACAAGTTACTAAGATATCATTTGGGCGAAGGCTCTTTCTTTTAATTTTTTTGACCGGTGCCGCATAACAGCCCTGAAAAAAAATGCACCCACCGTCTGGAAGACGCTGAAGTAACGAGCGTTAGCTGTTTGGATTACTAGATGAATAAAGCGATGAAGAACGTGCCGCTCGTCTAACAAACGCAATTTAATACCATTTGAAACTGAGTGGATTGCCACCTTGCTCAGCTACGCGTGCACGAACGCCGCCTAGCGGAACGATAGATGGCCTAGCGTCATCTATCAGAGAAATTACAATGCACGTCAACCCCCCTTGTCGAGTTGCACCCCCTCAAAATACGTCCCAAACAGAATTTGATTCATTTGGGGGGTTAAGGTGGGCCTAGAATTCGGCTTGCGGCGCGATATGGTAAGGCTTCATTTAGTAATTGCATGTATACAATGCTTAACAATTCTGTCATTGTGGTTTTATTTCTATGCCACAAGGCATAGGGTTTTATTTGCCAACCGAATTCGGTATACAACTGTCCCCTAATGGGTGCCCGTTGTTGTTCTTTCAGCAACATCAGTCAGACAGTCAGTACCCGATACCTGATTTAATATACATACATCTTTATTTTTCTAGAAGACAACTGGATGGTCTCTTGGGCTAAAAGCTACACAAAAGCTTGACGAGGCCCAAGAGACCATTACAAGGCAGCAGCGTAGAGAATAGAAACATAATAGATGAATAGTACATAGGTAGACAGTAATAGGGAAATAATAAAACAGTTACTGTGACAGGTAATAATGATGTCAATCACATAAAGCTACCAGTAATGAACTGAAACCAAAATAAAACAACTGAAAAGCACATACGCGGAAACAACAAACAAAAATTGATGGATCACAACTGCACAAAACAGGAATGTAATTGTTTTTTGTTCAAGCCCACTGTGTGTCTATATTTGTTTAGTATTGTAGGGAGGTTATGGGTAAGTGACTGATATTTATAAAATGTACGAAAATGAGGAACTGCCCACGCATCAACATTTCTTGTTTGCACGCTAATATTTCGTCGCTCTAAGGATGCCAAGGACTTTAGAAGGTTAGTAACTTCAGGGGAGGAAAAGTAGATTGACTGTAATAGGCGAAATTCATACAACTTGTCTACACTTATGATATTGAATGATTCAAATGCACCCTTTGTAGTTTCCATGGGCTCAATATTTGCTATGTAACGGATGATTTTTTTCTGTAAAACCAGGAGTTTATTTAAATTGGTTTTTGCGGTTGTGCACCAAACTAGACTGCAGTATCTTAAATGAGAGTTAAACAAAGCATGATATACTTGAAGTTTTATCTTGGGTGGAAGTACAGTACGACAGCGCGATATAACTCCTGTAATCGAGGAAAGTTTTTTACGAAGGTGATCAATGTGAGCATCCCAGGTTAGATGTGAGGAAAAATGTGCACCTAATATTTTATGGTTGTCAACGATTTCAATTTCTTGGTGCTCATAGGTTATAGCGTGATTTATTTCAACTAATTTGTTTTTAGCGCGGAATATAATAGCTTTAGTTTTAGTGCAATTGATTTGAAGTCTGTTTAACTTGGACCATGTGGATAGCTTAGCTAAAAATTCATTACATTGCATGATTAAACCATCAGCATTTGGGCCAGAAATAAGAATAGTACTATCATCAGCATATATCACTAGTTTTACTGTATTATCAATATTCACCAAGTCATTAACGTATGTATTGAGCAACAGCGGACCTAACACACTTCCCTGGGGTACGCCACTCTTTATCGGAAAAAGGGATGAGCTGCAGTTTTTGACAAACACTCTCTGAAACCTGTTGCTGAGGTAGCACTTCAGCAAAGCTAGACACGTGCAGCGGATCCCGTAAGCTTGTATTTTGGATAGAAGAATGTTATGGTCCAGACAGTCAAAAGCCTTGCTGAAATCTATAAAAACAGCCAACGAGAACAAATTACTTTCTATGTTTCGTAAAATATTTTCTTTTAATGTTAGTAAAGCAGTTTCCGTCGATCTGTCCTTCCTAAAACCGAACTGTGCATTTGTTATTATGTTTTCTTTGTTAAAGAAGTTAGTTATACGAGCAAAAATGATTTTTTCTAGTGCCTTAGAAAATACAGGGAGGACTGAAATTGGGCGATAGTTTGTTGCCAAGTTTGGGTCGCCGCCCTTGAAGATTACAGAAACCCTGGCACATTTCATTTTTTCAGGAAAGACACCCGAATCCAGTATTAAATTAAATATGTAAGCAAGTACGGATGTAAGTAAGGTCAATACATACTTTATCGGCATGATTTGAATGTTTTCAATATCAAGCGCCTTACTGTTTCGGAGCAACATGAAAGTGTTATAAATCTCCTGCTCATCAGTAGGCTGAAGGTATATTGTTTTCATTGTACTAGCGGAGATTCCAGTTGTATCTGGAGGATAGTCACAAGGATTTGCAATACTCACAAAATGATTGTTAAGGTAATCCGCAAGCGCTTTACCGCTCAATTCACCACCTTCATGTGTTAAAACATCCGGAAGGGAACTTTTACTTTTACGACCCAAAACAGTGTTTATTGCTTTCCATGCAGCATCCGGGCGTTGTCGAGCGCAGTCTGCAAATAACTGCTCATAGTATAAAGATTTGGCTCTCCGAAGCTCAGCGTTTAGCTTATTCCGCAATATTTTAAACTCCTTTAGAGTTTCTTTTGAACGTGAACGCAAGAAAGAATGAAAGTGACGATTTTTATTTTTGATCATTTGTAAGTGTTCTCGAGTGACCCATGGTTTCTTAATCTTTTTTGTTGGCACGATAGTTTGCAAAGGGAAATGTTTAGCATAGATGCACACAAAACGATTTATGAATTCGTTATACGCGTCATTCGCATCCACATTTTTTAGCACGGCAGACCAATCTTGGTTCATGATTTCATTCTTGAACGAGATTAGCTTTCTTTCGGTAATGCGCTGAACAAAAAATGTTTCCCTTTTCACATTCCTGTCCAGTGAATCAGTGCGATATGTTAAGAAAGTAGGACAGTGATCACTAACGTCGCAGGCAACTGTGCCTGCATTGTAAATTTCAGTGTCAAGATTCGTAACAATGAGATCTAGCATGGATGATGTAGAACATGTAATTCGAGTTGGTGTTTTAATCACATTTATGAAACCAGATGAAACCAGTTTTGTGCTAAAGTCACGAACACAGTTATTTTCCTCTAACATGTTTATGTTAAAATCACCACCACTGATGAGCCTAAGGTTGTTTTTGCAGGACCCCGTCGACCCAGCGAAGCTTCCAGTGTTCCTGACCAGACGGGCCCCCGGATCCTGCGTCCCGGAGGTCCTGCCTGCTGCCCGGCGCCGCGCTCCTGTCGTGGTGACCTGGGCGGACCATGGAGCGACCTTGCCCCTGCAGTGCGCCCCCACAAAGACGCAATGCTTTTTGTTTGGAGTGCAGGAATCTGTTCCGGCCGACCTCCTCATCAGCATCCCCTAGGAGTTGGTCGGAGTCTGGGGACTGACTTACCTTCAGCACCTCGTAGGTCTTCGATTCCTGGCTGTCGTGCCTTCCATGGCTCAGGTGTCAAAGATCTTGGCGAGAGGCAGCCTGCTGAACGCCGGGAAAGTGCCGCTGGAACAGATGGGAGTTCCGGTTGTTCATGTGACGGTCTACCGTCTTCCGCCATGCGTCAGCGACGCAGACCTGATCGCGACGTTCACGCCGTATGGGAAAGTCCGGGCAGTAACCGAGACGGCCTTCCTGGAGCAAGAACAGCATCGGGAACGGGCCGCGCCTCGTCAAGTTAGAGATGACGAAGTCTCCACTCAACTTTCTGACGGTGGCCGGGACTCGAGCCATGATCGAGTACCGCGGCATGAGGCGCGTCTGTTCCCGCTGCGGAGGAGAGGGCCACATCCGTGCTGCCTGCAACGCGGTGCGCTGCGGCCGGTGCGGCGCATACGGGCACGTGGGAGCGGACTGCAGGCCCGTGTGTAAGCGCTGCGGTGGCGCCCATCCCACACTCGACTGCGTCCGGCCGCGTTCCTACGCGGCGGCGGTGGCGGCTGCGGCTGCCAAGGCGCCCCAGGTGCCCGGCGATCAACCCGGGCCGGCCGAGTCGTCTCAGGCGGCTGGCGCCGTTTCCAGCGGCGCGGTGGAGGATGCGGTGCCGAGCCTCTGCTCGCTTACATCCCGCCTGTTGGAATCCGCGCAACATGTCCTATTAGGGGATTTTATTTGCGTCCTGGACACGCTTCGCGACATTCCGGGCCCCAGTCAAGGCGCGTCAAATTACCATGCCAAAGAGCTAGGCGACCTGGTTCGCCAGCTACACCTTACGGACGCATTGGTTGAGCTGCACGGGGACCTTTTCGTGGCCACACGTGCTAGGGGCCGCAGCGCCAGGCGGATCGACCGGGTGTACCTACCTGCAGCTATCGTGCCGCATTTAGAGTCCTACGAGATGATGCCATTTCCACCCGGTGTCGGAGCACTCAGTGACCACGTACCGGTCGCATCATCTTTGAGGTGCGCTTCGGGCCGAATTGCGAGCCCCTCTACCTGGAGAATGGATGTCTCCTTCTTCGCGGACGACCTCAGCATTCGCGACATCTGTGCAGACTTGGCACTTTCTATTGCCCACGTTGATGAGTTCAGCCCCCTGATTTGGGATGCCCTCAAGGCACAATGGCGCGAACTTCTCACTCGGGCGGTAGAGCAAAACGCGCCCGAAAGACTGCTGCACTCAACGACGTTCTGCGCCACATGCGCACCGTGAAGCAATGCGGTGAGCTCACCTTTGCCATGTGAGAGTACCTGGACACTCTTCGCGTCCGGTACCACTGCATCCTGGAGGAGAGATCAAAGGCCTCCTGCGCCGCTGAGAACCTCCGCATGCGGTCGCAGGAACGCGCTGACCTCATGCACGCGAACATCTGCCGCCACAAGAGCGACCGACAGGCCTGTGTTGGAAGCGTAATGATGCCGGATGGCGCGATTTCCAAGCAGGTCGAGAACATCGAACACGTCTTCCGCGACCACTTTGCCCATATCTTTGCGTCGCAAGGCCTGTGCGAGTGAGAGGGGTTTGACGCTGCTATAGACGCCTTTTGCGCCACCCTCACCGACCCTCCCGACGACGCGGAATAGGCCCTTTGTGCTCGCGCCACACGGGAAGAGGTCTACGCAGTCTTAAGCGACATGAATCGTCGCGTCTCCGCATCAAGACCAAATGGTCTAGTCGCCGGGTTTTACTACACCTTTTTTGATGTGCTCGGCGACTTCCTCACGCGTTTGGTGAACGCCTTCCTCGAGGAGGGAGCTAAACCACTGTCTTTCAGTGCAGGCCGGATCGTGCTGGTGCCAAAGCAGGGGATGACGTCGTCATCAACCGCGGCTTGGGGGGCCAATAACCCTGCTTAATACTGACTACAAACTAGTCGCCTCGCTCCTGGTCAGTCGCTTGCGTCTTCTTTTGCCAAACGTCGTTAGCCCCTTCCAGGCTTGCGCTGTGCCTGGCCGCTCGATCTTTGCGTCGCTCACTCTCACGCGCGATGTGTTCACACGCGCACACGCGAAAGGGACTAGCAGGGTTTTTATATCCCTTAAGGCCTTTGACAGGGTAGAGCATTGCTACCTGTTCTTCCTTTCTGCGGTTTTTCTGGCTGCCTGGCATCTTAATTAAGCGTATTGCCTTGTTGTACTCGGGCCTTGCGGCCGAACTCTAGGTGAACAGGTCGGTCACCGATCCCTTTCCGGTGGCACGGGGCGTGCGCCAGGGGTGCCCTCTTTCTCCGGCGTTGTTCGTCTTGTCTTCGGACCCTCTGCTGCGTAGTATTGCCTCCAACGAACGCATCCGCGGCCTTCCATTGACAGGACAGGAAACGATCGTCGTCTCGGCCTATGCCGACGATATTTCCGTTTTCGTCCGAGTCACCCGGAGTCTTGAGGGCTTCCTGGCCGTGTTTAACACTTAGGCGGCACTGTCCGGCGCCGAGCTCAACGCCAACAAAAGCCGGGCACTTCTATTTGGGGCCTTCAGTGATCCCCTGCCTGTGCCCATTCCTTTCGTGGACGGGGTCCGGGTGCTGGGGGTCCTTTTCGAGCAGATCGGTGTGTCATCCCGGACATGGGATGAAGTTGTGGCGCGCACGACGAGTACGCTAGCGACGTCGGCGCAGTTCAGCCTCTCCATGGAAGCAACGATAGCCGCTGTAATTGGCCGCGCGTGCGCCTTTGCGCACTATGTGCCCCGCGTAGCAGTGATGCCGCGCCGTACCGGGATTCGGCTTGTGTCCCTCGTGGGCGCCTTTTTCTGGGACGGTGGCACAGCGCAGGTCGCCCGACACCTTTGCCAGCTGCCGTCTTGTAGGGAAGGGCTCGGGCTGCCCTGTGTAGCTACAGTAGCGCGGGCTCTCGGAGCTAAATTTGCAACCGCGCTTGTAGGAAATGAGTCGTATCTGGGGCGTTCGCACATGCTCTATTGGATGACCACGGCGCGTCGTGCTTTCACC
Source organism: Amblyomma americanum (assembly GCF_052857255.1). Classification (NCBI taxonomy): domain Eukaryota; kingdom Metazoa; phylum Arthropoda; class Arachnida; order Ixodida; family Ixodidae; genus Amblyomma; species Amblyomma americanum. The sequence continues at coordinate 160,930,606 of NC_135504.1, read as the reverse complement.
CTCTATCGACATACAGGCACGCAAGCAGAGAGGCCTTTGGTCTTCTACAGAGCAGCAGCGGGGTTTACTGTCAGTAGCTTCTGATATACCGGAGCTTGACCTGAGCGAGGCGCCCGCATCTCAGCTCAGCGAGATGGTCGCGTGCGCGCGCCTTGGTCCCGACGACCAGCGGCACACCGCGGTACGCAAGTGGCGTACATGCATGGCGTACAAGTCGACTCGCTCCTGATGTCCGCGACTTTGAGTGGAGGAGTGGATGGGGCGTCCTCCCCACGCGAGAACGACTCGCATCGTGGGACGTTGTGCCCAATGCCCAGTGCGCTCAATGTTGAGCGCAAGAAACGGCGCGCCATATTTTCTTCATGTGTCCCGTCGCACGGGCAATGTGCACGGCGATTGGTTTACCGCATGTTTTCTGTTCGTGCCGGGACAGGTGTCCGCCAACCTCGCATCCAGTTTGAAAAACTAGTTTTTGTCTGCGCTACGTTTGTATTATGGCGTCGGCGCTGTCTGGCCGTAGCCCGGCGGCAGCCGGCGATAGCAATTAATGTGCCCAGCGTTGCGGACTCTGCGGCTCCTCATCTGGCAATACCTGCCTGACCGGCTTGCAACGGATGGGGAGGCGCTGTTTCCCCGGCGCTGGCACACCCGTTTCTTTGTCGTACGGGAGGGCCCCGACTAGCTATGCCAATGCTACGGTACTAGCTGGACCCCCCCCCCCCCTCTTTTCTGACTTTTGTGCAATTAGATTGTGGTGTGTTTGTAGCTGTCCTGAGGGGTAGCCCTGCCAGTGTCCCCCTCCCCCCCCCCCCCCCCCGCTCACAGTTTACTCGCGGAGGGCCGATCCTTCTGTACAGAGCCGCGCCATTTTAACAGAATTTATCGATGTCAAATGGGTGCTTTGTATACCTTTTCTGTGATCACCCGATGTTTAGGTGATTAGCATTTTACACTCGTCGTGGTCATGTACAGACGGGTTTTGATTGTGTAGATTTGGTTTTGGAGTGTCAATAAACTTTCCTTTACATATTAAACTTATTTTTGGAATATGGCGGTGGCCTTGGCTTGAAGCACTCTGGCACGGGTCGGCCCGCTATCGCACTGCCTCCAGGATCGGCCATGGGCATATTAGCGCGGCGCGTCTTTTCTTTCACTCTTTGCTCTCCTATCCTTTACCCGTCCTACTCAGCACGCGGCAGCGAGCGTGGCTCGGCTTGAGCCAGTAGGCAGGCCTGTGCTCTTTCCTTTTCCTTCTTCCTCTCAGATACATCAGTCAGTCAGTCAGTACATGTATAGCGGTCGTCCCCGGGACAATTTTCCTACCCGTTTTAGGATATTGTTCTGGTGAGGGGGGGGGGGGGGCGGAATGAAAGAGTTGAGAGGGCACCACCAATGCTAATGACCTCCATCTTAAATTCGAGAAACCGAAACTATACCGCCGTTTTGTCCCCTGACGTCATACTCACATAGTTCCGCCTCTATCCACCATATTGGACCGTGACGTCTTCCTTGCCACGCGGTGGTAGCAGACCCCACGAAATCTCGAAAAGTGATGTGTAAGAGCTAACGCTCTTAAAATTTAAGGCCACACCACTGGCTGAAACCTGATCTAGTGAGGATAACCCAGCAGTGCTGTTCGAGGAACTAGCTTGTAATAAACGAGATGCCATAGGCTTGGCGAGAGCAGGAGGACAGATGAGGCGTGTGAAGTGCTCAAATGCTGGCACGTGCCGTGCTATCGTGGATTAGCGCAGAGACGAGAACTACGTGTGGGATTCGTCATCAATCATGATATACCTGGCAACATAGAGGAGTTGCACAGTACTAACGAAAGGGTGCAACTTATCGAATTTAGGCTGAGTCAGAGGTACAAACTCAGTGCAGGCCTACGCACCTGCATCCAGCTATGTTGAGCAGATCGCCGAAAGCGTGGAATCAGCATTGAGCTAAGTAAAAACAGTACACTGTACTGATGGACGACTTCAATGCGATGGTTGGAAAGAAGCAGGCCGGAGACCAGGCAGTAGGCGAATATGGCATAGGCTCTAGGAATAGCAGGGGGAGTTAATTTATAGTTTGCAGAGATAATAATTGGCCGATTAAGAATACATTTTTCTGAAAACGAAAGAACAGGCAGTGGACGTTAAAAAACCCCAGTGGTGACAAAAAATGAAACAGACTTCATACTATGCGCTCACTTTGACAACCTGCAGGATGTGAAGGTCTTCCGAGAGGCACGTTCTAGGGACCACGGGATTGTAAGGCCTCGAATTAACCTGAATTTGGAGAGGAAACGGAATAAACTATTGAAACGGAAGCCCAATAAAGAGTTAGCGGAAAGAGGGAAGGTAAAGAATATCAGGATATCGCAGCAGAACAAATATCCTGTTTTAACTAAAAAGGAGAACATTAATGATCAAGCAATGAACGGTAATCTTACAGCTATCATTAGCGAGTGGGCAGTAGATGTAGGTAACTATAAAGGAGAACCTTAATGTTCAAGCAACGAGCGGTAATCTGACAGCTATCTTTAGCGAGTGGCCAGTAGAAGTAGGCGGTAGAATGGCTCGATAGGATACCGGCAAGCTCTCTCAGAAGAACAAAGATCTAAACACGAAACACCAAAGCATGAGGGTATCTAACTCGACAGGGAGAATATAACTGGGACAGCTATCAAAATTTACCACTAAACTTAAGGCAACCGACATTAGGAAGTTTAATATGGAAGAGAATCGAGAAGGCTGTAAATAACGGAGGTTAGCTAAAAGCGGTGAAGAGGAGACTAGGCTTGCGAAAAAAAATAGATTTTTCTTTCGGAGATAAAGACAGCAATGCAATTGGCAATGTACATAGTTAATGTAGGCGAAGATTTCTACACAAATCTGTACAGTAGCCGATGTAATCGGGTCGTAAATCAGAGAGGCAGTAACGTACAGCAATGCGTCATCCCGCCAGTAACGAAAGAGGAACTAAAGACAGCCTTAGGAGCAATGCAAAGGAGAAAAGCAGCTGGTGAGGATCAGGTAACAGAAGATCTGTTGAAACACGGAGGAGAGATTCTGCTAGAAAAACTAGCCACCCTGTATAAGCATTGCCTTATGACCTCGACCGTACCAGAAGCTTGGAAGAACGAAAACATAATCTGAATTCATAAGAAAGCGACGCCAAGTAGTTGAAAAATTACACACCGATCGCCTTACTGTCCGTTGCCTACAAGATATTTACTAAGCTAATCGCTAATACAGTCAGGGCAACCTTAGACTTTACTCAACCAAACGACCAGGCAGGCTTTCGTAAAAGATATTCAACAATACACCATATTCCCACTATCAATCAGGTGAGAGAGAAATGCGCAGAATATAATTAGCCTCTACAATAGACTTCATTGATTATGAGAAAGCATTTGGCTCACTGGAAACTTTAGCTGTGGTACAGGCGATACGGAATAAGGGAGTAAAATAGCGTTATCTGAAAACACTGGAAGATTTATATAAGCACTGCGCAACTACCGTGGTCCTCTATAAAGTCAGCAATAAAATTCCATTAGGGCAGAGTGTCGGGCAGGGCGAGACGATCTCTCAAATGCCGTTGAGCGATTGTTTACAGGATGTATTCCGAGGTCTGCATTGTAACTAATGGGGATAAGAGTCAATAGACAATGCCTTAGTAATCTGCGATTCCGAAATGACAGCGCCATGCTAAGTCATTCAGGAGATGAACTGCAAAGAATGATCAATGTGTTCAACAGGGAGAGCAGTACGGTGGTTCTAAAAATTAATACGCAGAAAACCAAAGTAATGTGCAACAGTCATGGAATGGGACAGCTGTTTACAAATGGTAGTGAGGTTCTGGAAGTTGTAAGGGAGCACGTCTACTTACGAGAGGTAGTGACCGTAGATCTGGATCACGAGACTAAAGTAACTAGAAGAATAAAAATGGAGTGAAGCACATATGGCAGGTTTTCTTGTTGCCGGTACTCATTTACGGGGCATAAACGTGGAGTCTAACGGAAAGGGTTCAGCCTAAGTGAATGACAACACAGCGAGCTATGGAAAGATAAATGATAGGTGTAACGTTAAAAAACAGGAGTGGGCAGAGTGGGTGAGGCAACAAACGCTGGCGGTGAGTTTGGCAGCAGTGCGTGCGGTTTTCACAACACTAATCCAAGTTCTTGCTTGTGCAGGTGCGGAGCGCATACTTCCTTCGGCACGATCCGTTGGCTTCTGCGAAGGTACAAGCTGCGCTGGGAAAGCCGTATGACAAGCTGAAGCGTCGATTACGACGAGCATCGTTGCACCGTTATCCTCTGGGATCAGCTGGTGAACGTCGGCGCTGCCGCGCCTGCGCCGTGTCCTACCAGGCCACAGACCGCGCCTACATATACGGGCCGCTTTCGCGCGCTCTCCTCAGTTTGGCTTCAGTGCGTGCGGTTTTCACAACACTCCAATTTCTTCCTCGTGCAGGTGAGGATCGTTTTCCTCATTTTTATTACCTTACTGTTGTTGCGCGCACTGCTGCCAAAGAACCGTCCTAGTGTTTCCAATCAGTTATTTGCCATGTCAAACGTGAAGCAGCTTAGTAAGACGCTTGAGGATTTCAAACGGGAAATTCGTGCTGAACTTCGCGCCTTCAAACAGAGTGTAGAATATTGCAGTGAATCTTGTGACAGTGTCAACACACTCTGCGCAGAAATAAAGGCGCTACGTGAGGAACTTGCCAAAACACGCAACTGCAACCAAGAACTCGCTGCAGAAAATCAGAAACTGCACATGCGAATCACGGAATTGGAACAGTACTCACGGGCCAATAACCTTGAAATCAAGGGTGTGCCTGATAGCGGAGACGTTTTTGACACTGTGCAGAAGATGTGTGAAAAAGTAGGGGAGCCCGTAACTCGGGAAGATGTTGACATTTGCCACACAGTACCAACCAACAAGTCTGATGTAAAGAGCATTGTCGTACGCTTTGTGCGACGTGACAAGCGAAATACGGTATTAGCTAAAGCCAGGAAGGTCCGTTTTTCCAGTCAAGAGACATGGTTTTCCAAACCGATGATTCTGTATTTGTCAATGAACACCTGACTAGGCAAGTCAAACAGCTTTTGGGAGCCGCAGTAGCACAGAAACGAAAGGCAGCATGGCTATTTGTTTGGACACAAGGCGGAAAATTTTGTGCTAGGAAAACAGAATCATCAGACATGGTGAGAATCACCTGCCAAGATGATTTGAACAAAATGCAATAGTAGGACCTGCAATGCTTTTCCAAACTCACTGTCGCAGTAACAGCGATATGGCTACCGCACCACAGTGTAAATACTATGAACTGGACAATTTCAACAAAGCATTTAAAATACCGTCTCACTACTTCAGGGCATTTCACTTAAATGCTCGAAGAATTATAAATAAAGTGCACGATACTTCGATTACTTATCAGATAAATTTGATGCTATATTATTCACAGAATCCTGGCTTTCTGTAACTGATAGTTCACCGACAATACCAGAATATATTTATCACGGCATCGTGCGGCCCGCAAACCAAGGCGGTGGAATTGCTATGTATATCAAAGCCTCAATTACAAGTGAAGTTGTCAACGAATTAACATGCATTACATCCAGTGTTGAGTGCCTTGCGGTACAGTTGAAAAATATTCTTATGGCAGCTGTCTATAGGCCACCAATAGGATACAAGTCTCAATTTTTTGAATTCATGAAGACTTTGCTGTCAGGCCTCCATTCAATGCAAGGAGCCTTCTTGGTTATGGGTGACGTTAATATCAATATGCTGGGTGAAGATTCATCTTCTGAGCACCTGGAAACCATACTTCGAACTTTCGCTTGTTCAAATACAATTCCCTTGCCCACCCGCGTTACCGATACCAGTTCCACACTTCTAGATATCGGCATTACAAATGTACCTTGTGACCAGTGCTTATCAGGTGTGCTTTCCCTTGATATCAGTGACCACCTCCCGGTTTTTACATGTCTGCCGACAATGATTGTCAAACAAAAAGTCACTTATACCTCTACTTATCGTAACATAAGATCTACTCCCTCGAGAAATTTTACACCGAGATAGAAAATATTCACTGGGAAAGTATCTATGCCGAACGCGATCCTAGTCAAGCGTATCGCCTCTCAGCAAATTTAAGGCCTGCTATGAGAAACGTTTTTCCTTGGTGCACAATTCTAACCCAAGGAAACAAATACGCAAGCCTTGGATTATGACCACCTTGCATAGGAGAATAAAAGTAAAAAACAATGTACCACGCTTTCCTCCAATCACGTGATACTGTTCAACTAAAACAATTGAAGGCATTTCGCAACAAATTAAATGCCGATTTAAGGAAGGGAAAAATGTACTACTATCAGTGTCTATTTGCTGAAATATACAACCCAAGAAAGCTATGGCAAGAAATCAATAATTCATCCAATAACCTTAAAGCTAAGTGTCCTCTTAATATTGCAGCTTTTGCTGATGGGAAGACTGATATAGCGGCTTTAGATGCAATGAATGAGTTTTTTCCTAACGTCGGTGAAATCATTTCTCCCAACAGAGACTGTGCTAATTCGTTTTCAATACTTCGCCCAAGGCTTGAGAATTCAGTTATATTATACCCAGTAACTTCCCAAGAAGTCATCAGCTTCATTGCCAGAATTCGAAAGAATGTCGCTACTGGACTAGATGACTTGAGCAGTGTCCCTATTAAACATGTAGCACCGATCATAGCCATACCACTCGCATTTATAATCAATCAAATGACTGAAACTGGTATCTTTCCTTCGGACCTTACACAAGCGCTTATAACCATGGTCCACAAAGGGGGAAGTGTTAGTGATATATCAAACTATCGCCTGATATCTCTTTCGCCCATATTTTCTAAGGTTTTTAGAATGTTATTAACGCTCAACTGACAAATTTTCTTACTAAATACCATGCTATCAGTGGTTCGCAGTACGGCTTATAGAAAGGAAAATCAGTTGAAATGGCCTTATTACAAATCAAAGATGGAATACTTAAGAATATTGATAACAAACAATTCGCTGTAGGCTTATTAATTGACCTCAGGAAAGCATTTGACTGCGTAAACCATAATATATTACTCTCAAAGTTGCAAGATTATGGCAGACGTGGCGTTGCCCTTGATCTTATCAAAAGTTACCTCTCAGACAGGAAACAGTGTGTAAAAGTTGGTGACGTCACGTCTTCGATTACAACGGTAAAACATGGTGTACCTCAGGGGTCGATCATGGGACCTTTGTTGTTCATTCTGTATATCAATGACCATGTGCAACTTACCTCTCTCCCCGAAATTTGTCATGTACGCTGATGACACAAATATTTTTTTCTCTGCACAAACCGTAACTCAATCGAACACTGGTATAAATACTTACTTGATCAAACTTGAAGAGTGGTTGCATTTAATACATTAACCCTGAATGTTAAAAAGACTAAGTATATCATTTTCAAGCCACATAACAAAGCCTGTGACACTGAGCTAGTCATAAATTTTCAAGGTACAGTTTTGCAGCGTGTGACATCAGAAAAATTTTTAGGCGTATGGTTCGAAGAAACCATGTCGTGGAATGGGCATGTTAGCAAGATGACGATAGAATTAAGCAAAACAGTTGCGACTATTGGTTAAATGCGTCCCTACGCCGGGCAGCTACCGTGGCCGCGGCCAATAATGCGCGTAGCTCCGGCGGGTGAGGAGGCTCCGCTCCCAGAGGTGGCGCCGGCGGAGGAGTGCCGACTTTCCAGCGTGCAAAAAGTGACGATAGGAGAGGGAAAGGCAGGAAGACTCTGAAATTCAAATTTTGACCACAGATAATTCAGCTTCTGGAAAGCACATTAAAAAATTCGTTCTGGACAATATTCGTGAAGCGGCGTGCTTTAACATCCAAAGCATTCCGCAACTTAAAAGTGCCCCTTTCAGAACCCCTTTTGAGGCTGACGGAGTGGATTCCAAGAGAAGGCAAGCGTAGCAGGGGGTTAGAAATTTTAGTGGGATGAGGTAAGAAGTCTGCCGGGAAGCGGTTTCCGCAGCAGGCACAGGAGAGGGTGAATTGGAGAGATAAGGGAGCGGCTTTTGCCCTGCCCTGGGCGTAGTCAGGCTTACAATAATGGTTGTCGGGTTGAATCTTGAATAGAGAATTTGTACGGTGGACCACTTCCAGCACCGTGCTCTGGACTGGCGCTTATTCTCTGCATGCAACTGGTGCAAGTCTGATCCACAGAAATGACTTGAGGAGTATTCTCTTTAAAATCTGACGAGCATTTATTTCCATCGTTAAAGACTAACGCAGTTTTACTTCTTGCAAAAGCCTGAGCAACGCCCATCGAGGAAATTTTCCGCACACGATGGTGTTTTGGCAAAACATTTTACTCTACCAAAGATGCTGTCCTGAGTGCCATTGCAGTGCAATAAGATGTTACGGCTCATTACAGGCGCACATTTCTCTCATATGGATGAAGTTACTGACAATAGCTGTAGCTGCAAACGCTTGGTCTTTGTCACGTTCCATAAAGTATCTCCCCCCCCCCCCCCCTTCTAAATTCTTGAAGACGATAAACATTGCCGGGCTGGCGCAGAAATGTTCCTTAAGGGCTGAGGAAAATGTTCAAGGGTTCAAGAAGCGTTCTAAAAACTATAAAATTTTCAAAAAGCTGTCTTGTGACAGTCGCCGATTGTTTTTCCGTTGAATAAAAGCCGATAGAAACGGAATCTAGGCCTACCATGGATAGGAATTCATTCTCGCGTGAGGTATACCCGAGGCCTTCCTTTACCGCAGTAATTGAAAGGGTTCTTCACCGTTTGAAATGAATCAATGTATGTATGACGGACCGCACGATACTCCGCTTCCCAATTTTCGCAGTGTCGCTCGTAGGGAAGACTGCGAACGCTGTTTATTGTTTCGGTAACACAATGTGCCAATAATTAAACCAACTTGGTTCAGCTCCCGCTAATCAAATGTAGACTACTTCATGAAACCCTCAAACCCTCCTTACCATTAGCAGGAAATCGCGTGGTCTATGCATATACTGAAAGATATTCACTGCACTAAAGACAATGAAAAGGGGCTGCAATGTGGACAAAAGCTCCAGAGAGAGAATCGTTTCAGTTGTGTGAAGAAATACTCAAGTTTAAGGTGATAGCAGAATAAAAAAGGAACTTTTACGCAAAAACAAATGCATACTTTGGAAAAGAGGAACGGAAATTTTTGCACTTTGTTCATTAAAACTGCTCACGTACTCGTAATTTCGAAAAATTTCATCTTCTATGTCAAGGATACACTTCAGCTGTGGAGATATCGCTAGAACAATGGCATCGCTGAGTCAACGCTTGCTTTCACATTTACCGCGCGCTACAATGATTCGCTTCGTTCCGCCAGTTTTGCAGCAGACGTAAGTACCTGTTCAAATGTTCTCACCACATTGCTGTGCGTGTTTTCCTCTGATGCCGTAACTAGAGGGCAATTTCAAAACCATTTGCCTGGTGCGTTAGATGTCAGAGAGCTTCCTGCTATCGCTCATATCTTCCCATGTACACGCACCTCTTTCTGCCATTCTATTTTTTTTTTTATGGCGGCAGCTGAGAATTGTGTGTCGGAGGCATGCAAGGCAATGGTGAATTATTCACTGGAGCGAATTTTACCGCGAAGGAGGAGACACCACGGAACGAAAAAAAAAGTGGCTTGCATAACTGCGTAGATTTTACCTGAAGCACACCGGGCCTAATACAGCACATTCATCGCTGTTTGATGAGGATTGTAGGTTTTATCTAGAAAGTGTATTGCTGCGATGTAAAATACGCTCTGAAATATTTTGTTTTTTTTTTTTCCCTTCACTTACGAGTTAGATTTATAGTATTGCCGCCAATATTTGCAGTGTTTGTTCGTTTTTCAAATCTGCCGCGACACCACCTTATCGCTTTGTTTGCGACGCAAGACGCGACTAGATTTATCTCGATTGATCGCAGCCAGGCAAAGCTGATTCTATGTTGTTCCGGAATGTTCTAGTAACTTTGCGCCCTTTATCTCGAATGTTCGCTATCAGCTTTAAATTGAGCACGGCCGACAGCGGCGGGCATTCTGTTCGACGACCGCCGAGCACGCTTGTCGCTTCGCCGCCGCCGAGTGATTCAGTCCATTTTGGGTGCAAGTCAGCCCAATAAACAGTTATTTTAGAAGACCCTTTCGTCCGTCTTCATCGCTGCTTCGACTGCCGTCACCACTACGTGACATCTGGTGGAGGTGCGGGGTAACTTCCATGTTCCGGACGCCCCCTTCAAGTCGTGAACCCAGCCCTGAGCGCTTCGCACCCGAGTACGAGCCAGCAGCTCAGCGAGCCAGCCGACGTCTCCAGGGAGAGGAGCCTGAGTTCGGGAAATTGCCGGACCGCACAAGACAGCGAAAAGACGCGGCTACGAGCACCACAACCTCGCCGAAGATGTCGACACCGATCATACTGCAGCAGCCGCGGGTGCCGCCAACTTTCAATGGATCCCTAGGCGAAGACCCTGAAGAATGGTTGGATCAATTTGAGCGCGGGGCATCATTCAACAAGTGGGATGATGCGGCAAAAATTGTACAGGTGTTCTTCTCATTGGATGGCTCCGCACGCACGCGGTACGAAAACTACGAGTCGTCCCTTACGACATGGGAGCTATTCAAGAGAGAACTATTGAAGGTATTCACCAGAGTCGTGAGGAAAGAAAGAGCCGAACGACTCCTCGAGTCCAGGATCCAGCTTCCGAATGAGCCCGTCCGCGGTTACGTCGAGGAGATGAAGCGCCTGTTTCGCCGCGCCGACCCCGGGATGACCGAGGAAAAGAAAGTTCAGTTTTTAATGCGCGGCGTAAAAGAACAACTCTTTGCAAGCCTCGTCCGCCAGCCGCCAAAAACAGTCGAGAAGTTTATGCAAGAAGCCTGCACGATTGAGAATACCCTCGACGTTCGAGCTCGGCAGTACAATCGCCCTTCCGCTGCCTGTGCAATCCGTTCGGACACGCCGGCCACCACCAGCGACAGCTTGCGGGAAGTTATCCGCGAAATCGTCCGAGAGGAGCTACGCCGATTACTGCCATCTTCCCCACAGCCTCAAGCAGCGACTCTGATGGATGTGGTACGGGAAGAAGTGCAACAGGCACTTGGCACCCCGACGGCCACAGAACCCCAGGACATGACCTACGCCGCTGCAGTAAGTACTGCTCAGCCCCAGCGACAACCCCCACGTCCTCCCCGAGATGAGCCAATCGTTCCACAACGCCGCCTCCCAGCCCCCGCCCGCCCAACCTATGACCGACGCTCAAGCCCCAGGAAATGCGACGCCTGGAGGTCTTCCGACAACCGGCCGTTGTGCTTCCATTGCGGTGAGGCCGGCCATATTCTTCGTCACTGCCCGTACCGACGTATCGGTCTTCGAGGATTTGCCGTTAACGCCCCACGACCACGCTTCGGACAACGTCCGCACGAAATCGACGAGTACCTGCGTCGAGAAGAGTACACGCCGAACCGCTTTTCGCGCTCACCATCGCCGTCAACCTCGCGCTTTGCGTCGCCACGCCGCAGCTACGCAGCCGCGGTACGAGGAAAGTCGCCCAGCCCCCGTAGGGGAAACTAAAGGCAGCAACCTCTGGAGGTGAGGTTGCTCACGAGCTAAACGCCGAAGATCCTCCACCGACCACGCCCCATGAAGACGCTGCACCCGCGACGCCGCATGAAGAACCGACACTCGCTGCACCGACGCCGCACACAATGAGAACCTCGACCACGACGCAAGCTACCTTGAAATCGACGCCGCCACCCAGAGGAGCTTCGACCACACGCCCAACCCGTGACTCGCATACGCGACGAAGCCGTGACCCGACGCCGAGAGCGACATGCAATGCAAGAGCCAGGACCTCCGACCTAGAAGTGACTATCGACGGCCGGAAAGTTACCGCTCTAGTCGACACAGGAGCCGATTACTCGGTGATGAATGGAACATTCGCTGCGCAGCTCAGAAAAGTCACAACGGCTTGGGACGGCCCACAAATTCGCACCGCTGGGGGCCACCTCATTACGCCATCAGGACGATGCACAGCGCGAGTGACTGTCAAAGGACATACCTATCCTGCGACCTTTGTTGCGCTACCGCAATGCTCCCGCGAAGTGATCTTGGGTATAGATTTCCTTAATGAGCATCAGGCGATCATCGACCTGCGATCCAAGCTGATCACGCTTTCGACGGACGAAGCCATCGCTTCGATGAAAACTCGGGAAAATCACGTTGCCCTAAGTGTCCTGGAGGAAGAAGTGAGCGTCCCACCCCGTTCAAGCGTTATCGTGACCGTAGGCGCCACGAAAGCCATAAACACTGAAGCCATCATCGAGGGGAACATGCAGTTGCTACTAGACCGAGGAGTCAGCATCGCAAGAGGCATCGCACATTTCCGCAATGGCCAGGCCGAAGTACTGCTGACTAACTTCAGCGAAGAATACCGGCATATTAACAGAGGAACGACGATTGCTTTCTACGACGAAATATCTGACGTACGAGATTCCTTCGCCCTCTCCGACCCCTCCGCAGAAGATCCGCCTGACCAAGAAAACTCGCCCACTTTCGACATCAACCCAGCCCTGCACCGGAACAGACAAGACCAGATCCGCAATCTGCTTCAAAACTACAGTGAGTGCTTTTCGACATCGCCGAAGGTGCGACAGACGCCAATTGCCAAGCATCGCATTATAACGGATCACCACGTCCGACCTCTCCGTCAAAGCCCCTACCGTGTGTCTCCGCGAGAACGACAAGCCATCCGGGACCAAGTCGAAGAAATGCTTCGCGACGACGTTATCCAGCCTTCAAACAGCCCATGGGCGGCACCGGTTGTTCTAGTGAGAAAGAAAGACGGCGCACTTCGATTCTGCGTGGATTACCGCCGCTTGAACAACATAACAAAGAAGGACGTCTACCCCCTCCCCCGCATCGACGACACACTGGACCGCCTCTGCAACGTCAAATATTTCTCATCGATGGACCTTAAGAGCGGCTACTGGCAAATTGAGGTCGACGAAAGAGATCGCGAGAAGACAGCATTCATAACTCCGGATGGGCTGTTTGAGTTCAAGGTGATGCCATTTGGTCTCTGTTCCGCACCAGCGACGTTTCAGCGAGTAATGGATACAGTGCTGGCAGGCCTGAAGTGGCAGATTTGTATGGTATATTTAGATGACGTCGTTGTCTTCGCCTCGAACTTTGAAGAGCACCTCAAAAGACTTCGAACAGTACTAGACGCAATCAAGTCGTCTGGGCTAACTTTGAAAGCAGAGAAATGCCACTTTGCCTACGAAGAGTTGCTGTTTCTAGGCCACATCGTTAGCAAGGAAGGAGTACGCCCAGACCCGCAGAAAACAGCTGCTATTGAACAGTTTCAACCGCCGGCCGATAAGAAAGCAGTGCGCAGATTTCCCGGACTATGCGCATATTACCGACGATTTGTGAAAAACATTTCGCGCATCGCCGAGCCCCTGACCCAACTGACGAAGGCAGACGTGCCGTTTAAATGGGAAGCGTAGCAAGCAGAAGCCTTCAAGGAACTTCAGCGTCGTTTACAGTCCCCGCCGATCCTTGCGCATTTTGATCAAAACGCCGATACTGAAGTTCATACCGACGCAAGCAGCGTGGGACTAGGCGCCGTTCTCGTTCAAAAAAGTGACGGGCTGGAGAAGGTCATCGCATACGCTAGCCGTTCCCTTTCCAAGGCCGAGGCTAACTATTCGACCACTGAGAAGGAGTGCCTTGCCATCATCTGGGCTACGTCGAAATTCCGCCCCTACCTCTACGGACGGCCGTTCAAGGTGGTCAGCGACCACCACGCGCTCTGCTGGCTTGCCAATTTGAAGGATCCATCTGGCCGACTCGCTCGATGGAGTCTGCGTCTCCAGGAGTTTGACGTCACCGTCGTTTACAAGTCCGGACGCAAGCACACTGACGCCGATTGCCTCTCACGAGCCCCTGTAGATGCACCGCCGCTGGACGACGATGAGGACGCGTTCCTGGGACCCATCAGCGCAAACTCTTTTGCTCAGCAGCAACGCTCGGACCCCAACCTAAAAGGCCTCATCGAGTACCTGGAAGGCAAGGTTTCTTCACCCCCCGCTTCATTCAAGCGAGGACTGTCTTCTTTCTGTGTGCAGAATGAGGTCCTTGTGAAGAAGAACTTTACAGCGAACAAAAAAGCCTACCTCCTTGTTGTACCTACTTGTCTCCGCGAAGAAGTTCTACAGGCTTCACACGACGAGCCGACAGCTGGACATCTCGGGTTTACTCGCACCCTCCGCCGCATTCAAGACAAGTATTACTGGCCCCGACTGTCTGCCAATGTCGCACACTATGTGAAAACATGCCGAGATTGTCAGCGACGAAAGACTCCTCCCACACGACCAGCAGGATTTCTGAACCCCATTGAACCTCCCTCAAGACCCTTTCAGCAGATTGGCATGGACTTGCTTGGCCCTTTTCCAACGTCAACATCTGGAAATAAGTGGATCATCATAGCGACCGACTACCTGACCCGCTACGCCGAGGCGAAAGCCCTACCGAACGGAACAGCAGCAGAAGTGGCCAAATTTTTCGTGGAGTGCATTCTTCTTCGACACGGCGCCCCCGATGTGATACCGGAGGACAACTGCATACCATCCGCAGACCAACGGACTGACCGAGCGCCTGAACAAAACCTTCGCCGATATGCTCGCTATGTATGTCGATGCCGAACATAAAACCTGGGATGTCATCCTGCCTTACGTCGTCTTCGCCTACAACACCGCAGTGCAGGAGACCACCCAGATGACGCCTTTTAGGCTCGTCCATGGCAGGGATGCCACGGCCACGCTAGACGCCATGCTGCCCAACGTTACAGAAGAAGAGAACGTCGACGTTGCCGCCTACCTTCAACGCGCAGAAGAAGCTCGAAGGCTTGCCCGATTACGGATCAAAGATCAGCAGCGGTCCGACGCCAGACGCTACAACCTACGAAGACGCAACACGGAATACAAGCCAGGAGACCAAGTCTGGGTGTGGACGCCGAATCGCCGCCGTGGATTGAGTGAAAAGCTTTTGCGCCGCTATTTCGGCCCGTACAAGGTTCTTCGTCGGCTGGGTGAACTGGATTATGAAGTCATCCCTGACGCAATGACTGCATCCCAGCGACGCCGCGTACGACCAGAAGTTGTCCATGTAGTCCGTCTGAAGCCGTATTATGCGCGCTAAAGGCCGCTGCATTTCCATGCTCTATTTTCGCAAGATCCGTTTTTCCCCCTTACTAGTCGCATTATTTGTTTTAATGCATCGGGTCGATGCTTCTTTGAGAGGGGAGTATTGCCGCCAATATTTGCAGTGTTTGTTCGTTTTTCAAATCTGCCGCGACACCACCTTATCGCTTTGTTTGCGACGCAAGACACGACTAGATTTATCTCGATTGATCGCAGCCAGGCAAAGCTGATTCTAAGTTGTTCCGGAATGTTCTAGTAACTTTGCGCCCTTTATCTCGAATGTTCGCTATCAGCTTTAAATTGAGCACGGCCGACAGCGGCGGGCATTCTGTTCGACGACCGCCGAGCACGCTTGTCGCTTCGCCGCCGCCGAGGGATTCAGTCCATTTTGGGTGCAAGTCAGCCCAATAAACAGTTATTTTAGAAGACCGTTTCGTCCGTCTTCATCGCTGCTTCGACTGCCGTCACCACTACGTGACAGTATTGTATAGGTCATCCTGGACATTTTGCCTGCTCTAGCAGGCGGTATGTCTTGCAGTAAGCCCTCTTTGTTCTCGTCACCTGCATCATGTTGAACATACCAATATAAAGAAACATTTTTTTTTTCGCTGATCTGACCTGGCTGCAACAGTAGCTTTTGACCAAAAGACCAGGCTAAGTTCCGAGAAGAAATTCCCTGTCAAAGCTCCGGTGGCTGATACACAATCACTTTTTCTTATTGGCGGTCACTATTGAGAACAAGGTGGTTCTTATTGAAAATAAGCACTCCAATAAAATATATGCCCTCATCACTACTTCACCTGTCTCCTGTATTACGCATCAATGCATTTAAAACCACGGTCTACGTGAACTTAGCGATGTAGCGACTGGGTTGAACTTGCACCAATGTGTCTTATTCTAGCATCTTATAGCGCAACTTGGACTATTTTCGAATCAAATCAAGTTTGCTTAACATACGTACGCAATGTAGGCGGCACTGACAAAAAAAAAGTCTAATGTTTTCAGCTTCAAGCGGGTCTTTGCTCATTAAGAATTTTTGGCTCTATAGCCCTTTTAGTAGTAAAATATAATAATGAATCCAGCAGCCATCAACACCAAGGAAAGCGGAGAAGAAGGTTTTTTAAATATTTCATATTGATTAATAGAAAATTAGTATTGTAATATCTTTTCGGGCGAAAGGTATCGCTAGCCAAATTAGCTGCCGCCACCTCCGATGTTTGAACGGGAGCGCGGTTCCCGTCAAGCCGACAACTTTGTTTCTGCCGCGCTCCAAGCACTATGAACTGGTTCTGACTAAACA
Source organism: Amblyomma americanum (assembly GCF_052857255.1). Classification (NCBI taxonomy): domain Eukaryota; kingdom Metazoa; phylum Arthropoda; class Arachnida; order Ixodida; family Ixodidae; genus Amblyomma; species Amblyomma americanum. The sequence continues at coordinate 160,914,053 of NC_135504.1, read as the reverse complement.
AACTGAAAAATTGAATTTGATATCTGTAGTCATGTATACTTTTATCACTGCTGATATCCGTAGATGTCTACAGTCAAAGATGCACTTTCTATCTTCGTCTTAAGTGTAGTATTTCTTGAACACAAAGTGGACATTACTTGTCACTAAACAATCGCATCAACACAGTGCTTTGTTTTTGGTATATATACTATATTTAGCAGTATTTTTCGTTATCTTTTTCTAGCACTCAGCATGGACAGTATGAGGACATAAGCGGGACGGCATATACTTTTTCTCATTTTCGGTAAGTGCGTTTCCTCCTGCAATATAGAAATTTAAAAGCAATAATACATAAAATCTGTCATCGTCCACAACGATGCATATTTGTCATAACGCAGAAAAACAACCTCCTAGACTTGTAGCGGTTCGCACAGGAGAAGCACCGCCAACGATAGTTTTATCGGACGCTGTACAAGAGCAGTGACTTGCCAGGACACCTCCGGGAGCGTTAGCAAGCGGCTCATTATCGATAGGACGCACTTTGTTACCGGCACGGTCTGTATGATGCAGACACCTTTGGATCAGTTGACGACATATGGAATATGCTCATGTGAGCTCACTGCTCTTTTTTTTCTATTTTATAGGTTGTCTCAGTGTGTTAAATAAAGGCAACATAAGGGCCCCGGATCAGCAGAGCTTTGCAGGGCTTAAAACCTCTTAAAGATGAGCAAAATGTCGCTAGGCGCTAAAAAGAATCATTTTATGTGAAAAACTGTTTTGTAAAAAAGCCAGTTAAGCTGGAGAGTAAAACTTGTCATACCACCAAAACGCAGCGCAAAGAAATTAAACTAAAAATACATGCTCATACATACATACATACATACATACATACATACATACATACATACATACATACATACATACATACATACATACATACATACATACATACATACATACATACATACATACATACATACATACATACATACATACATACATACATACATACATACATACATACATACATACATACATACATACATACATACATACATACATACATACATACATACATACATACATACATACATACATACATGCGCATATGTAGTATAATTAATTAAATGGAATATCGTTTCCAAGAATATGATGACCAACTGTATAAGTAGTGGTAAAGGAACCAGTGAGAGCGCGAATTGATATTCATTGAAGCGATAAGACGCGATCTCTAGCATGGGCATGTCCAACACCCTTGGACAAATATTTTGCATATTGGAAAACTATAAGGTACTGGTATAGAAATAATAAAGGTAAAGGTCCATATTTTCGATGAGTAGAAAAATCCCTCTTTTGAAGTCTTCCCATCGCTCGCATCGAGGAGTTGATACTGCCATAGAGAACGAATGGGGAACGCTTTTGAGAGATAGCAAAAACGTTAATAGCAAAAAATGGAAGACTGCCGACGGGAAATATGAGGATATATTAATTGTTATAGTGAAATATTACAATTATGATAAAGATTTCGTTCGTAAATTCTATCCCGTTCAAAAATAATTTTTTCCAGTATTGATGGGTATGAAATTGTCGTAAGAATAACATATTAACCACTATGACGCAAATAAGAATACAACAGGACCTAATTAAGGAGCTTGGTGGTAGGTGCAAAAGTTTTGTTTGTAATTGATGAACGTTCAAAAACTGTCGGCGAATAAGAGTCAAAACAAAGTGTTAATAATTTAACGCGCGGTTCACACTTATGGCTAGAAGTCTCTCGTTGTATAGTAGGCTTCCGCTTGTGTAACACCAGTATTCCATAAAAGATAATTTTGTTAATAATAATAGCAAAGAAATAACTCATTGTATTGAACTCTGCCCTAATTTTGGATTAATGTTAAGACAATTGATCGCTTTGCTGATAATACGCGACTAGTCTTACAGAGAACAACCTATTGAAGTCATCTTCATATCTCTCAATGTAGACAGACAGACGGGCGGGATTATTGAGAAGGTCATAACTGACATGTTGCACAGTAGCGGAAACAGAAGTCTTGCGATATGCCATGAGAAGGGACAGAATGCGTTCAAAAAGGGGATTGATAGTTAAAATGCACGTTGTGTAAAAAAGTGGGCAAAGGGGAGCACAGTTGTCATGAATAAAACCGCAGCGGTGGCCAAGTGGTTGAGCATCCGCCTCGCATGCGGGAGGTGCGGGTTCGATCTCCAGTGCCGCCGGGCACCCACCGGTGATACAATGGGTACAAGCTTTCCCCTGGTCTGGTGCTCGGCTTCTGTAGGGTGAAATGCTTGGGGAATGGGTCTTTGACCCCACCTTGAAAAATTGAAATTACCTTGTGCCATGGCGCTCTTTGGCCGCAGATGCCCTTGAGCCACAAAAGCCAATAGTCATTATCACAGATGTCAGAAAAACGTTGCTTCCTTAGAAAGTGTGGAACCTAAAGCGTTTGGAAACTATCAAATGCACCTCTGAAGTAAAGTCAACATAAAACTAACGGATTGTTTTTGTTATTTTTAACTAAATAACAGTTAAGACAAATGATACAGGGCTCTAGCAGAAATTCATCCGTGTGTGAATCCATTACGATTTCATCGAAGCAAATCGTTTTGAAGCCAGCGGTAACCCAATTTAAGGTATAGAACTCTCTCGAGCACTTCACCAAAAGCGTATCGGCCTACAGGAATTCGAAATGCGTATCGGTGCTTTCGATTCGGGAATAAAAATATTTCTGCTGGTTCTTTGCGGAGTGACCAAGATTGAAGGCAGAAACAAAAAAAAACACAGAATAAAATATAAAAAGCGATTGTTAAATAAGGCGAGAGAAAAGGAGAGATAAAATCTGCTCCTGAAGAATAATTCAGATCTATTTAAAGCATTACTGCTTCAGTATCCTCAACAGCGAATGTTGAATATTTAACTGAGATGCGCTGAGGCTGCTCAATAGCGCCCCAAGCTCGAGTATGGAAAGAGAGCTCCAATGAAAGAAATCATCTACAGCCCTGTTAGTACGTAGAAGCAGCTTTATATTGTCCTGATACATTTCATTATGTGCGCCCTCAGGGTATTGTAGGGAAACAATTACTGAAGGCAATCTGGGCTTTCCTAATACATATTTGTATGGCTTCCCAAAGGGCAATTTGCAAATGGCAGTACGGCAAAGCTTCCTTATATAATTGTCATGTGTGCGGCTGAGCTTGGATGTGTACGTAGAATGAGGTTTATAATAGGTTGAATGCGAGAGAGTTTTGATGTTAAATGCTTACAAAATGGGGACGAAGATCGCACAAACGGGACCATTCATGCGGAAATCAACCATCCACCAAATGGATCCTTCTGGAAATTTTTGTTTTACCAAGTACAAGTTTTTGTTGTACTGTGAAAAAATGCCGTCAGATTATGCTCTTCCATGATCAAAGGCAGGCGTTGAAGGCCGCGGTTGATTGTGAAAATTGATACCTAAGGCAGAGGAGATAACCGCGGAATTTAAAGAATGGACTTGGCTGTGATAAGCAGCTCGAACTGCGACGAAGGTTGGCACTGAAAAACCTGCGATCAGACAGTTGACAATTCTCTGTCACTTTCCGCGAATAGCCCTATATGATAAGCTGGGAGCAGACTAGGTGGCACCTGTGTATCTGATAAATCAAGCAGAAGCGAGCGCTAATCAGTATTGCACTTTTTTGTCGTGCAAGCCGCCGCGTTGGCTCAGTGGTTATGGCGCTCGGCAAATGACCCGAAAGACGAGGGTTCAAACACGGCCGCGGTAGTAGCATTTCGATGTAGGCGAATTACTAGAGGCCTGTGTACTGCGCAATCTCAGTCCACGTTAAAAAACACCAGCTGGTGGAAATTATTTGCAGCCCTCCCCAATGGCGTCCGTCATAGTGTCTGAATCGCTTTGGGACGTTATACACCACAAAATCAAACCAAACCGATTAGTGCAAGATGGTTCAACGCGCTTAACTTTTTACAGAACGAGAGGCAAAACACAAGCACTAACACACAGCGCGAACTGGTTTTAATGGTGGAAAGAAGTGATCTTTTATACACATGACGTGAGCATCATTAATGGCAAACAGACGGAAGAACATACCGGTGTGAGCAATCGCAGTTAGATCCAAACAACACACTCATCGCGATAGCCTAAGGATGTCAACTTCTTCCTCAGACAACGAAAAAGACACCTACTAGGCCCAATTCTCGCCATTTTATGATTAGTGCAACTTGAGGCGTACGAGGTCTTGTATATTAGCGGCGGGGGGGGGGGGGTTCGAAATATTAACAACAAGCACGTCATTAGAGACGGCTAAAACTTGAACATGAGGTCCTGCAAGATAAGTAACATTTTTTCCGGAGAAAATGTTTTTAGCGTTAAAGTTAGCGCGAATGACAGCTTTTGTCTGTGCGGGTAGTGTGTATACAAGTAGCAAGCAAAGCGAGAAGAGCTCGATATCCGTACGAGGTGGTGCATATGGGGTGATATATTTTAAGCATTACACATTTAAAAAAAGTGGCGCTGATAGTGCAATATTTGTCCGTAAAGTTTCCAGACGGATTTATTTTCTTCTCTGGAAATGATTCCCCAAATAAATGTTGGTGCGTATGTGTAGCGCCATCTTTTCAGGCTAATCTGAACTTTTTATGTTAATTGCTGTGACAGCCGCTACATGGGACTACATGTAGAAAATACGTTGTCACTAGTAGTTCCCGCAATCTACTGTGAGTGAATGTCGAGAGATGGAAGTCAACCTCGAACAGCGTGTAAACATAAAATTCAGTGTGAAAGTTGGCAAGACAGCCACACAGACGTATGAGCTCCTTCGTGACACTTACGGCTGGGAGACGTTATCGCGGGCACGAGTTTTCGAGTGGCACAAGAACCGTTACACCATCAATGCCCCTTAATTCATTCCTAATTAACCTTAGTTAACCAGTAACACCTTTAATACACCCTTAATTCAACCTTAATTCAGCTTTCATTCACTATTAATTCACCTTAATCCACTATGGACATTTTTCATTGAGACAGCGCACGCATTGGCCCGAGGACTCACACACCGGGACCCCAATGCGGTCTCGTCGAGTAGAGAGTCCCTTCAGACGAGCGAGGAGCTGAACACGTACCAAGATATTCTTAACCATTACAGATTAGGAAGACAGACATTACCTGGAGCATGCAAGGGCCTCAGCAAAAAGGAAGAGGTCATATGGAGAAAGTTACACGCGGGACTTTTTCCGAACCCACTCGCACTAAGCAGATGGCATCCGGCGATCCAAGACCCCAGGTGTAAACAGTGTAATGAAATAGCAGACATGATCCACATGGTGTGGACATGCCCTAGCCACAACGAACCAGACAGGAATATAGAGTCCTGGGAGGCTTTAATGGCCAGCCAGAAAGAAGAAGAACAAAAAGAAGTCATCCGTCTGGCCCTGGACACCGCTGAATCCCAAGGGATCCCAGCCTGCTGAAAGGGGAGGAAGATGACGGCGGTCAAGACTCGTCTTTTTCGCCCTCTGATTCCTTGACGGGTGCAAATAAAGTTCTTTCATCATCATCATCATTCGATTATCTGCGCATTTTCCCTCGTTTCAGCTCAGTATTCATTTCGGGTGTTCAAACTTTGCGCCACGCGTTGGTCCCGCCCACATCCGGGCACGTGGTCCCGCACTTCAGGCATTTTCAAATCTAGTGCCACTTTTGTTCTGGCCCCGCACACTTTTTGGTCATTTTTGGCTGCAATTATTAACTGTTCATCCGATCCGGAAATTGTCTGCTTGTGCAGCATCCTCACATCACCCTCTTTCGATTACAACCACTCGTTTGACGCTACCTCTTGTGAGTTCCACACAACTGCTGCGGACACGTTTTTGTGGACACTATCTTTCCAACAAAGCATAGCAAATCTTTAGCTTCAAAATAAAACAATAAAATCAGGCAACTGCTTCACTGCCATTTTCTGGTTTACAAATATTTAATCAGGAATTAGGCTCAAAATGTTGCCGCTCCATAGCCACGCACGCCACGAATCTTTGCTTCATGGACTCTAGCACTCGGTTCAGATCCTGCGGGGGAACATTCGCCCATTCGCGAAGAAAGGCACGCGTAGTAAGGGAATCAGCAAAGGAATCAATCGGTGGTGGAAAAAAATTGAAGGAGAAAGTTAAGCTCCGTCTTGAGGGTATCACGAGATACCGTAATGGGTTAATCCCCACATATGGAGAATGCAATTGTCTACTTAACGTTTATAGACACCTGGGAGTACTGATACCCCTGCTGGCGCAGTGGTGCACCTGTTAAGTGATGCGCCACTGCCCAGCGATGGGCCTTGCGCAGTGCAGGTTGGTCTTCTTGAGCGACCAATAAATAATTTAACTGCCCACCTTCCACGGTGGGCAGTTTACTGACTATCCAGTTGCAGGTTGTGTTGACGCCGAAAAGTCACGTGACCTAGGTGGCCCACCTGCCTCCTAGGTTGCTCTTTGGGCACCACCTGCCGTATTCATGCTCGTGACTTTTCGCTCACTCGTCTTTAACGTTATCGCGTCAAAAGCAGTTGCAACATCATCAGAAATGCAGTTGAATATTCACTTGTCCTGTGTACTGGAAACATCACAAAAGAAGATTAACAAAGAAAGAGGAAATATATAAAAAATAAAAGCCAGTGGTTAATATATTTAGTGCGCACTTTCCGGTGCACAAGGCCGTTATCGGCAGATACATTCATGGAAAACCTTCCTGTTTCTTAAGGCAGCAGTTTTCGCTTACGGCATTCATTTCGTAAGCAGCATTCAGTTTAAGCACTTTATTCTGCATGCGGCAGTATGAGCTTCGCCGTTGTTGCCACTGGAAGGAATTCCCTTTTTTTTTCTTTTTGTCGCTCACCGGTCAGAGCATTCTGCTGCAGGGCCGGAGGGCCTGGGTTCTGACGGAAGCGGAACGCAAAAGGCGCCAGTGTGCTCCTCTGCGATGTGACCCCACATGAAAGAAACCCAGGTGGCCTCAATTTATCCGGAACCCTCTACTACGGCGTCCCTCATAGCTCGCCGGTGGCTTCGGGGCTAAACCGTAGAATAAATTTCCAATATTTAGTTTGTGGTTAGTACTGGGCCAAGCGATATAGGGCACCGCGGTTCTGCGTTCAGCCAGCTGACGCGAACCATAAGATCCTACGCAACGCGACTATTATTTATTTTTTCCCCGTTTTCAAACCATGCCAGACTCTCAAGTCGCCGATTCCTACAGCTGGATGGACGCGATAAAATAATTGGTATGGTGCATTGCTTTCTCGCATTGGTCGAAGTGGACCGAAGAAAAATATTGCAAATATTCACTAGGGAATAGCAATATACTTGATTAGGAGCGTGGAATCTGCAGGTCGACATAAATTGGTTAGAAAGTGAGGTTCAGAATTATTTTGCCTTTAGAATTTCGTTTGGCAATGAAAAGCACGGCATTTAAAATACACCACAGCGGTACATCATTTTCATGAATGAAATTGACTGAAATGGCGGTTTCTATGAGTGTTATAATTGATGTGTCATGCAGGAAGTCGCTAAAGCAATTAAGCGTCTTGAAGCGAACGCACAACTTCCATGTCGCGTAGGAAAGCGAGCTTCGAGGTGATGTTGTAGTCCTTTACATATAACACACTAACAAAGTAAAATTGTATGTGTATAAGCGCTCCCCATAACGTGTTTTAAAGCTAACGAGTAGGCCAGTTTTCAAAAATCTGTTTTTTTAAACCCCACAAGCGCATGCCAAGTTACAGGAGATTTAAACGATAATCACATCTCTTTACAAGATTTCTCAAGAGCGACAGGTTCTATGCAGTAGAAAGCAAGGTCTATGGTTCTGTAATTCTTTGTAGAAAATTTGTTCCAGTTACTTTGCTGGTTAAGTTTTCGAAAATTGTAAACAACCGCTTTTTTTCGCACTTCAGGGTCTTTTAATAGTGCGCATGTCTTCTAAAATAATTTTAAACCTGCATATAAAGTGGATTAAGTGAATTGTGCCTGAATATCGTGATGCACTTGATCAGAGCCTGTAGCCGCCTTAATGATGCACGTAACTCTAGTAATTTCTTCGCGAGTAGTTGGATAACTAGAGGATGAGTACACGATGTTGTTTCAAAAACGGTTTCAGAAGACCAATGCTCTGGCCATAGTCTTCGTCGAAAAGCGGTCGCATTCGAATGAAAGAAAATCCTCAGCTCGTACTCAGCACCTGAAACCGATATCACTCAGCAGCCTTGGTGGGATTCATTTCCTTACACTGCTAAGCATTCGGGTTTCAGGTTTATAGTTGGCTGGGCTGCTACCACGTTCATCTTAAAGGTTCAGCTTAAGTTAAGGACAACGCAGCCAGCCATGGAAAGAAAAAAGGTAGGTGTAACGTTAAGAGACAGGTAGCGTATCGGGCAGAATGGCTGAAATAACAAACGTGGGTTAATGACATCCTACTCGAAATCAAAAGAAAGAATTGGGCTTGGGCAGGGCATGTAATGCGAAGGGAAGATAACCGCTGGTCATTAAGGCTAATGAAGTGGATTTCAAGAGAAAGTAAGCGTAGCAGGGGGCGGCAGAAAGTTAAGTGGGCGGATGCGATTAAGAAGTTTGCAGGGATACGGTGGCCAGAGCTGGCAAAGGACATGCTTAATTGGGGAGACATGAGAGAGAGGCCTTAAATTTGCCCTGCATTGGGTGTAGTCAGGCTGAATATGATGATGACCAGCAAGGGAGGCCTTGCACAACTGCTCGGTCGACAGGCTGAACCCGCACCTCCCTCCCCACACTCGGCTGCCGATAAGCGGCGAACCGGCACCCCTCCCGCTGTCCCAGCGCGGCTGGGGATGGCAGCTGGCCATAAGCAGGAACGGCCAGATAACGGTATCGCGTTCCATTCCTAAAGAGGAAGCTTTTCAAAGAGCGAGATAAAAAAGAAAAAGAATAAAAGACACAGAAGTGAAATGGGCCTGTATATTAAAATCATTTGGCTTCCTGCAGTGGTCGCAGTAGCAAGAAGAGTTAAATGCAGTGCTTGAAAATATATAGGGGAGTGCATACAAGAAGAATCAAAAAGCTCATCAGGATTTCACTCATTGATATGGGACCCGAATTATCTTTACATATCACCAACGAGTTCTCGGCGCTGCCCTGTCATCTAGATAATGAGTGCAAAACAACGAAAAGTAAGGAGCAAGCGCAGCCGGCTGTAATTAAGTTCCAGATAAAATTCAAAGAAGCAGAAAATACATGTGTAATGCTGGTTCCAGCTGATAAATGAAGCATCGCCTACGAACCACTGTTATGAGCGTGGAACCCGTGGTTTATATTCGCAAGCTCGATGGGATCTCACTAAGCTAAACTTCTATTACATTTACATTTTAGACTTTTTTCCAATTACAGTCAACGCACGGTCTTGCCATTTACTGCTCGTCGATCTGGGAAAGTTATCTCGGCTGTCGTGTCTGTGCGCGTATTGATTGTTCGCGAATGATATAAATAGTGGCTGCTGATTCAGCGAATTTAAGAACTTCGATATGCTCAAGCTACTGCACCGGGAAAGTTTACAGTCCTATCTAAATAGAGAGCATTCCGCAACCACGGTCATACTTATTCTGGTGACTGCTTATTTCTTACACCCCAATCGGAAAAGCTGTGGTTTGCTTCCTTTGAGGGTGCAAATACGCCTTGATATGTGTTTACTGTTAAATCATGCACGAGGCGGACAAGATTTAGAAAAAAAACAATTTGTAACGCCCACGAAGATGTTAAAATGAGATTCGTAGGCTAAAGAGAAATAAGATCACGGGTCTCTCTCTGGTAGGTGAGGTGCCAGTGCCTGTTGGGTTCGTCTCTTCTTCGCAGCAGTCATCGCAGCACTTAGTTCCTGCACATAGTGTGCCCAGGAAGTTAATGCATCTTGATGGCTCCCGTCTCAGGGAAGGATGAGCAGAAAAAAAAAACATATTGGTAAGCTGTGCGTACGTGTCCCACTTGTAACGCCTGACTGGTTGGTAATGGGTGAGCGACTCGTCCACGTCCTCAACGGCTGCGCCCGCCAAGGAGGAAGCTCACGGTAATACAGCCAGGAACTGTTTGAAGCGGACCTGAAAGCGGCGTCTCCGTCCAGGAACGTTGCGGTCCCGGAAGGGACCGGCAAGACTTCGACTCCTGCGAGGTCCGAGCTGACGGTCCGTAGTCGTTGAGGTTTTGCCGGACATCTCCACCGAGTTCTTACGTGTGAAGGTCGCGGTCAAGTCTGGGACGGGGTCAAGTCAAACGTCGTAAGTCAGAAGTGGGTGGCTTGAGAGCCCAGAGCGAGAGTGACCCGTGATCGTCTTTCCCTTCAGCACGTGAATAATACCTTGTCTCCGAGGCCTTTGCAGTACGAATGTGATGGCACTTGTTTTTAACTGAACTCATTGCTTTTGTAGAAAGGCATCTTTGCTTGCCTACATTACAGAACAGGAGCAGGCGTACTGCGAGTACCCTGGGTGAATGCGAAATTTACGAGTGCGTTCATCTAATGAGAAAAGAGCAGTCGTTAGCATTTATTTCAGTGTTCTAGTTCGGAGTTCTCTAAACCGTAAGTAAAGCAAAAGTGCTTATCGGGACCAGTTGGCGGTTTAAATGTTTCTGCCAAGAACATTTGCTTTAAGAAACACTGTTCAAGCAGCAATTCTTCGAATGGAATTTTATGAACTGTCAACTTAATAAAATCACACTTAGAACGTTGAAAAACAAGCCCATTTTCAGTGTAATATAGCCATTTCTAAAAAGGAAGAGAACATGGCTTGATACCGATAAGAGAATAAATTTCAGCGAACAGACCTGATTGCCACTGGTTATAAAACTATAGATAAAATGCGCTGAGCGCCGAACGTACGATAAAACGAGAATATTAAAGCCCATTAGCGAACTGCTGGAATCCTAAACGGGAGCGGTAATGTGACTCAGTCATCGCCTACCAAACGCCGTCCACAAGCTCGATGGGTTTACCAAAAGTAATTTATGGCCTTCGTATAATCGCCGCCAACCAGCGTAGGTTTATCGGAATGTTAAGATATCCTTTATTAGCGTAAACGGCATCCTAAATTAGAGGATAACTTCGGCAAAGCTGTAGCAGAAGGAAGGTTGAAGCTGAACAATAGTCTACTCTAAGATTAAAATTTTCAACATGCTTCAACTACATGGTTAAAGGACACGTGGTTACGTGAAGGTATTTCAGCCTTTCAAAAGTGGGATCTGTTTGAGCAGGATAGAAAGAATATGGCTCTTGGAACGTCGTCGCGAATCAAAGTTCTGAAGCGTTTTCCCCTTCATGAGCTCGGGTACAGCTCGAATGAGTCGCAGGGGGGCTAGGTATAATTAGGTAAGGAGCATATGTCTTCCACATAAGCAATAACACAGCTTCAGTTTACCACACAAAAACACAAAGGAGCAACACTCACGTTTCGAACGCTAAGATTGCTTGTTGAGCAGCCATTTTGCGCGGCGTTTAGTGACAAACGGCAGGCTCATATTTTCAAGGAGATATTGCAGATTCAACACGTGCCTAATACATTCTATGGTAAAGCGTATTTACTTACTACCCTGGTATTTACTTACTGTCTTGGCCTATTTGCGCTTCTATGAAGCGTTTATTTTATAGGACGATGAACAGCGTGCGCTATAGGCCTTCACTTCACTTCACTTCACTTTAATACCTTAAAAACCCTCGTTAGAGGGTATTACATAAGGGGTGGGGCACACAGAAATGAAAAACAGAAAGACTAAACAGATAAGTTGAAAGTTATACAAATATAAGATTATCACTAAGCAAGTACACGCGTGATTTCTTCGATGAACAATGATTGGCATGTGATAGCAGCAAGTTCACGGGGAAGGCCGTTCCAGTCGTTCGCGGTCCGGGGGAAGAATGATGAAGAAAATGTAGTGGTGCGGGCGCGAGGTCGTGACACTTGCTGCTGATGGCCGGTGCGGAGGGAGATGCGTGGTGGTGGTGCGCAGATGTAGGGTTCCTGTCGTAGCTCAGAGTAAAAAAACTTGTGAAACAAACATAAACTAGCAATGTAGCGGCGATGAGCAAGGGTAGGTAGGCTGGACTGTGATTTGAGGGATGATATGCTGATATCAAAAGAATACGATGAATGAATGAATCTAGTTGCTCGGTTTTGAACTGCTTCAATTGAATTACAGAGATATGCTTGCTTTGGAGACCAGATGGGAGATGCGTATTCTAGTTTTGATCGGACTAATGATTTGTATGCGAGGAGCTTGACATGCTGAGGTGCAGAGCGTAGGTGACGCTTTAAGAATCCTAGTGTTCTGTTGGCGGATGATATGATGTTTGAAATATGCGTATTCCATGTAAGATCATGACAAATATGAACACCAAGGTATTTGTATGATTGGACAAGATCGAGAGGAACGTTAGATATGCTGTATTGGAACAGAAGAGGGTAACGACGACGATGGAACGACATATATTTGCATTTACTTGTGTTAAGTGTCATTAGCCATTCACTACACCAGTCTTGTACATGAGTTAAATTATTTTGAAGGGATTGTTGGTCAAAGGTGTTAGTGACTGTTTTGTAAATAACACAATCATCAGCAAACATCCGAATATGGCAATCTAATTTCTCAGGTAGGTCGTTAATATAAATTAGAAACAAGAGTGGCCCAAGGACGGATCCTTGGGGCACGCCTGAGGAGACTGGTAGGAGGTCAGACATTTGGTTATTGACAACGACTGATTGGAAGCGGTGAGTTAAGAATTCTTTTATCCATGCTAGTATGTCGGGATGCAAGTTTAGGCGAGAGAGTTTCAGAAATAAGTGGTTATGAGGTACCTTGTCAAATGCTTTAGCGAAGTCGAGAAAAATTGCGTCAGTTTGGAGGTTAGCATCAAGATTGGCATGCAAGTCATGAACGTAAAGTGCTAGTTGACTTTCACATGAGTATCCTTTGCGAAATCCGTGCTGCGATGAGTGAAAAAAGTTATTTGAATCCAGAAAATGCATTGTTAAAGAATAAATGACGTGTTCCATGAGTTTACATGGTATGCTGGTGAGTGATATGGGTCGGTAATTAAGTGGTGAATCTTTGTTACCCGACTTGTGGACCGGAACGACCTTCCCCACTTTCCAGTCATGGGGTATGACACCTGTAGAAAGAGACTGTGAGAACAGCAGGCATAAAAATTTGGCAGAAGTATGGTTAACGTTTTTTAGTACCTTGGTGTTGATTTCGTCAAAGCCGGCAGATGATGACAGTTTTAGTTTATCTATGAGACATGATATGCCGGCCTCAGAGAAAGTAACGGCTGGCATTAAACTTCTTTGGTCATTTGCTGTCATGAGGGGGGGGGCGGTTCCTGTTCATGAGTTAATACAGATGCGAAGGCAGAATTAAATATGTTAGCACACTCGACATCAGAAACAGCACGCCCGGAATCATCAGTTAAGGTAATAGTGCGTATAGATTGCGGATTTAAAAGCTGCCAGAATTTAGTCGGGTTATCTTTAAGTATGTTGGGAAGGTCAGTATGATAAAATGAGCGTTTAGCGTTTTTTACTGCGACCAGGTATGTCTTTTCGGCAGCGTAATATTTTTTCCATACGTAGTCATTTCCAGTCTGTTTAGCACTGCGGAACAAGCGTTTCTTTTTGTTTTCTAGTCTTCCTAGAGCCTTGGTAAACCATGGTTTCTGTTTGGTTGCGCGGAAGCTGCATTTGGGAATATATTTGTTAGTAAGTTCGTTGATTTTATGAATAAACATCGACCAATTTTCGTGGATGGTTTGTTCCGGGAAAGAGTGCTGAAAAGATGGGAAATAAGCTTCCAACGCCCTGTTTATAGCCTCATAGTTACCTTTGTTATAAAGGGTGATTGTTTTTTTGGAAGTTTCTTTTATTGTTGGAGTGAAGGTAAAAGACGCATGGATGACTTTGTGATCACTAATTTCCCGGAGATAAGTAATGGAGTTGAGGCATTCGGGGTGGCTAGATAGTATAAGGTCAAGAATGTTTGCGGTGTCTCCGGCGATGCGTGTAGGCTGGGTTACTAATTGAGTAAGATTAAAATTTAAGCACACATCCACAAACTCCTGTGATTCATGCTGTCTAAAAATAGGCTGATGAGGGTTATTCCAATCTATGTCAGGATAGTTAAAATCTCCAAAAAGAAGCACGTGTGCATTAGGGTGTTTTGTTGTAAGTTGGTTCAGAATGTTGTGCAGCTTTCGAGGGAATTCGGGGTTATTGTGGGGGGGCCTATAGCAAACACCAATTAGTATAGACACTGGCGTGGCGCGACAAAGCAGCCATAATATTTCGAGGTCAGATTGGATGTTAATGTGGGAACACTGTAGTTGATTGCTGGTAGCGATAAGGACGCCTCCTCCTCGGGGGACTTTGCGATCGGCACGGAAAAGGTTAAAATTAGGTAAGTTGCACAGAACTTCAGTGTCGCCCACATTATCGGTCAGCCAAGTCTCTGTCAGCACAAGCAGGTTAGAGCCTGTTGAAGATACAAGGCTGGATACACTATCGCACTTTGAAAGCAGACTGCGTATATTAGTATAGATAACCGAAAAAGAAATATTCTGTCGAGGGGAGGTATGGCGTGGATTAGATAAGTGACGATTGTGCGGTGAGCGCTATGCTATTTCTTTCACCATTTCGGTGGCAGCATCAAAAGTGTAGCGTTTTTTGCCGAGAAATAGGGTCTTGTACCGCAAAGAAAACGGTCCGGTTTCTGCTCTTGCAAATGCGACAAGATGTTTGCGGGCTTTTTGAACAGAGCGGGTAAAATCTTCTCCAATGCTATAGTTCGTGTCCTTCAGCATAGGACCTTTGGAAAGGATAGTTTCTTTGGTTTTGAAGGAGACGAATTTTGCTATAATTGGCCGTTGGCGGTCCTCGTTATGGCGTCCCAAGCGATGGGCACGCTCTATCTGACTGGGCTCTAAGGTTAACTTTAACTTATTCTGACAGTGCTTAATTATTATTTCTTCAGATTCGATGAATGATTCGCGGGGATTGGAGTCTGGAAGGCCATAGAATATCAGGTTGTTGCGGCGTGATCTGTTTTCTGTGTCGTCTATTCGGGCCTCAAGGTTAGTAACAAGAGCTGCCGTCCCGGCGGCAATGGAATTGACGGATTCTAGATCAGATTTTAGGGTAGCAATGTCCTGAAAGAGGCTTTTCAGGTCTGCTAGGCGTTTGCTCAGGTCGGAAATGGTTTGGTCGACAGAACGCATCTGACCTTTAAGGTCCTGTACATCCGCGATTATTTGGCCTTGACCGGCTGACAACTTCTTGAGTTCAGCAAGAACACTATCAAGTTTGTCCGGACCAGGGTTCATCTCAACATCTCCGGACAAAAGAAGAAGATATTTTACAACAGAAAAGCATTCACCAGCAATAGAAATGCAACACTGCAGGCTCGGAAGCTGTACCAGGCAACGGTCACTACATTTTTTAGAAAAGAGGCAGTATGATGGACTAACCTGCGTAGCGAAAACCAGTGGATGAGGAGGCTGCGACATGGCACAGCTACCGAGCCCACAGAGCGCGGGCGGAAGGCGGTGCTCTTTATATGTTGACAGGGTCGATGTTGTCGCTGGCGGTTGCGCTTGCCATCCGATGTCGAGGGTCCAGGAAGGGGGCGCTCTTTTCACCGATGCATCTGCGCTGCTCAAACTGAATGGTCCGTTGTACCCGACGCAGACCGGCCGCTCTGGGTCCGGTAGAACAAGCCACGAAGTGTCGAAGATGACTGGGAAGATGTAGGCAAAGGCAGGCGCGAGCACCTGCGTAGCGAAAACCAGTGGATGAGGAGGCTGCGACATGGCACAGCTACCGAGCCCACAGAGCGCGGGCGGAAGGCGGTGCTCTTTATATGTTGACAGGGTCGATGTTGTCGCTGGCGGTTGCGCTTGCCATCCGATGTCGAGGGTCCAGGAAGGGGGCGCTCTTTTCACCGATGCATCTGCGCTGCTCAAACTGAATGGTCCGTTGTACCCGACGCAGACCGGCCGCTCTGGGTCCGGTAGAACAAGCCACGAAGTGTCGAAGATGGCTGGGAAGATGTAGGCAAAGGCAGGCGCGAGCACCTGCGTAGCGAAAACCAGTGGATGAGGAGGCTGCGACATGGCACAGCTACCGAGCCCACCTTTATGCCAAGTCAAATAGGCTATTTCTGCTTTTCATGGGAGAAATCTCCTTTCTCTGTTCGTTTAAGTGGCGGGGTCTAGAAAGCCTTTTCTCCTTGCCTAGCACCAGCCCTGCAGGAAGTTGCAGAGCGCAGATCTCAAGTGCCCGATCCAAGGTTGAACGGCGTCGCTGTCGTCCCTTTAACCTACGGAGCGAAGGGGAGGTCTAATAGAGTACATGGTGATGGCGAAGAGAGCGCGACGAGGAAAGCGAAGTGGTAGCACACAGCGCTACCATGAGGATGAAAGCAGAGGAGGAGAGAGCAGCAAGAGCGGTTCATCGTCTGCGTCGATAGCAGAGCTCTGCGAAACGCATCGCCCTAGGAAACGCTTAGCGGCGGCGAATTGCTACGCCCGCTGCTGAAGCCGACAAACAGAGGTGCCTCGCTTCGGCACTGCGTGCTTCGTATGAGGTGGCCTATGGTTCAAATACTACGTCTGCTACGCTAAAAGGTCTTGTTGAAGAGAAGCGTAGACGTCGGGCAAACTTTTTCAATGATCCGTATTATGCGGGCACTTTGCTCACACTTTCTATACTGGACATGCCATAAAAATTCCGAAAATACGCACACGAAACGACAGAAGACCATCAAAGGGCTTATTCAATATCATCACGACATGACGATTACAAGGCACTCACGAAGGTCTTTTCAATTCCATTTATATATTTACATTGATATTTTATACAACATACCTAAAGCGCGTAAGTGTTCGGCTGGCATAACTGATGACTCGTTCTGCACTGTCTTGCCACTGGATCAGTGCAGCACCAAGGCCGACATTGCTGGCATCAGTGTGCATGTCCGTGGCAGCGTGTTCATCGAAATGGGTGAGTATCGAAGTACGTTGTAGACGGTTGCGAAGCTCGACAAATGCAGCCTCTTGGTCGCTTCCCCACACGAAGGGCGTGTCGTCTCGAGTCAGTGAGTTTAACGGCTCGGCGATTCGCGAGAAATCTTGAACAAAGCGCCGATAATACGAGCACAGACCCAAAAACCGGCGAACGGCCTTCCTGTCACTTGGGCCTGGAAAACCATAGACGGCAGCGGTCTTGTCAGGGTATGGGCGAACACCTTGTGCGCTGACAGCGTGACCAAGAAAGCGACGTTCTTCAAAGCGAAAATTGCATTTCGCGGCTTTGATGGTGAGTTGTGCGGATTTTAGTGCGTGTAGCACAATGCGCAACCGCTCGAAGTGTTGGTCAAACGTGGTCGAAAATATAACGACATCGTCCAGGCACACCAGGCAGGACTGCCACTTCAAGCCGGAGAGTAATGTCTGCGCTGGCAATAAAATAGTCTGTTTAGAGATTTTTTTGTTTTTCGTAAACTGGACGAGATTACGTTTGAAAAGACAGCGCCATATTCGGTTTTTCGCACCACGAAAACGCAGAGTTGTGGTCATGTAAAATCCCTGCGTCTGCTTCCGAACAAATAATGCGGTAGATACAGCATTTGTCTGCATAAAGTCTGATTTTACTAAGAAGGGTTGTTAGTGAGATCATTTATAAATATTACAAAAATAAGGCTCACATCAGGACTCTGGTATTCGAGGCCGCAGTATCCATGCTCATATCCATATCGCATGTTCGGCTTCGGAGAAAATATCATATGAGACAGGCCTAGCTTTAGTTACTCCGATAAGTTGGCGAAGGCCTGTGATAAACTACGCCGTGATTTTGTTTGCAGTCTTGGATGTGCTGCTTAGAGGCATAAGGCTGTGTTACTGAGAGTCCGCAAGAAAGCTGCTCGTAAACTCAGACCTTATTAGCACACCTTAAATCGTTTGCTCAAAATGGTTCCCGATATTGCCATTGTCATTCGCATTATATCCTCGTGCCTTCTTATAAGCTCAATATCACATCAGGGTTGTGGCCAGTGCGTATGACGGCACTCTCTCCTGTTCCGATAAAAGGGCTGAGTAGAGGCTTTGTATTTAACTGGCAGTTCTGTCAGTGTTTGGACGAAGCTCTCAACCTTGATAGATGAAACTAGTTCTGTTTAAGAAACTGCGGTACGAAGCCAAATATCTTTTGTCGCGTAAGCTACACTGGCCGAGATTGAGCAGTTTCGCGTGGCTACACTGTTATTCGCATTATACCTTCGGGCCTTCTTATAAGCTCAATATCACATCACGGTTATCGCCAGTGCGTATGACAGCACTGTCTCCTGTTCCGATAAAAGGGGTGAGCTAGAGGCTTTGCATTTAACTGGCAGTTCTGTCAGTGTTCGGGCGAAGCTCTCAATCTTGATAGATGAAACTAGTTCTGTTTAAGACAGTGCGGTACGAAGCCAAATATCTTTTCTAGCGTAAGCTACACTGGCCGAGGTTGAGCAGTTTCGCGTGCCTACACTGTTATTCGCATTATATCTTCGTGCCTTCTTATAATCTCAATATCACATCAGGGTTATCGCCAGTGCGTATGATGGCACTGTCTCCTGTTCCGATAAAAGGGGTGAGCTAGAGGCTGTGCATTTAACTGGGAGTTCTGTCAGTGTTCGGACGAAGGTCTTAACCTTGATAGATAAAACTAATTCTGTTTAATACTTTGCGGTACGAAGCCAAATACTTTTTGTAGCGTTAGCTACACTGGCGGAGATTTAGCAGTTTCATGTGGCTCCTGGAGAGCTGTGGTGCGCATGCGCGAGGAGCAGTGACGTCACACGGCGCAGACCTACCGTGGCGGAGCGCACGCGCGCCTCACCGGTCTCCGCACCCTCTGGTAACAGCACCACGTGACAAACCACGTGCCTTGTCACGTGAACAACCGCATGAAGAACCACGTGACCAGCCACGGCGCCGCGCTGTCGGCAGCTGCTCTGCACCGCGTGACCGATCACGTGGCCAACCACGTGTGGTCCACCCCCCGCACACTCACTGAATACAAAAAAACCCTGTGCCGAGTCAGGGACTCGATCCAGGGCCTTTGGCGGTTGAAGCGGAGACGCTACCACTCCACCACGACGGCTCTTTTTTTTCTTTATTGCATGGAAATAGTTCCGAAAAGAGAAGTCTAAGCACGCTCACGGCACAAAACACTAGGCCGCCTTGCCCCTGCATGACCCCTTCTTCCAGAACATGTTAAGAGGCGCATGTATTGAATGCGCGCCTTTCATATATTAATTCTTCCGCTTACACTACGTATATGCTGGCCTAACAGGGCTAGGCCATCATCAATAACGGAGTAATGACCTTAAAATTAATCACGGGATCGTAGAATGGGTCCTGTGTGGTTGAATAGATGTATGAGGAGGTCCTCTGTGACTGTATTCCTTCCACGCAACAGAGATAATAAACGCAAATAAAGTTTTGGCTTGCGCTAGTTGTGTCAGATTGAAGTATTCGAAATCGCGTGATAGAAAACGTGGATGTCGATAAGCAACACTTACAGATAAGACGGATCCTGACTACGAACATCAAGTCGACTGCCAACTCAAAGCGGGTAGTCAGCACCCGTCTTACATGTAAGTGTTGCTTATCATCAGCCACGTCCAGTTTCACGCTCTTAACAATAGATAATAAGCGCTACGGCTACGGCTGTGTCCTCAAAGCCACTACGCAAGTGCTCTGTTTGCGCGGGAACGATTACAAATACTGTGTGTGGCTGTACAATTGGGAAGTTTTTTCTGCTTATACCATTCGTACGCTGAAGCTTGTTAGACTTCAGATTCGCCGTAGCTCCCGAGCAATGGTCGCCTTAGTTTGCTGAGAATGAGTGCCTAAAAACATTTTATGCTTCGAAACTTCGTGGCAGACTAACCTGTTACGCTGAGATCATTCGTGATGAATTAGAGGAACTTTTGGCACTCTCCTAATTTTTACCGTTTCCTACCTTTTACTTATCCCACTGAGAGAATGATGTTGGGTAGTGTATTTATTTCAAAACGACGAGAGGAATTTTTTTCTGCACTCCTGCTTCTGATTACTAGATCTAAGAAAATGGCACATTCAGGAAAACTTTGCGCAGATAAAAACAGGACGGGAGAGAAAAACACACACACACACACACGAGCGCAGTGTGTGTGTGTGTGTGTGTGTGCGTTTGTGTGTGTGTGTGTGTGTGTGTGTGTGTGTGTGTGTGTGTGTGTGTGTGTGTGTGTGTGTGTGTGTGTGTGTGTGTGTGTGTGTGTGTGTGTGTGTGTGTGTGTGTGTGTGTGTGTGTGTGTGTGTGTGTGTGTGTGTGTGTGTGTGTTTCTCCCACCCGTCCTTTGTTAATCGGCGCCAAGTTTTCCTGAATATGTCGCTACACCAACTGACCTAACGTCCCGCTCTACTAAGAAAATAGCATTGCAGAAAGAGATACATGACCTTCTTAGCAGTGCCCTCATCAGCGCTGCCCTCCCGAAACTTAAAGGCAAACTGCAACTGCAAAGAAGTTTTACTTTGGCTATGCATCTTAAAATGCTGAGCAAGTTGTAAAACTGACCATGACAGTGCTCTGTGCTTTTTAGCGAGCTACTACTGTTGTTATAGGCGTTTACAGAGCTGTATAGCACACGACACGTGCACCTGTTGGCGTACTGTTCCATGAGGCAGCTTACCGGACATGACGTATGCGTACCCCCCTTTGTCAAAAGCAACCGAGCAGCGGGGTTTCGCTTCTTAGCCTCGTAATGGAGGCGACAGGGCGTCCCTACATACCGAAATGTGTGGACAGGTGCGGATAAACGGCCCTCTTACCTCACCCAGATTTACAGTTTAAGAGCTGCCCGAAACGAAAGCTGCATCGTCTGTTGCGACCGCACCCGGAAAACGGGCATTCGCAGGATGTTTTAGCAGCGCTATGCCTCTTCGGTTACAGTAGTAAAGCCGATGCACTGAGAAAATTGTGATCTCCACTCGCGTCCGTTCGTTCATTGTGCCAGAAATTGTTGCGATAAGCGTTCGCGGCACTCATATTGCACGCATGCAATGCGTGCCCGCTCACTGTGGTTGCTGCGGGAAGCAGTGACCCTCCGAAACTCCATAGATAGGCGCCAGAGTGGCCCCACAGTGGCGGCCCTTTTTAGAATTGCGGTTTTAAAAAGGACGGTTTCAGCATGTGATTCCAGACGCGCGAAAGCCATCACTTATATTACGACCTTTGTTGACAGTACTAGAAAAACGCATTTTTAGCGGGCGAAAATCTCATTTATCGCTGACCTTTCAGTCCGCTTCCGCCCTGCCCGATAACTGAATCCTTGAAGCTTCTCTGCAGCTTACAGTCCATTCTGCTTGCTGTCTTTCAGAAGGCTATCATATCTCGTTGCATACACCGTAAGCAACTAAGAGGCATCACAATCTTAATAATCAGCCTACGTTAGCGCGTACACTGATGCTATCGAATACAGCTTATTTCCGAGTAGTGAGCTGCGTTGGAACTCAATAGTAGGGAACGGTCACTCTTGGTGACTTCGTCATTCTTTGCCGTTGAACTATTTTAGGTGCTGCAGTGTGGTTTTTTATGTGTAATATTTATTGCTGGTAGTGTGCACTTGGAGCGTGAAATTGCCTACTGGATTGAATTTGCATGCGACCTAGGCTGAAGTATATCTATATAAAAAAATGAACAACTAGCTGGAGGGAGGACTCTGCTCATTAGAAAAACTCTCGATAAATGGACTCTTTTTTTTCCCAGGTGAATACAAGTGCTGTTCTCTAAAATTTAGCTGGTGAACTGAGGCTTCCCTCTAGCTCTGTGTTTTATTTGGGTTGCCATTACACAATAACAGGTGCTGATGATGCTTGTTTGGATGTGGTCTCTAAATATGAGTACGTGGGTCATGCGCCGCTGCATATTCCATACTAAAACAACAAACATGTGGCATTGCTTATGTTCCATTTTTTCTTCTTTCCAGTGGCCGTGACAATGTTGGCAATAGGAGGTAGAGATGACACACCCACACTGACAGAACCTCCATTTATCTATTACTGATCTGGCGAATCCTTGCCTTTCGCTAACCCAGAGAAGAAGCACTGTGCCCGTAACCACACCACTACAACCAGCTATTCCCGCTATAATTCAAGACATGAATGAGAATAAAATCGAATAAAGCTATTATTTTGATTCACGAAGAGAATCTGCATTCTTGTACGCCATGTCGTCCGCACTCTGTTAGAAATCTGCAAATTTCTAGAATTCCCGTGGCAAGATATCCTTTGTACTTGTACAAGTGCACTATGTTCATGTTACCTGGATCAAACCTTACAAATTTTTCCTATACAGTTATGCCCTGCCTTCCGAGAGTTTATGCTTCTAAATTTTCTCTTGTCTCAAGGACCACCGAGCTGAGCATAGAGCTCATCCTGTTGCCTAAGGACTTTCGATCAGAACTATACTTTATCCTCCTTGTTACAGCCTGTAATAGATAAGAGCATTAGATAACAAATAAAATAAATAAACGCATCATTTACGAACACCTAATATAATGAATAAACACTAATTAAAATTTAAAGGCTCTGCACGTCTCACGCCGCGACTCAGCTAGCTTGTCTTTTTTATTGTAGTTTGAGTACCATTACCTTTTCGGCGCCCATTCATCCTTTTATTTTTCTTTTGCAGGCTAAAAAGACTACACACACTTACCGATGAAATTATAATCAAACGCGCAGCTATATAGAAGGACAATGAAACATTTACCGACCGTGAGTTTTCTTAGCAAAACAGGAATGAGTCTATCTCGCCCCGTTGCACTCCCAATCACCTCGAAGTATCCCAAACTATATGTTTGCAACCTTATGCAATTTGCACGCATAGCATAGTCGAGAAATGTCAGCTCCCAAATGTTAAACGAATTTTCGTTGTGCATCCTTACATGTCAGGTAATTTTCTCATATAAGCCAGCACTCAAAAAACGAATGGTTGCACAAGCTCTTTATATTCAACGCTGTCGCGTTGAAGGCCCCGCTATGCAAAGAACCCGGCGTCGGCCTTGGCGATGTGAGCGATAGATAGGGTGGCATAGGGTGCCCAGACAGCAACCCGCAGAGAAGCAACCAAAGTGGACAGCCTAGGTCACGTGACCTTGTGGGGTCATCACAACCTACCCCGCGGATTGTGTGCCACCTGCTAGCAACGTTGGCAGGTGGCAGACTTAATGGTCGATAGCGAGAAGTTGCTCTGCAAGACCAACTTCTCGCGGAGCAACCCTTCCCGAAGGACAACCCAAGCTGCTTTGGAAGAGCAACTTGGGTCGTACAACACACATGGGTGGTGGCAGCACCTACCATCGCAGCGCAGTGGCGCGTTCTGTAACCGCTGCACCGCGGTAGATTTGGTAATGACCAATTAAGCGTGTATGGGCCTTAACTTATTAACGCTATCGCGTCATATCCTTAGCGCAGAGCTCAAGTGACACCCCCCCCCCCCCAATTATTTACTAGATATCTAAACACACCCCCAAAAAATAGTAGATGTTCATTTGTTTACCTGCAATCACACTTTCTAGCCAGTCATACTGTTGCCGAGGAAGAAATCGGCTTGGGCAGGGTATGCAATGCGAATTCCAGATAATCGATTCTCGTTAATGGCAACGCCTGGATATCAAGAGAAGGCAAGCGTAGCAGGCATGGGAGAGAGTTAGGTGGGCGGGGATAAGCTGGCCGCAGATAGCACTGGAAACAGTTTAAATGAGAAATACAGTAGCTGCCTTTGTCTTGTAGTGAGCGTAGTCAAGCTGATAAGGACGATGATGATGATTCCAGGAGTGGTAGGAAGATGCACTTGTTAGTGGAGATGTGGAGAAATGAAGCACTCGAAGTGCAAAGCAAGGTCGCACGTATAAGTTGAATTTGTCAATTGACGATTGGATTCAGAACAAATCGCTGACTTTTGTTGAGGAATCACAAGGTGATCTGCGGAATGAAAATAAACTTTGTAGAGGTTCTTTATTTTCACGAAAGGAAGGGCGCATAACTGGCTCGCTGGGTCAGTGGACACCTCAATCTCGCTTTAATGTACTATCGCGCTCAGTATGAGCGACACCACGCTAGCGCCTGACAGTACGTCGCGTTGGTGTCCAACTGCAAAAAACCTGCTTTGATTGCGTTCAGCAAATGAATAGGCAGTGCGAACACCTCGCCATCTCTCTCTATCAACACCGCCACGTATCTCAAAGTGCGATTGAGGCGTCCATTGACCCAGGGAACCAGTCTGCGCAGTTCCTTTCCTCAAAATCATTGGAGTCTAGAACTTTCTTCACGCCAACACCAATGAACACATTGAACGCTGACAGCTTTCTATTTGTATCCTAGATTACCTGAGCTAATCGACGTTTATTTTTTGGGATATCAAGTGCTCTACATAGAGAAATACACGGCTCTCGTGGATCTCCAGAAAATGTCCAGAGAGGACGTCTAAACTTTGGAAATGGACGTCGCCCTCTGCCGAAGTCAATTCGAAGGGACTCAAGACATTTACTTCGGCTTGTTTCCATAATTTATCATTGATGACCAAGAGAATACTGTTGATGCCGAGACTACAGATGAGGCACTACTGTCGCCTTGCACGTGGACGCTCACAATTGTCGTACAATACATGAAGGGTTGTCTATGACGCTGGTAATAATTTGTTCCGTTACACTCTGTCAGGGCGTTGCGCGTTGCCACCTGCTCATTCACGCAGACACTGACAACAACAGTAACTACACTAATGCGACTTACAATTGTTCTTGTGGGCGTGAGATTTAGAACACAGCTCAGGCTGGCCACCTTAACCCTAGCAGCTAGGATTGTGCAAGCAAGACACTGCAAAAGTTCGTTCCCGCGTGCAGAACTCTGTGGCCCAAATTATCTTCACATAATTATGCCAGATGACGCAGTGCCAGCTACACAGGAAAAGCAGTAATGGATACGAATGAATGCGGATATTAGACAGACATATTTTGGGGCGTTTGTGTACATCTACGCGTAAAGCCAGTTAGCTAGGGAGAGGAACTTGATTGTGGCTCGCTCGCGATATCACGTGCGCTTCTGCTCTCCTGGCCACTATTAGTGGTTGGGCAGTACAGGAAGCATTTATTTTTTAGGACCACCTTATTACATCGCACACTAAAATTTTCGTTGTGGGCTGTTTCTTCAGCGAATTGGATTATCTTTTTGCATGCATGCCTGGTACCTGGTAAGAAGTTTGCAGATACCGTAATGTATGACACCTTAAATTTTGCCCTGCCATTGAGCATTTTATTTCACTTTATAACTAGTAAACTTAACTATAATAGGCATCGGCTTTTCGGAAAATACTGCGCGAACCTCGTAAACCAGAATAAATTTGGTGTCTTGTACATTAATGAACATATCATATAAAATTGTGTTCTTTACTTTCTCTTACGATTCAGGCCTTGTCTTACTTGCTTTTTCTGAAATATTGTAAGGCACTAGATTATTCCTGCCCGACCTGTCTTCAAGATCGTTCAAAAGTACCTTGAGCGTTTCGTTCTCCTTAACTTATGGGTGAATTCTTTCACTGAGACAAGGTCATTCCGCCAGTGTTCTAATGCATCAAGTGTGCATTCAACAGAATCCGGTCTACTGATGACTGCCTGCAACTTGTGGGGTATAATTCGGCGAGATAATAATTTCTCCCCGCCTAATCATGGCTGACACGGTTCAAAGCCGCCCGGACCCCACCCCGCGATCGCGCACGCTACCGAGCGCACGCCAACCACGGCGGGCCTTGCTCTGAGGGAACAAAGGAACGACACATTGGCTGACACAAACAGGCATTTGTTGCTACAGAAACAATAACGCCAGCTAGCAACAAGGTACGCTAATGAATCCAGGTCGTCCGACTCACCAGCAAGGTTCCGAGAGAATGTTAGCCCACGCTAGGGCAAGGGATGCTCCGAAGGCTGGACGGGACGAGTACGGGAGCCTGTCTCCCCGTCGGCGAAGAGCGGAGCCGCGAGCGACACGTCCGCCCGCGCCGACGATCCCAGCCGAAGCCCCCATTCCCCTCTCCCGCGCGCGCGCTTTGGCAGTCTCCCGCGCAGCGATGCTGGCGCCCTCTATTGCCAGTTAATTTAACTGACAAGGGAATGCGCTCAGCCTCGAGGTGAGACTGCCGCTGCCTCGCGGGAAAGTAAACTCAGGGGGCTGCAGGGCAGGTCCCCACATCCCCCCAACCTTAAATAGACCCACGCGCCTGAAAGTACATGCTATGGAGGAATCTCCTGGTCTTCATGTCCTTGAGGCACGTCTCGCAGCGGAGGTCACGCGGACAGTGTCCACGCAGACTTCCGCGGTATTCCGAAGGCGACGTGAAGGTCTCCGCTGGGACGACTCGCATGGCCCGCGGACTACCGTGTCCGCAGGCCCGCGAATCGAAGGCCGGTGGGAAAACTGCAGGCCAGGATCCTGCAGTAGTCGCCAGGGCAGCAGCAGCCGGAGGTGACTGCTGACTGGTCTCGCCACAGCTGCCCCGGATGGATGCGGCGAACAGGATACAGGCCGCTCCGTCGCAGCAGGTGGCAGCAAGACGATGTACACCGGACAGCAAGCCTGGGTGGCTCCTCCGGATCTGCAAAATTGCCGAAACGCTCTCGGCGTGCCTTTAACGTAGGTCACGGGAGGGGAAACGGCATCCGCAAGGGCCTCGTGGCACAATGTCTAACTCGCTAGCAAAACGTGTCGGCGGCTGTGCAAACGCAAAGTTCGAGTGAACAAAGCCCTTTCTTGAGTTGAATGAGACTGCTCGGTTCGTGCGAGGTTACAAAAAAAACGGGCGGGCAGCAACGTGCGCCCCTCTCAACGACACGGTCCGGTGGTCGTGTCTCTTCTAACGTGGTGCAGGAAGCTCCGAAAAGCCTCAGGCCTAACTACCCCTCCGACAACGACCGTGACTACAACAAAGACCCGAAACGGGTTATGTGCGCGCAGCCGCGAGGAGACGTCAGCTTTGTGGGGTGGTCCTACCACGCTCACCGCACCAAGCAGCTTCTGAGCGGTCGGCGCCCACCGCATCGGACGGTGTCGGAGCACCCGGTGCCGAGCTGCAATACCAGCGAGCTCGTAGCGGCACCCGTGGCCCCAGGCCACACGGCTCCCGGAGCCGCGACTTCCAGAGTCGAAAAAGAGACAGTAGAGAAAATATATACAGAAACTCGGACAATCCACGCGGCTTCGGTACTCACTCGCTTCTGGCTCGGCGACTCCGTGGGCGCTAGGCCTCGCGCTCCCTCGATGCGGACCAAGTGATTCTCGCGAAGAATCTCCAGGGAAAAAATGCGCTGAGCATGTCGAAAAGTTCAAGCATGCTGCAGCGCAATACACCTCGCACTCAAGAAAGCATGCCGCCGGTCCTAGCGATCAAAATTCACTCTAGGCCTAGCACTTGTCAAGTCCGGACAAAGAGCGTTCCTCGAACCGAACTGACAGTCGTCCAATGTTCTAAGAGCAGGCCCCACGTTGGGCGCCAGATGTGGGGTTTAATTCGGGGAGAAAATAGTTTCTCCCCGCTTAATCGCGGCTGACACGGTTCAAAGCCGCCCGGACCCCACCCCGTGGTCGCGTACGCTACCGAGCGCTCGCCGACCACGGCGGGCCTTGCTCTGGAGGATCAAAGGAACGACACATTGGCTGACCCAAACAGGCATTTATTTCTACAGAAAAAATAACGCGAGCTAGCAACAAGGTACGCTAATTAATCAAGGTCGTATGACTCACCAGCAAGGTTCCGAGCGAATGTTCGCCCGCGCTAGGGCAAGACATAAATACTCCGAAGGCCGGATGGGACAAGTACGGGAGCCTGTCTCCCCGTCGCTTCCTCGCCCCGCCGGCGAAGAGCGGAGCCGCGAGCGACACATCCGCCCGCGCCGACAATCCCAGCCGAAGCCCCTCTCTCCCGCGCGCTGGCTTCGGCAGTTTCCCGCGCAGCGATGCTGGCGCCCTCTCTTGCCAGTTAATGTAACTGACAAAGGAATGCGCTCAGCCTCGAGGTGAGACTGCCGCTGCCTCGCGGGAAAACAAACTCAGGGGGCTGCAGGGCTGGTCCCCACAAACTTTATCTCTTAATATAGGCTGATTGCCTATCAGGGTTCAAAATGAGCCAGGGATGCGCGCTTGGCTTTCCTCAACATTAGAGGTATGTTCATTGAGGTCACCAAGCAATGAAAGAATCTCGTTATCTTCAGACTCCGTCAGTGCGTAATTCTGTGTGGCCGCTCAGGTATTTTTGCCATGATTAGGGCCCGGATTCAATTTCACATCTCGCGGTAAGAGTAGTGTTAGCACAAAGAAACGCTCGTAGGGAATAGTCGAAAAGCACCAGTGGGCATGGGAGCATAATAAGATAAACATCGCTCGAGCGTTTAGAGACGTGTAACTAACCAGCAAAAGAGAGATGAAGCGGGTTTGTGGTCTGCATCGTAGCAGAGCCCCCATGCTCACCGAAATCCTGAAGACAGTGGTAGCCAATATGTAGGCCAGTGTCGCCAATGGCGCCGCAACGTCACTTGACATAGGTGGCCCACCTGCCTTCTAGGTTGCTCTCTGGGGACCATATTCCAGAGCCCTGTTCGTGAATTTTTGCTCACGACGCCGAAGCCGAGGACACATAGAAAATATTACTCCATGTTGCCTGAGCAGCCGCTGCAACCTTCAATTACCATTAGGGATATTGTCAGCCTGCTGTTCTAGCGCCGAGCATGCCTGTTTTCCCTACTGCTATTATTTCATCTGTTTGTGAGAGTCTTCTGAAGAAAAGAAATGGAAATAAAACTTCATGGAGATAACGAAATTAAGCAGGAAAATATTCGCCATTCCGTTTGTGCATCATCTAACAACCTTTAAACAATGGCCGGTCGATACACGCCAACTTTGCTTTTTCTGCCTCAGGCAAGCTGCCCAAAACTTGCCCCATGATAACAAGAAAGAAGAAGGTGCCGTGCAATACTAAGCACGTCATTAAGTTGATAAGGTGCGTTAAAAAGGTCGTTTATAGCATCCCTTGTAAAAAAAAAACTACTTTGGCAGAATGGGGAGTCGTTCTGGCGAAAGGGCGCTAGAACACTTCCGTCTAGTAAGGAATGGTATCAGTGGCCATCTTGCTCTACACTGTCGGACGTGCACTTGTAAGTCCATGTTCAAAACGACGCACTTTCTGGTTTACACTAAGGACAAGCTTGAACCTAAAATCATAGAAAGTTCTGTTGTCATGAAGGCTAGTGACAATTGCATCAGCAAGCCTCCACTATTGTTGCTTGAGAACGAAAGGGCTTATTTGAAGAACAGTGCTTAAATTCTACGTCTCGAGAACTTAATGTATTTAAACGCAGATTATTATAAAGTTAAATGAGTTGGAAGTGCAGCACCATCCTCTATTGTTCGTTCTTGCTCTTGTGTATACGTATCATTTGTGCTGCGATTTTTTTCGGCATCACGGATGCCAAAATGAAGCCTCTATCTTCCGGTCATGACTCGGGCGTCCTTAGTGGATGATGTGCAGGGCCGCCAGCTTTTTCTCTTCTTTATACTAAGAGATTATATGGCAACGAGGACCTGCTCATCATATTCTCGTTCTATTCCCGTTCGAAGCGAGAACTCGCAGTAAAGACGTCGTTGCCACGTCTTCAAGAGCCGTGTCTGCTGTGGCCGGGGTTCTCACTTGCGCTACGCCCTCTAAAGTGCTCTGTCCTCTCGCTATTCGCAATGTACTACGACGACATGAGCCTACACGAGGATGTCTTGGAAATTTCGATGTGCAACGTGGACGCACAAGTGTCCTGACCTATCATGGATAGTCTGTATCGAAGCTACATTATCTTCGATACTGTCCATGCGCTGCCACAGATAATTATTTATCATTTAATTTCTCTTAAAGGCCTCAATGGGGCATTAGTTCCTAAGGGGCCCTTACACTATAACAATTTTCACCGTTATCACCTTTATTGTATGTTTGAACCCTTTTACTACGTTGACGTCTCCTGGAAACGCAAAAAAAAACAAATGTCGGGCTTATGGCTGAACCCATCTACGGGTGTGGGGGCATACGCGGGGGTGGTCTTGGCCATCATGAGTGGGTGCTTGTGCTGCCTAGACCAGGTACCGAGGAGGGGCAGCCGATCGCGGTGGCGGCGACACGCCGCTGTGCAGCATATCCATAGGGCAGCACCAAATGGGGTGCATTCTGCTGCGGACGCAGGCTACGTAGCACTGTGCCCACGTGTCGTACTGTATGTGCAGACTCCTGCGGCGGTGGCGGCACGTTTTAGGCTTCTGCGCCAAAGGGCCGAGCTGGGTGCTTTCTTTGCAACTGGGGTCGCATGGCATACGGCGGTACAGCCGCACGATGTGCCGACTGCGCTGTCTCTGGCATCAGAGGGTTGTGCATTTCATCAAAAAGCAGAGCAAGGCAATCTCCCTCTAGCGCTGGTGGTACGCTTTGCATTTGAGCATCCGCACCGTGTTCCGTAGCGGCCATATGCCGCGGCGGTACGCTTTGAGATGATGCAGATATCGGCGGTGCTGAACGAACCATATCATGCGCTTGCGGTATGTGCCAGGAATGGGCACTTGCGAGCAGTGGTGAATTGCCCCTTTCCACATGCAAAGGCACGTTACGAGGAGGTGCATCCACAGGCAGTGCTGGAGCAGCCACACGCACTGGCGGCGTCGAGCAGCAAAACGGAGCACAACTGGCCACTGCAAGCGGCACGCTGGGGGGCCGTGCACAAATGAGCGCTGCTGAACGAGGTGCGCAGTGGAGTAGCGGCGCATTCTGTGGCGGGATAGAACTGGGCACTACTCAACCAGCCCCACTCTGTGGCGGCGGCACACACTAGGGTGGTTCTGACCGAGCTGCGCTGTCCGCTGGCAGTACGGCGTACGGTGGGGCTGAAGCAGACATCACTGATGCAGTCCCGCTCTGCGGCGGCGGCCCATAGTGGGGTGGTGGTGAACCAGCTGTCCTATAGGTTGGCAGTGTGCCGTGGGGTGGAGTAACATTCGGTAACACAGAACCAGTCCCGTTGTGTGGCGGCGGCACACACTAGGGCTGTGCTGAACCAGCAGCTGTGTTGGCAGCGTGCCGTGAGGTGAAGCAGAAGCTCGTAACGACGAACCACCTTCACTATGTGGCTGCGGCACGCAGTGGGCCGGTTCTGACCGAGCTCTGCTGTACGCTGGCGTACTGCGTACGATGGGACTGTAGTAGGCATCAGTGATCCAGTCCCACTCTGCGGCGGTGGCTCATAGTGGGGCTATGGTGAACCTGCTGCGCTATGCGTTGGCAGTGTGCCATGGTGTGGAGCAAGATTTGGCAACTCAGAGCCAGTCCCGATCCATGGCGGCGGCACACACTGGGGAGTTGCTGAACCGGCTGCACTCTGCGTTGGCAGTGTGCCGCGAGGTGGAGCAGAAGCGCGTAACGACGAAA
Source organism: Amblyomma americanum (assembly GCF_052857255.1). Taxonomy (NCBI): domain Eukaryota; kingdom Metazoa; phylum Arthropoda; class Arachnida; order Ixodida; family Ixodidae; genus Amblyomma; species Amblyomma americanum. The sequence continues at coordinate 160,882,481 of NC_135504.1, read as the reverse complement.
CAGCTCCACTCTGTTGCTGCGGCAGACAGTGGGGCGGTGCTGAACCAGCCACACTCTGCGTTGGCGGTACGGAGTTCGGTGGGGCTGAAGTAGGCGTCGCTGATCCAGTTCCTCCCTGCGGCGGCGGCTCATAGTGGGGCTGTGTGAACCTGCTGCGCTATGCGTTGGCAGTGTGCCGTGGTGTGGAGCAGGAGTCGGCAACTCAGAGCCAGTCCCGGTCCATGGCGTCGGCACACACTGGGGAGGTGCTGAACCAGATGGACTCTTCATTGGCAGTGTGCGGCGAGGTGGAGCAGAAGCACGTAACGACTAACCACCTCCACTCTGTGGCTGCGCCAGACAATGGGGCGGCTCTGACGCAGCTCCGCTGTACGCTGGCGGCACGGCGTACGGTGGGGCTGAAGCAGACATCACAGATCCCGTCTCGCTCTGCGGCGGCGCCTCACAGTGGGGCGGTGGTGAACCTGCTACGTTATGTGTTGGCAGTATGCCGTGGTGCGGAGCAGTATTCGGGAACACAGAACCAGTCCCGCTCCGTGGCGGCGGCACACAGTGGGGCGGTGCTGAATCAGCAGCTCTCTGATGCCGGTGCGCCGAGCGGTGGGGTGGAACTACGCAGCACAGAATAAGTCCCACACTGGAGCGATGAAATGCATTGGGATCGTCATCAACGGGCACTGCGGACCCGGCCGCACTTTGTCGAGGCGCACAAGCCGGTAATGCCTCGTGGGCCGCTTCCTGAGGCTGCGGCGCACTGTTGAACGGAGCGCCCTTCGGCATCGTTGAACAATCCGGCTCAAGAAGTTGGAGCAGAGTGTTCTAGATCCGGGTGTGAACTGGCCGCTGACTTCTCGTGTCCTGCTGAATTGCGCCTGTTGCGAACCCTGCGCTGAAGATAACGCGCACAGAGATGAAGATGAAGTCTCTGTTTTCCAGGATGTAAATTTCGGGATCTTTTCTTGTTCCAGAGCCGTCCGTTTTGACGCTGTGCACTTTGTGAAGTTGCTGTAATAATTACTCCGCTGCCTCGAATATTATTGTGCAAATGAGGTCATTATTGTATTCTCATTGAAATAGCCTGATACGATGCCCACACAAAGATGGCTTGACAAGTGTGATACACGGTCGCTACGGCTTGCAGCGCGGTTGACGTAGTTAAGGCAAGGAAACAGAAGTGAAAGCACCCTGGAGCTGATGTTGAAACATTTGCCTTCGGAAGCACAACGCGGCATTGCGGTCCAAGCTCTGCGCCCCTACTCATATCTCAGTGTGCTCCGAAGAAACAGCTACGAGGGCAGATGGTGTGCGTCACGTAACTCGTATCGTATACGTTAGGTTCTTTCGTAGTGGTACAGTGCTTTTTGCAAAGATGTTTCGCGGGATTCTTTTACTCACCGCTACTGAATATTGATCCATTAACCCCATGAACGTTTCCGGCATTCAAACACACCGCTCTCCTATTGTCACAGCATCTTGCTATCCCTGGAAAGCAATCGGAGCCTGCCGTCTTCAGGCACATGGTGGCCTACAGCGGCTGCGATGTTCCAGCGTGGCGTTAAATGACTGTCCACTACGACCAAGAGCACGTTGGGCTACAGGATATGTTCTACCTAGCGCATCAAAACTTTCTCAGTGTTTAGCTGCGTGCTCCCACCGATGACGACGATTCGTAATATTGCCACTCAGTGCAGCTTTGTCACACTTAGGGAACATGACACGACAACGTTTAAGTGCATTGCAGCGCGTCTCCGCTACTTTTTCCGTGCGCAAGCTCCTGCGGACACCGCGGATGATTGCGTCATCGCTACACGGAGCGTCATGGGAGAATATGCTTGCCATAGTCCCACGGAATATATTATCCGCTGCCGTCACTGTCGCCATCATCAGCCTGACTATGCCCACTGCAGGGCAAATACCTCTCCCATGTCTCTCCAATTAACCCTGTCCTTTGCCAGCTGCGCCCGCCGTATCCCCGCAAACATTTTAATCTCAACTGCTTACATAACCTTCTGCCGCCCCCTGCTACCTTGCCTTCTTTGAAATTCACTCGGTTACTCTTAAGGACCAGCCGTTGTTTCCTTCCAATCACATGCCCTGCTCAAGCCCATTTCTTTCTCTTGATTTCGACTAGGATGTCATTAGCCTGGGTTTGTTCCCTCTCCCACTCTGCCAGATTCCGGTCTCTTAATGTTAGACCTGGACGAAAAGAGTTCGAGCCACGACTTACGCGAGCGCCTCCTTACGGTGCACTCTTTCTCCGTCGTTGTGTTAACCAGGAGACGTGCTGCCGCTCAACATGTTTGAAGACTGCTAGCAAATTCAAAGATAATTCTTTGCATTTCTTCGGAGGGGCACAGGACCTCTCCAAACGTGAATTCGACGGTGTTGAAGGAGCAGACAATGTTTGATGCCAGATGATGGAGACAAAGAGAAAATATATTTACAGGATGTACATCAGCAAATTGCGTTACAAGTTGAGTCACACAGAAAGTCAAACTGTAACTTAGAAGAAAATATTTCACACAGAGAAACTCGACAAGACCTTACTCATCGACCCGAGGTTAGAGTCTAGGTCTGTGCAATTACGTGCCACTGCACGGAGCCTCTAGCTCAACTAGACAAGACTGCTCTCCAATGATTTTACATGCAATTTTAAAGCTTTTTCAAACAAAGAAGTTAGGGTGGGCCTATTTCGAGGCCCGCCCTAAGCTTCGATAACCAATAGAGGTAGTAGCCACAGCCCTTGAACGTTGGACCCAACTTCGAGCCCGGGGCTTGGCTAAAAGAAAGAAACACACACAGAAAACATTCTGAAAACCCTCTCCCTGGGGGGGGGGGGCGTTCTCGCCCTTATTGCTTGATGCTTTCCCCTTCCCTGCCGCACCCGCGCGTCGCCTCTTGAAGAATGAAAACTTGTTTTTCAGCTAATTGGCATGACCACTGATCCACTGGCTCGCCGCAGGAATGTCAGACGGCGGAGAACCGCGACGCTTCGGTGCCATCGAGAATGCCAAAAAAAGAAGAAAAAAAAGAGGCCCATCGCGGAATGCGAGGTGGTCCGAATTTTGCCGCAGTGGGAATGCTGCCTAAGACCAAGCGGCACTAGGTGCTCCTTGTGTGCGCCTCGCATGCTTTCCTGGTGCGCTTAATAAAGCCAGGTATCTTCGGCCGTCACAGCGGTCAAGCAGCCAGTGCCTCCTGCGCCTTTGCCACTGCTTGCGGGGGTAGGAGGAGGGGAGGCACGCGGGTAGGGGGGGAGCGTAGACCGGAGGCCCGCAGTGACCGCAAGTTAAGGGAATAAAAAAAATGTGCGCGTTGATAAATGAAAAAAAAAAGAAAAATCTTTATTTGCCATCAAAAACAGATTGAATTGAATTGAATTGAGTTTATTTCCGTTCGAAGCAACGGAGGGGGCTCGAACAAAAAGTGAATCAAGTTCACTTGACTACGTTCGAGCCCCCTTTACATGGCATTTGGTGAGGACAAAATTTTAGTAAAACAACCGATACATTTACAGATTGCAGAATAGAACAAAAAAAATGTTAGTTATGCACAGAAAATCTTACAAAACAATTTACACAATGCCAATATGCAATTCTAAGTGCAGGGTTCATAGAAATAAGTAGATATAAAAATAATATGGGGGAACAAGGCAAAAGAAGTATTAATTACACAGAACAAGCTCGACAAGACAATTCACACAGTGAAATTATACAATTGTAGATAGAATATGTACAAAGCAAGTTAGGAAATAAAATAACGATGAAAGTATTTATTGCACCGCAGCAGAAGCCTAATACAATAAGGCAATGAGAATGATGACATCAGTTAAAAGTGGGCAGTATTGTTCGTGAGAAAAGCCTTTACCTTGGAAATGTTAGTGCGGTTGATGTCAATTTGATTGTAGTGAAGTGTGTTTAGTAAAGTTGGAAGTGAGTGGCGCAACATTTGTTGTCCTAGCTTTGTCCGGGAAAAAGGAATTTCCCAAGGCTGTGAAAATCGCAAGTCACGGCAACTTGTTGACTTGCTTATTTGTGCTATTGCATTAAATTCTATCTGGTTATTTCGGAGTTGTTGTTTGTATTTTTTTACCAATCTCTGTGAGTATAAGCAATGCACACTTGTTATCTTAAGCTGAGTAAAATATTCTTCTGTATGTGCTTGTGGATCGGCCCCTACAATATGACGAACGGACTTTTTCTGCAGTACATGTATGCGATTTAGATTAGTTGAGGTTGTTGTACCCCATACAAGAAAGCAATAGTTTATATGAGAACATATTAATGCATTGTATATGTGTAGTTTCACGGCTTGCGGTAAGAACGAGTGAAATTTTGCCAAAATTCCAACTGATTTAGACATCTTTGTTAAAATATAATTGACATGGTTGTCCCATGACATGTTTTTGTGCAGATATACTCCTAATGTTTTAATTGTGTCTACGACTTGTATTGCCTCTGATCCTAATGTAATATCAAAAGTGTGCGGTATCTGAAACTGCCTGGGCGAAAAAATGACGGCTTTTGTTTTTTTAGCATTAATTTCAAGGGAGTTCTCAGTGCTCCACTCATGAAGATCACGCATGACGTTGTTTATTTCAGCCTCTAGCAGTTGCAAGTTACTGTTGCGAAATAATAGGGCGGTGTCGTCTGCATATGATATGAAATGAGCAAGCGGGCTAATTCTAGTGATGTCATTCACGTAAAGGTTGAACAAGAGAGGCCCAAGAATGCTTCCCTGGGGTACGCCAGTATTAATTGGTCTGCGCGATGACAGGTGGTCATTTATTGAAACGCTTTGCATTCGATGTTCAAGGTATGATGTTATAAGGGATAGAGCTGTTCCTCTTATTCCATATATTTCAAGTTTTTTTAACAATGTTTGGTGATTGAGTCGATCAAAGGCTTTTGAATAATCTATGTATATACCAACTATGATTTCTTTTTCTTCAAAAGCTTTTAATATTATTTCTTTCTGCGTTAGTAGGGCTAGTTCTGTTGATTTCCATTTCCGAAAGCCAAATTGTGTTGGTGTTAATATGTTGTACTTTTCGACAAATTTGCTAATGCGAGTGTGAATTATTTTTTCTAATCCTTTTGAAAAAATAGGTAGCAGCGATATCGGACGGTAGTTAGACAAATTGTTCCGATCTCCACCTTTGAAAACTGTAATCACTTTGGAAGTTTGCATCTTAGCTGGGAAAACGCCTGTGGTAAGGGCGTGATTGAAGATATAGGTAAGATGTGGAGCTAGCAGGTCCAGTGCGGACTTGATAGGCCTTACTTGAAAACTATCAATGTCACACGCAGAACTGTTACGTAGGGACATAAATGTTTCAAATACTTCACTGACGTCTACAGGACAAAGAAAGAAACTGTTTGGATTCCTGGTCATAGTTCTCACTGATTCCGGACAATGAGCATTGGTTACCTGATTTACAAAATGGTTGTTGAATGCTTCAGCTAGTTGCTGTCCATCAATAACTACCCCATTTAAGATTACCTCAAGGGGATCTTGGTTAGAAGATTTTCGATTAAGTAGTTCATTTAACCTCTTCCACATGATTTCTGATTTCATGTTATGACCTGTTTCAAAAAAGTTATATAGGTACTGCCGTTTTTGACTCCGCAGTATGGCATTTGTTTTATTTCTACATTTCTTGAATAGTTTCCAATCCTCAGTGTCTCGTGTGCTCAAAAATTTTTTGAAGAGTTTATCTTTCTTTTTTATCATTTTTAAACACTCCCTAGTAATCCATGGCTTACGTGTTTTTTGTGAGTTTCTTACGGTAACAAGATGGAATGATTGCGAATATGCTTCTAGTACGATACTAAGAAAATTATTATATGCATCATCTGGTGATGACGAACTGTAAACTTGACTCCAGTTTGCTTGAGTCAATTTAAAACGGAAAGCCTTGATGGTTACTTCATTAATGTTTTGAATTTTTCTAACCGGAAAAGTTATGGTATGGGTACGTTTAGGGGACGTTTTGCTAAGCAAGAATATCGGCAAGTGATCACTGATATTGCACGAAAGTGCTCCTCCTAATACTTCATCTTCAGGTAAATTTGTGATAAATAAATCTATTAGTGTACTTGAGTTGATTGTTATCCTTGTGGGCATGTGAATCATGTTACTGAAGCCATGAGAGGCGAGTGCTATTTGGAATAAGTGTTCCGAGGTAGACGAGTTGAGTAAGTCTATGTTGAAATCTCCCCCTAGAATTAATGTGTAGTTATTTTTATTAGTGAATTCGAACAAGGCTTCAAGGTGATCTATAAAATCCCCCACACACCCATGTGGCGGCCTGTACGCTACAGCAAAAATATATGGCTCATTAACTACAGCTAAACATTCAATGCAGTCATTAATTACTGTGAACTGCTTAAGTAGGTCACACTGAATGTATTTTTTTATGTTCAGTTGTACTCCTCCACCCCGTGATTTGGAGCGGTTCAAGGCAAATGTCTGATAATTGTTGTCTGATATGGCATCACAGTCTGCAGTAGACCACGTCTCTGTTAGCATAATAACATCGAAAGTAAACTTAAACTGAGCAAGAAATGTAGTCAGGACATCTTCTTTCTTGCGGCTTGATCTTATACTCAAGTGAAAACACTTGATACCCTTTATATTTCTAGTTTTGATAAGATCGCCAACCTCAGCAGGCTGTGAAGCCATTTCGAACGATGAAGTAGTATAGGCAGGCTGTACTTTCCGTTCTACTTAATCTTTTGAATGTCGTTTTCACATTGGACACGAAGAACTTTTGATGTTTCATGTTTCCGCGCAAATACTTTTCCATCACGAACCCACACAAATTTCCAATCGTGTTCCTTTTTCTGTTTTTTTGCCAAGCTAAGGAGCTTCTTCATGGTAGGGCAGAGGTGCTCATTAATATACACAGTTTCAGAGTCATCAAATCCAAGGTCTTTGTTCGTTAGGTTAGTCTTTTTGGCTTTTGCGAGTGCAATGTCGCGCTTAGCACGAGACTTAAATTGAATGATTATATTCCCTCTTTTGTGGTTGTCACAAGCGGGGACGCGGTGACATCTTTCGATATCATTCTCAGAGATGGTTTCACTGATAGCATCTCCAATCTTGGAAAGGATTGATGGTATGCTTTCGTCTGCTTGCTGTACTACTCCTTGAATTTCTAGGTTCGTGCTCCGTGAGTACTGTTACAGTAACACTACACGTTTTTCAAGTTCCTCATTTCTTTTTTCTAGAACCGCACATCTTGCCTCAGAAGTGGCTTTTTCAGTGCTCAGATTCGCATTTTTTTCCACTTCTTTTGCAAGTTGTTGTTTTAGCGTCTCGATTTCAGCATGCGCAAAATCAAGACTGTCGGTCAAACTTCTTTGCTCATTTCGAAGCTCTCGGATATCAGTTCGTACGTCCCTTTCGAGCGACAAGCGTGCAGTTTTAATTTCCTGCTGAAAGTTTTCCTTTAACTGAGCGAACTCTAGCTTTAGCTCTTCTTTTATCTTGGCTAGTTCCTTTGCCATCGGGACTAGGCTCGCTACAGCAGATAAGGATACACACACACCCCCTGATGCACGCACGCACAGCGACACACACAGCTGCTATCAACTTGGCAATGGCGACGACCAGAAGGGCAATAAGGTTTAGAAATAAAGTCGTTACACTAACCTGCAAAATGCAAGCGGTATATTCAGTCGGTGCGCTTCTTTGTCGTCGCCAATGCCAATTGAGGGCCTCCGGCAGGCGGTGGCGGGTTATGTAGCTTCGGCAGCTGTGACGTCAGAGCTGATATCCCCTGGCTTGCCGTTGGTAGCGTTGTACACACCAGCCGGTTTTTGATGGCTTCTTTCCGTCGCTTGCTTTGGCACGTGCAGGGCTTTCGTCCGTCTAAAGAATAAGCTCGTGCAATCTGCAAAATGCAAGCGGTATATTCAGTCGGTGTGCTTCTTTGTCGTCGCCAATGCCAAGTGGGGGATTGTAGAAAGAAAGCTGTCCTTGGACAGCTTGACGGGTCCACAATCCCTTATTTTGGCAGAGCGGCGGCAACACGTAACATATTCTTGATATGCAAACATATACATACATATTTATTATGATACAGACTTAGTACTCATAAACGAAAACAACACAAAACAAAAAGAACAGAAAACAACAGCGGAACTCACTTCTACAAATCCAAACGAAAGCAACAGCAAGGCTAGGTAACATTACCTAGCAACCAAATACATCTGCCGGAGGTCCTTGTACGTTGCCGTGAAGAGGTCAAAACGGGCAGAATTATAATAATTCAAAAGTGTTGGTATTGTGTACTTAGGCACTGTTTCCCGTAACTTGAACGTGACATTGGTACTGACCAATCCTCGAAGTGTCTTGTAAGGTAACTTGGAGTTCTGTCTTGTAATTGGGATAGGTTACGTATATTGTTGATATTCCTGTGGACTTCTTGTTTATATACATGGCTTAAGCGATATCTATAGAGATTGTGAGCTGGAATTACACCAGAGTTGCTAAAAAAAGTTGAGGTGGAAGCAGTATAAAAAGCATTATATGTGTGTCGGAGATACTTTTTCTGTAACAGGTGGATGTGTTCTATATTAGTGGATGTTGTGTTTCCCCATACTAATTGACAGTAGTTCAAGTGTGACTGAAAGAGTGAATGATAAAGCAAACGTTTGATGCGTGTGAGAAGGATATACCTTAAACGACCTATTACACCAGTTATTTGACTTATTTTGCTTAGAACATGCTTGACGTGATTATCCCAGGACATATTTGCGGAAAAGGTGACACGCAGACATTTGAAATTCTCGACTAAAGCGATGCATCGTGAGTTTATTATAATATCTTGATGCTGAGGTATGTGCTTGTTTTTCGGCCTGAATATAATCGCTTTTGTTTTGCTTTCATTTACCTTCATTGCATTTACTCTCCACAATTCCTCTAAGGATTTCATTGCACTGTTATATTGTTCAACAAGAAGATTAATATCATTCCCAGCAAAAAAAAAAATACTAGTGTCATCTGCATAAATAATAAATTTTGCTTTAGGGTTAATAGTGACGATATCATTCAGATAGAGATTAAAAAGTAAAGGTCCTAAAATACTTCCCTGCGGCACTCCACAACTAACAGCTTTAGCTTTCGATGCAAAGGCACCTATTTTCACAACTTGAGCTCTATTGGATAGGTAGGATTTCATAAGAGCTAGTGGCTGTCCTCGTATTCTATACTTACTTAATTTTTCCAGCAAAATGTTATGGTTAACTAAATCGAAGGCTTTAGAAAATACCACAAAAATGCCAACAACTCTTGCTTTGTTTTCAAACGCCGTTAATATATATTCTTTCTGCTCTAGCAACGCTAATTCAACTGATTTGTTTTTACGGAAACCGAACTGGTGTGGTGTTAACAGATTATGTTTTTCAATGAAATTTGTCATCCTCGAATACAAGACTTTTTCAAACAGCTTTGAAAAGATCGGTAAAATAGATACCGGCCTGTAATTTCCCAGCTCATTACAATCTCCTTTTTTGAACAGAACAGTAACTTTTGCGCACTGCATTCTCGCTGGGAAAGTTGCTGATTCTAAACACATAATAAAAATGCGGGTGAGGATGGGAGCAATAATATCAATTACATGTTTGATTGGGCGTACTTGAAGACCATCGATTTCACAACTGCTAGAGTTCTTTAAGGCTTGTATAACGGTTATGATTTCACCCACTGTTACGGGTTGAAGGTACACTGTGTTGTTAATATAAGTGGAAACGTATTTGCTAGCATGAGAGGATATAGAGGGAGCAGAAGCGATACTAGTGAAAAAATTGTTAAAAGCATCAGCTGGTTCTGCACCGGATAATTCTTTTCCGTCAACTTGTAATTTCAATGAAGGCTTATGCCAGTGACCACGATTAAGGATGGTGTTCAACCTCGACCATAACAGACTGTTTTGACGGCACTCATATCCAACAAAGATGAATAATATGCTGATCGTGCATTTCGCAACTTCTTTGTTAGCTTATTACGATGCTTTTTAATTTGGACAAGATCATCTGCTGATCGCGTATGAAGGAAATGTTTATATAGCTTGTCCCTCGTTTTCATTTCACTCCGTAATTCAGGAGTAAGCCATGGTTTGCGTGTTCTTTTACTTTTTTTGCGTGTTCTTGACGGGAAACTCTTGTGGTATAGTTGGGTCAGTATATCCATAAACTTATCGTACGCTTCACTGACATTTGTGAGATTACCGATCGTGTCCCATTCCACTGACAACAGGGCGTCACGAAAGGAATTCAGTGTTGTGTCTGTTATTAGTTGGTACATTATTGGTGGGGATTTTTTTCTTATTGACCTGCTTGATTCTACACACAAGAATACTGGCAAATGATCGCTGATAGAACATGACAAAACTCCAGATTAAAATTCGACCCCAAGGAATTGGTAATAAATAAATCAAGAGTGGACTGGCCTTCATGTGTAATCCTGGTTGGTGTGTCAATTAAGTTAGCAAAACCATTCGATAATATGATCATATTGAAAGCATTTGGTGATGGACTGTTCACACTCATGTCGACGTCAAAATCTCCACCAGCTATTAGAGGTTTAGAGTTATGATTTTGAACCACATAAGCCAGGAACTGATCATAGAACTGCAGAAACGCAGGCAAATCCCCATTCGGTGGTCGATAGCACACAGAAAATACATGTCTAGCAGTGCACAGGGTCAGCATTTCATAGTCTGGTGAAAGCACTGTGTAAGAATCAATGATCTGACATTCTACATCATTTGTGATCAGCAATGACACTCCGCCCCCTCGAGAGTCCGACCGGTTTAGATAGTGGGTATTATAATCAGGCAACCTAAAAATATCACATTCATTAGTGCTCCATGTCTCTGTTAACATAATAACCGAAAATTTAAAAGAGAAACCAGTAAATAACTCCTCCAGGGATGACACCTTATTTCTGACAGAACGCGTGTTCATGTGAATACATTTTAAGGGAGATGCGGGAAATGTTGCGACAATTTCATCTACATCATCAGGCAAATAAAAATCCACTTCGTTATGCCACCTTCTTTTGTTGCAAAAAAAAAACGCACCCTTTAAAGGTCGTCCAGCTCTCCCTTATCCCTGGGCGCGGCCTTACACTGCTGTACCGTATGTCTGCTGTTTTATTGAATGTTACTTTCTCGACTAGCAGTGCAGCGAACGTGGCACCCGCCATATGCCACATAATGCCAAGAGTGTGCGCACGCTACCAGCAGTGGCGATTTTAGAGCTAAAATTCGCAATTGTCGTCATCGCGGCAGAGGCCAGTCATTAAACGCTCCACTAAAGCTCAGAAAAAGAAAAAAGATACTGGAACTGTGGATTACAGCACCAGTGCAAAGCTATTCCACGCACTGATGAGTAGGAAAATGCATTTTTTGCCCATTTCGGACATCAGGGCAAACCAATGTCATTCCTCTTTGCTACCTGATGCTGTGAAGCGTGAAGTAAGCTTGGCAAGTTAAGTCGCACTGCATCGATAGCTCCTCTGGAAACAATGCTTGTAATACATAATTCCATCGTCTACCCGCTGTGTGAGTATGCAGCTGTACCCAGAAGTCGATATAAAAAAAAAACCTGCAATTAACAAAGCTGAGGCCATTCAAAGGAAACCTGCCCTTTTTGTTCTTCACACGTTCGACTGCAATTTTTGCCCATTATCCTTTATCCCCTTTTTGAAAGCACATACCCTTTCTCAAAGACGAGACACAGATACATTAAAGATCCGTGGAAAAGTTCCCAAAGCACTATTCTGGCGATGTGAAAACTTTGCCATTTAATTCTTGTAGAAGGTTGGGGTGTTGAAACATTACTTTTGGCAAGGTGTCCTTGGTCGTCGCCTCTTGTAAGGATCCCTATCTCGGAAAATCGGAAACCCGGCAAGAGCCCTGTAGTGATAGCATTGCGCTTGGAGGCCTTTGGCAGGTAATGCGGCTAAGAGCGGCTGCTTTTCCTTTGCAAAGGTCTTAAAAATAGCTCGACTTATTGAATATCAGTAAAAAATTACAGACTGTCTCTAATCTCGTACAAAGTGTCATAACCCCATAACTTTCAGTTCGGCGTGTCGCGCTTTCCTCTGGGAAATAAGTTTCGCCACGCGCATCTGAACAAATTATCACTCTGAAGAGGATGCGCGTCCAATTACCTAGAATGCCCATGTGTCACAAAATTCGACGCATATTCGGGAAACCGACGCAGCGCGGAAGCAATCTCGCCAGCGCATCGTACAGGATTCTAGAAAAGTGGAGAAGGAAACCCCGCAGAGCGACTAGGTATCCCTCAGGTTATTATGGTTTCAGGTAGCCTTTCCCTATTGACAGCCCTCGAAGAAAATTCCATGGATACTCCTAAGAGCCTGGCCCTTCAATTTTTTGTTCCACCACATATTAAAGAAGCACGCTTTCACTCGGTCCCAGGGCACAGTGGCATTGCTTCTAATGCAAGGGGCTGATGTTTTAGCAAAGTCTCCCTTCGTGGCTCTATTTTCCCGTTCGTCCCAAACCTATCTACCTGACACGCTTCCACTACTTTAGCCATGAGCCTCTCCTTGCTGTAGGGGATTTTCAACACCTGGCATTTCCTTGGAGTGTGCGTGTGCGCAGTTCAAGGCAATATGAGGTATCCATGACCCTCTGGCGCTGAAGAATACTGAGACTCACTCTCTATTTACGTCTATCGGGGTTTTCTCTGACCAACCTCTGCGTGCCTGGCGGTGAAATTGAGTCCATAGATCGCCTTTTCCTCTTTTGCCGACGGTTCGCTTCTCTCCGCAGAATTTATTTGGAGATCCCCCTCGCTGGACTAGGGCGTCGTCAATCTATTCCGACTCACCTCTCCATCAGGGCAAGCGCCTTGAAATCAATGTGCGATTATATTCACGAATATAAAATTGCATCAGGTAGATTCCTATTGTAGAATGTGAATTCACAGCTCCATCATTTCCGTTGTTTTCTCATTTCTTTCCCAAATTCGTGTCTAGGACAAAAAATTGTCCAATTCCTCCACTTCTTGCCCATGAGGGCATTTCTATCAGCAACGCACCTTGGCCAGTGGGTATGTGCCATTAAGCCTGAGGTCACCATCATCATCATCAACCCTCTGTGCGTTGCTGCCCTCTCCACTATGCTCGCCGGCGAGGCGCCAAAGGAAACGTCTGCGCTCGGGCCGCGATTATTCGAGAAGGTTTGAGTCAAATGTACCCATTGTCGACGGAGAGGGCGTAGCCTTCAGCGTGCTGAGTGATGCCCTCTCCTGTTTTCTCGCGCGTCGGCGGCGGCGCAACGAGGTTATCGCCCGATGTTCTGAAGCCACGGTTCGCGCGAATTTCACCATCCTTGCGATCGAGGTGTCAGTTGCTGGATTTTTGCGCCGACTCAGCATTAATTTTACGAATTTTACGAATGGCGCACGTACAGACCACGCGGCAGATGGTTTTCGAGTACGCGTGACCCTGATTGCATTGGGCGCTTGAACAACACTAGGATACAAAAGCTGAAATAAAAAGAGAATATCTGAATTCGTGTTCACACGATATCTATTTACGAACAAATCGTGCACTCCTGCCGCGACATATCAAACCATAAGCCTTTGTGGCTTATCACTGGCGTGGACGGAAGTGGTCCGCATGAAATGTCAATGATATGTTGCCTGGTAAATAAAATTACTTTAAAAGTATTAAGCAACAGTTTATATGCAGCATATATGTAATAGAATGAACAAAAAAGATGCAAAATACAAAATAAAACAAGAAAGAAAACAAAAGCGAAACGAAAACAAAAAAGTGAAGATAGAAAAGAAAAATAACAGTTAAAGAAAAATAAGAACGTAAAGAAAGAGTGAAACTGAAAAATAAATGAAAAATGGAGGGAGAAACAGCGGACAGGGAAATGGTTCCGCATTTGAGCTCTTAAGCAGACTTAAGTGACATCCTGTAATTTTAAAAGCGGAAGCTTTTACTACTCCCCTCCGTAGCTCCTTCGCTGTGTGCGCCGTGTGCATGAGTTTGTCCTTGAACCGAGGAGGAACCACGTGGCAGCTACACGTCACTCAGCCGCCGCCGCCACGCCGCGGAATCCGAGCGCTCGCCTCTGCCTAGTAATGTGACAACCATGACGTCACTCTACAGCAGGTATGCCGAAGCCGTGCGCTCTTCTGTCTAGATAGCGTCCGCTGTCTCTCAGCCGGTGCGAACAGATTGCAACAGCTCTCGACAATTTAACCGCAACAGTGGTCGTGGGTGATCCAGGCGTGACGCCGCGTGAGCGGTCTGCGTCTCAGAGGTTGCGAAGTTGAGCCTGGCTAAGCATCAGTCTTAACGACTAAGGAAAAACAAAGTCTAGCCAAGCGTTACCAGGATTAATATTCAAGCTTTCGTTTTGGTTCCTCAAGTTTAACCGGGTTAAATATTCGGCGATTTTTTGTTTCCATGCCCGTCTGGTGCCACTTGCGTTCGGACCCTCACCGAACGCACGGGTAATCTCCTCGGATACTTCCTGATTACTTAGACGACAGGCAAAGTAGCTCATAAAGGTCGGTTTGCATGTTGCTCATTTAAGAATTAAGAATTCCCACAGGGTCGTATATGTATGATTGGTGACATCAATATTGACCTTCTAAAAACTAAAAAACGATTGGTTGTCGATTACTTAAACACACTTGCTGATGCCGGCATTGATGCCACAATCAACCTTCCTACACGTGCTGAAATGTTTGGTAGTAAACTAGTATCGTCATGCCTTCACCACGTGAACGTTTTCCTTGAACACAATGAATCCTGCTCATTTATCATAGAACAAAAAATGTCGGACCATTTATTTGTTGACTGTCGTGTTTTTCCACAAACTGGGTTAAGGGCTATGAAGCTAGATAAATTGGACACAACCGAAGTCATTGACAGACTTCGACTTGACTCCGTTCTGGAAAAATACGACTGGGATCTGTTCCCAATTCGCACTTCTGAAAGCGCGCTTTACGATTCATTTGTTGAAATCTTTATGCTGTTGATGGATTCGTGTAAAAAAACTACAATCATAAAGCAAAGAAAGTGTGGTCTTCTGTGGATTAACAACGACGTTTTATCGGCTATTGCAGAAAGGAAAATGGCTTGGGCCCGTTGTAGGCGCTCACCTAAGAACACTCAATTGAGGGCGGTGTAGAGGGCAGCCCGCAACCGGGCTAATGCATTACTCTGATCAAAAAGACGTCAGTATTTGCAAGCAAGGCTTGTGGCGTCGAAAGGGAAGCCAGCTAAGTCATGGGATGTTGTTAGTCGCTTGCGAGGCTGTGCACCTAGGAATGTGGCTGATTCAATTTCCCGTAACTTTGGGGCATTCTCTGACACTTGCTGATGAGTTCAATGCCTTTTTTTCGGCTGCTGGTCTGGCTGTGCATTCAAAAGTTCCCAGTCTACCATCTCGCAGCATGCAATCTGTGCTTGAATCAGCATTTCTGCCACCTTGCACTGCAGACGATCTACGTTGCATTCTTTGTGGCTTCAGCAGGCGAAAATCTCCAGCGTGGGACGGTATCTCAGTCGATGCACTTTTTAGAAATTTTGAATAAAGCTCGTTTTGCTCGCGATTATTAATGGTTTATTCGCCACCCAAATAGTACCTGAGGGCTTGAAGAAGGCGGTGGTTATCCCTATCTATAAGAATGGAGTAAAAAATAAACTTGAAAATTATCGTGGTATTTCGATCCTACCATGCATTGCGCTTGTAATAAAAAAACGCGTTTCGACGGTGATGGTCAGTTTTCTTGACGCTCATGACGTGTTCTCTGGCAATCAGTTCGGGTTTATTAAGGGTCGTGGTACGCTGAACGCGCTTGATGAACTATGTGATCTTCTAAATAGCTGCATTGAAGAAAATTAATTTGCCTGTGCTTTATTTTTGGATGAGTCCAAGGCGTTTGACACGGCTAATCATGTTGTGTTGTTAGATAAACTAAACAATTATGGATTTAGGGGTCCTTTTCTGTCTCTTCTTGTTCACTATCTATCTAATCGTTCACAACTCGTTGCAGTAGGTAAATTTAGAAGTGGCCTGCTCGCGGATTAAATCCAGCGTTCCTCAAGGATCTATACTTCACCTATTTTGTTTAATTTATATGTCAATGAGTTGAGCTCTGTCTGTAAACCGTGCCGTGTTTTTCAATACGCTGATGACACACTATTATTTGCTAGACATAATGACTTTAGGACAGCATTACCTCTCATCCAACACGACAGCGAGCTGATTATGGACTGGTTCAGGAATAACTTAATTAATGTTAACAATAAAAATCTCAATGAGTATTTTTTAATAATTATTTAAACAGAATTCCTTATGATGTGTCTATTCGTTTGCACAGACCAAATTGTGCCCATGCAAATGCCCTTTAATTATACCTGTGTCAACGGTCAAATGCTTAGGTGCATTCTTTGATTCCGACATGTCTTGGAATAAATACCCATTTGTCTTTCGTCTGTTCTCAGCTTCGGAAAATTGCTTGCTTGATGCACTCTATTAAGACCCTTTGCCCTATGTTTGTACGCAAGCAAATTGTATACGCGTTAGCCTACAGTGCGTTAAGTCATGGTCTTCGCTGCTTTTATTTCTGTTCCGCCTTTTGGCGAAAGAAGGCCAACAGCATTCTGAAATCTATCCTTAAATCAGTTTTATATGGTAAGGCGCGAAATGAAGGCAGTAGCGTTTTTGAACTATTACACATTCCTGACTTCTCTCAACTTTTTTCGGAATCAGTACTTTTTAAGCTTATTTGGGCAAGCGATTTTTGTACACCATATATTCCGCTCAAAGATCTGCGAACTCTTGATCGTTTTCTTATGCCTAGATTGCGAACCCGGTACTGCCAGCGTCTGCGAAAACATTATGTTCCTTCTGTTCTCAACCGGTTACCTAAAGAAATGTTTCCTGCTAACTCTAAAAAAATAGTGAAAGCTTGCCTTGACAAATTACTTTATTAGCTCCAGCATTATGTTTTGATACTATTTTACATTTTTCTTCGTTTTCTTTATTTGTTTTCTCTCCGCTTGAGTGCATTTTTGCGTCCGCGCTTTTCGAATTCATTTTAGTTTTATCACTCCCCTTTTTTGTTTTTTGTTTGTGTGCTCGGTGCATGATTTTTGTGCCGTCTGCTGCCGGGCGCTGCCACTCAAGCCTTCTAAGGCTTTGGCAGGCCCGCATTTGTACTGAAAGGTGGAAATAAAAATTTTATTATTATTATTATTAAAGCAATAAACAGTCGTGTGAGGCTACTCACTCTGGAATACTTCAAAGAATTGAACTCACGAAGTATAGGGCGTATCGACTGTTGATGCCGTTCCTCGTCCCCAGGGAATCGTGCATGCGTGATTTACGGCCTAATGAATAAATACAATCTCAATTGGGCGCACAACCCTTATTGGCCATGGCCAAGTGTCCTGCAATCATTAATGGACACAGGTGTTTTGTTCGCGCTAAGAAACCCACGCACGAAAGAAGTGTCTGCGCACAGCCTCTGCGAGAGACGAACGAGAACACACGGAAAACCGATGTTGTGTGGTGTCGTTAAACAGCATTGACAGGTATTAGAAGAAATAGCTTTCAAAACAATGACTGGTTTCTATTGGAAGCGCTGAAACGCGCAGGAGCGCTACAACGGCGTCTGCACTCATTCACCATCTTTTCAAACCGTCGTTCGTTTTCTCCACGGCGTGGTTCGTGTCCATGGCGCGCAATCTCATCTTTAACATTTCAAAGCGTCCTTCGTATCGTCGACGGCGCGCTTCTAGAACGGACATTTATTAAGGCGAGCGCCTTTCTTGGCTCACGAGTGGCGTGGACGTGTAGCAGCAGCAACGGTCTCAGAGCTCCTGCACCTATACACCAGACTCGTCCATCTTCGGACGTGCCTCCTGAGCTTGCACTCACGTTTTCGTCCGGCGAGACTGCGTGCGCCAACCGCTTCGGCGTCCCTAGGACGGCCCGTTTTGTGTTGTCGAAATGCAGTCGAATTTTTTCGTCGTGAACGTTCACCCACCGTGTTCGCCAAAAGTTTGTAGGCCAGGTTATTTGCTTCTGAGACACACTGTGTGGTTCGTAATGCATTTCCAGTGCTCCAATTTTCCTGAAGTTGTGAAGATTTCTGGTCCAGGCTCCTCCAACGTGCAAGACATCCACGAATGCTGTAGGAGTCCCACTACAAGGCTTTAAACCAAACCCACTTGGCTCTAAACGTTTGAAAAAGGCTGAACGTCCTGACTGCATTTCTATCGACGGCCTGAAGCCAGCCATTATATAGGACGTTCTCCCCCAGTGCACATTCCTGTGCGGATTCCCTGCCCCGTACCGTCGGCTCCCAAAGAGGCCATCTTCCCCTGATGCTCCACCGGAGCGACTTATCTCCTTCCGTCCCCCAGCTTCACCGGGCTCCTTCACCAGCAGAGAGAAGGGGGTGGAGGGTGGAGCGGGCATGCTGTAGCAGTAGCATCGGTCTCACATAGCACAGATCGCAGCGGCCGATGGTGAAGACGACACCGAGGGGCATCCTGGTAGGGCCTTTTCCTTGTCCTGGAGTCTCGCGCTAGTTTGTTACGGCTAGATGAAGGCAGCGCAAAAATAACCGGCACTACCGGCGATAAATCAGCCGATGTTTTCCTCATCCCGGCCTCATACTGGTTGACACGACAGGAGGAAGCTGTAGACGGAAGATGTCCGCAAAAGTGTCCGTGTGAACTCTCAATCCTACTTCGTATTGTAATTAATATATGATGTGAAAATTGATTAGGCAACAGTTCATAAGCAACATATATGTAATGATACTAGTGATAGTAGGAGGAGGAGGATAGCTACGGACACTTACAGTTAGTGCAGATATAGATAATGGCAGTGATAATGATAGTTAATGGTAGAGATAGATAGTGATAGTGATGGTATAGTGATAGTGATAATGATAAATACTGATAGTGATAGGGCTAGATATGTATAATGATAGTGCTAGAGATAGTGATAGCCATGATCACAGCGATGATGGTGAAGATGATAGTGATGATAATGGCGATAGTGACAGGAGGTGATAGCGGTGAATATGGTAAGGCTTATGCTAATAGTGACGATAGCGATAGCAAAAAGTCCTGGGTTTGAGTCCCGCAAAAGTCGTGGTTTCGAGCCCCATGAAGGGCGTTCGGACGTCTAGAAAGCCATCAACTTCGACATAGTTTGCTCGTCTTAGAAACGGACGTCACAATAGCCAAGGACGTCGACATAGCTAAGCCTACTCCTCATAACATAAAAATAAGAAAGGGAAGGTAAAAGAGAAGAAGGGGAAAGACTTTCGCATTTCCTTTTTTAATCCGACTTAAGAGCAATCCTTTTTTACTGTGGTGCGCAGGAGCTTGCTTTTTTAACCTCTACTTGACCTACCCTACGTCACTCAGGCGAGCCCTCCGGCCTTGTATATAGCTGTTTTTGGGCAATGCATTAAAGATTGCTTAAGACAGCACCGCCCCTCGCTGCAACCGGATAGCACTGCCAATCTGCCTAAACATTGCAATTATTGTCAAGACTGTAACTCCCTCTTCAAAGATGTCACAATCATCGGCTGCGGAAGAACGCAGATAGAGCGAGAAATCCTGGAAGCATTTAAAACATGATATTCAGCACTGTACGAGACGGCGTGGTTTTAATCAAGATAATTCTATTTTACGAAGGGGACATAGATTTTCACATTTGAGTTAACAGACCTGCACTAAAAACTGTCTTTTTTGTTTTCTTATGTTTTCTAGGCGCTGCAGCTTACGTGCTTGTGCACCCGGCTCTGTTGTGAGAGTTTGCACCGAGTAAAATTTTTGTGTGTTACTAGCATAGTCCTGTCTACTCCTTCTTGTGGTGATCGCATCCTTTTCTGCTGGTTTTTCCGCTATCATGCACCAACTGGCCCATCAAGCAGCGCTTCTACAATCTAGTGGAAGGTACTGAAACATTCTCGTCCTCTATATTCCAATTTGCCAGTGCTGATTGCGTCACAACCGTCGCGACCAATTAGGGAATTTTGTTTCGAAGAACGCCAGTAGCTTTTGGAAAACAATATAAATGCTGTGGCATTAAATTTTTATTTTTCCTGGAGATGGCTAGAAATGCCGTGAAATTATTTATTACAAGAAATAAGCCAGGCGATGTTCCACGGGCAGTGACATCGCACAGCACACAGGCGCCTTTGCGTTTCGGCTCCATAAAAACGCGGCCGCCGCGGCTGCGATGTCCGACTCGGTAACCGAGCGCCCTAATCCACTGAGCCACCTCGATGATGGTGGTGGTAAAACTTTATATCCCATAGTAGGGGTCCTGAACGATACTCGGCTAGGCGCCAGGTGTAGAGGGCAGCTCCTACGTCGGCACAGAGAGCCCGAAGCTCTCCGCCGCCGCGCGGGCCTCCTGGACAGCCCGAAGCTAATCGTGAAGTGAAGCACTCTTTAGCACTTTGTCCCAATGATCCTTGTTCTTGGTGTAGGCCTCACTCGATGCACAACCTCACAGCATATGGTTCAAGTCTACACGTTCACTGCACTGTTCACAGACATGTTGTCCGTCGTAGTCTGGGTCGATGTGCTTCATGCGCCAGGGGTTGGGGTATGAATTCGTTAGGAGCAAGCGTAACGTGACCGACTGGCTCTGGGTTAATTTATTATCCGGGAGGGGAAACTGTCGTCTGCCTAAACAAAAGTGCTTAGTGAGCTCGTTGTGCGTGAATAACTGATCCCTATACTCGATATGTGGGGTAGCGGATGAAACCGGAGGGACGTGGTCGATGAGTCCTCGCGCCGCCTCGTGTGCGATTTCGTTGAGGTTCCGCAGACCACCCCCTAAGCTACCCATGTGTGCGGGGAACCATACGATGGAGTGATTGGTGATGTTACTTCTGCCTAAGATTCGTAGTGTCGTCTTGTCTATTACGCCCTTGGCGAAAGCTCGTGTGGCTGCTCTAGAGTCGCTGTAGACAGTGCTAGGCTGCTTGTTCAGCTACCTCTGTCTTCTTGGTGTAAAGCGTGAGTGAGTTGCGCGCTCGCCCGTGCCCGTCGATTACTGCTACCGAGTAGGCATGCTTTCCCGGTATGGAGGCTGCATCCACGAAAGCTGTCTCGTCGGGAAACCTTGCTGCGTCCGCAGCGAGGGCTTTGGCGCGGGAAAGTCTTCGTCCTTGATTGTGGACCGGGTGTGCATTTCTAGTGAAGGGGAGCACTTTAATTGCGTCTCGCATGACTTTAGGTAGCTGCAGGACGTTGTCCCTTCCTGTTATGGTGTTCAGGCCGAGCTTGACGAGAATCTCTCGGCCCACTTTGGTGCTTGATAGGCCTGAGATCTGTGCCGTGTGCTGAGCCTCGATGATTTCGTCAAGGGTATTGTGGACTCCTAGCTGTAAGAGTAGATCAGTGGAGGCATTATCGGGGAGCCCCAACGTTGTCTTGAAAGCTCGGCGTATGTGTACTTCGAGCCTTTTCCGATGTCCTTTTTTCCAGTTAAGCATTGCAGCCACGTATGTGATGTGACAGAGTACAAAAGCGTGGACCATTCTAATGGCGTTGTCCTCGCTCAGTCCCCTGTGTCTATTCATGATGCGCCGAAACATTCGGATCGCGTTCGCAATCTTGATCGTGATGCTGTCCAGCATCGCCCAGTTGGGGCCGTTACTTTGGATGATTAGTCCTAGAATTCGTATTTTGTCAACCGTAGGTATGCGATTTCCGTCCATGTGTAACTCTTGCATGGAGTGTGGTGTTTGCGCCAGTCGTTGGACGGACGCCCTGGTCTTGTGGCGTGGTATATGAGCAGCTCGGATTTTCTAGAAGAGCAGCGAAGTCCCATTGGGGTGAGATGGGCCTCGGTAACTGAGATGGCTTCTTGCATGCGAGCTTCCAATTCCGCATCGCTGCCACCGGTGCTGCAGATGGTGACATCGTCTGCGTATATGGCGTGCTCCACATCGGCAATTTCACCCAGTGCGCGAGAGAGCTTTGTCATCGCCAAGCTAAATAAGAATGGTGAAAGTACGGAGCCTTGTGGTATTCTCTTATCGCCCAGATCAAAGCTCTCCGAGACGTGCTCGCCTATCCGGAGAGTGGCCATTCGATCCTCCAGAAACGCCTTGACGTAGTGGTAGAAGCGTGTTCCGAGATTGTGGTCAGATATGGCTTTGAGAATGGCTTGATGGTGGATGTTGTTAAAAGCGTGCTCCACGTCGAGTCCGAGTAGCGCCTTGGTGTCCCGTGTGGGGTGATCCAGCAGACTTTTCATGATTCGTAGCATAGCGTCTTGCGTTGAGAGGCCCGGCCTAAATCCGATCATATTGTAGGGGAAGTACTCCTTTTCTTCTATGTAGTCTATTCAGGATGACGTGTTCGGCTAGCTTTCCTAGGCAGGACGTTAGTGAGATTGGCCTCAAGTTTGGTAGGCCCAGCGGCTTGCCCAGTTTTGGGATGAGGACCATGTTGGCATGTTTCCACTCTGCAGGTAGATGGCCAGTTTTCCAGGCTTCGTTGATTTGTTGCGTTAGGAACGTGACCGAGTTGTCCTCTAAATTTCGGAGAGCCCGATTTGTGATACCATCGGGGCCTGCCGCATAGTTACTGTTTAGTTCGTGAATTGCGAAGCGTACTTCACTTTCTGGTCCTTATCTAGCTCTGAGTTTGGGGCACCGTCTTAGTTCGTCCTTTGTAAGTTACTAGGTGTCCCCGATTTAAGCGGTAAGTACCGTTTAGAAAGGTCATCCAGAAGTGCTTCGGCAGTACAGCTTTGCATCGCACGGTGCACTAATTTGCTTAGCCTGATCCGTTGCATAGACTTAGACTTTGTTCCGTTTACATCGAGGAGGTGTTTTATGAACACCCACCCACTTCCTCGGCGTATTTGCCCGTTGAGGAAGTTACACACTTCATCCCATTGTTGTCGGGAGAGAACCACGCAGTATTCTTCAATGGTCTTGTTAAGTTCGGCAAGTTTTCTTCGTAGTCTTCTGTTGAAACGTTGACCCTTCCACCTGGCTAGAATGGAATATTTGGCTTCGAGAAGATTCGCTAGACGACTGTCCATTCTCTCTACCTTAGCATCCGTAGTAATCGTTCGTTCCGAGGCTACGATGTGCGCTTTGAGCTGCTCGGTCCAGCTCGTTATCGTGTGCTTTGTGTTTGCCCCTGATGAGTCGGATGGCTGCGTCCGTATTGCACGAAATTTTTCCCAGTCGATGAGTTTGTACTCCCTTTGCTTCTTTCCCGGTATCTCTGCATCAATTCGGAGAATATAGTGGTCACTGCCAAGGTCTATGCTCGAGTTGTGCCAGGCACATTTCTCAAGGCCTCGGACGAAGGTGAGGTCCGGTGGGTTGTCTCGACATGTGGAAGTGCCACATCTAGTTGGAGTTTCCAGGTCTGTGATCAGCGTGAAGACGAGATCAGAGGTTGTCGTTTCAAGACGATCGCCCTTACTAGAGGGATACGCGTAGCCCCATGCCTGGTGTGGGGCGTTAAAATCTCCACCTACAATCAGCGGACTATATTTGGCGATGTGCGCAATCTTGCCCAGAATGCCTCTGATCCCTTGCCTGGTATCCTTAGAGCTGCTGTACAGATTTCTGAGGAAGATGCTTTGCTTGTTCCCTACGTGGTCGTTCGGTATGATCTCGATCGTGAGGTGTTCTAGATAGGAGGCTTTGTGGCGGATGTCATCTCGATGGGCCGTGTAATTTATCCAATCTTGCTTTTTAGGAAATAACTACACTTCACTCTTTCTCCTCTAAGCTGGTAGAGTTCTTTTCCCTGCAACTCTAACTTTGAAATTTCAAGAGCGTTAGCTCTTACTAAACACGTCATGAGATTTCGTGGGGTCTGCTACCACCCTGAGATCACAGCGCCATCTGTGGAAACAACTACTCATTACGTTTCGAGATTTCGTGGGGTCGCCTACCGCGCTGCGATCACAGCGTCATCTGTGGCAGCAAGTATAAAACAGCACATCTCACACTGAGACTTGTTGCGCCATCTACAATAGTATTGTAGAAGCAACCACCTGCCGCGTGCTAATGATGACGTCGCGGTACAATATGGTGGATAGATGTGGAACTATATGAGTATGACGCCAGGAGACGAAATGGCAGCGTAGTTTCTTTTCTCGAATCCACGATGGCGGCCATTAAAATTGGTTTTGCCCCCCTATCCCTTTTCCCCCCTCACCAAAAGATATCCTACAACGGGTAGGAAAACTGTCCCGTTACGGGACCGCTTTAGATATGTATACATTTTGTCCGCTATATATACTCCGACAACAAGGGGCACCCATCCGGGGACAGTTCTGTACCGAATTTGGTAGGCAAATAAAACCCTACGGGTTGTAGTATAGAAATAAAACCACAATTAAAGAATAAGTAAACATTTTATACATGCAATCACTAATTGAAGCGTAACCATATCGCACTGCAAGCCGAATTCTAGGCCCACTTCGACCGCCCAAACGAAGCAAATTCCGTTTGGGACGCATCTTGCGGGAGTGTAACTCAGCAACGGGTATACGTGCATAATAATTTTTCTGATAGATGGCGCTAGTCGTCGATCTCGGGTAGGGAGCCTACATACATGCCGCCTGCCGCCTGGCTTAGGGTGGTGACATCTCTCCCAGTGTTGCCGAAAACGGCCGCTAAACATGACGGGCAGCCATGTTGTTCCCCTTGAAGAGAGCATCCCCGGCTTTCAGTGGCGTGGTTGCTGGGGCGATCTACAACATTAGTTTATATTCTAGTTTATCGGCGTTTCTTTCGAAGTTAGTACCAACAGATGACGCCGTTCCGACGACATAGAGCAGTTCTCAGCGACGGTGCATTACACTCCGAACGGGTCTCTCCTCTGCGCGCGTCATCGCGCCAAAAGGCTGCGCTTATCAATTACGTAAAAAGGGTTCCTCCTCACGATGAGCACTAACCGAGCTTAGGTGTTGGGCGTTCAGAATTTAATGTTATGACGGTAATCAAAAGATTACGCAGGCCCACTTTTTAATGCTTATCAATTACTTGGTTCATGCGCGGCCTGTACAGAATGTGGCCGTAGTGGCTGTGTAGCTTATGTCGGGCATAATCGCCGCAAGTGTTCTATCGTTGGATAGCTTATGTCGAGTATAATTGCACCGGACTAATTGTAGGTTGAATTAATTACCGGTAATTAGTTAATTGTAATGTAATTGAAATTTACGCTACATCACTAAGTCGCTGGATAGCTTATGTTGAGTACAATTGCACTGAACTAATCTTGTCTTACCGACCATTAATTAGATAACCGTGATTAAAAATCAATCGTTATGCTCCATCATCAAGCTATATATCGTTGGATAGCTTATGTCGAGTATAATTCCACCGGAGTAATCGCAGGTCTTAATTACCATTAATTATTTATTTGATTTAAAATTGAACCTAATGCTATAGCATCGTCATATATCGTTGAAAGGTCTCGATGAGTAGAATCGAAAATGTAACGGTAAACCGAGCTAACGCTGGTCTATGTAGGTTCAAAATAAAACCACGCAACAGAAGCAAAACAGTAGCACCTAATGCTTATGCATTCACAGCACGGGAAGAGACTTAAGTGCCCCAGTAGTTCTATTACCGACATCACAATGGCATTTGCGTGTGCAATGTACCATTAGTTTGTGCATTTTGCTCTTCTGTGAGCAATTACACATGCTCTACGCAATGAGCTATGCAACCCCATACTAGCACACTGTAGCTTCAGCAAAAGGTATAAACATACTTAAAAAAATTTAGGGAATCTTGAGGCTGATGTTAACAAATTAAGATCGAGTGTTGTAAGCGTCTTAGTTTTGTACAGATTGCCATTGAGTTAACATTAAAGCAGTGCTTCATTTCACATTGCCTACCATTTTTCCACGTGTGCTGAGAAACTAACTTACACAGGGTGTTCAGTAGGAGGCTCAAATGTTCAGAGTGTAACATGAGACTTGCTGGAATGGAATCAGAGAAAGAGGAGCAATACAAACAATGGGACAAGTGAGAAAACCTAAAATCAAGAAACCAAATGACATTTTCAGACGCCTTCGTGTAAACATTCAAGAAGCTTCTTTTATTGCCGACACACTTCTGGCAACTGTCAATTAAAGGGGAGGTGCTCATATTCTTTCTCAAGCAAACTGACAGAATATATAAGCATCCGCAGCCAGCTAAAGTGCATATGAAATTACATTCTTCCATTATCAGCATCTGTGAAACCAGTGAAATTTTTGTACACATATCAGTCACTCCTGTAAAACATATCTGGTGCGCACACTGATGGTGTAATTGCAAACAGGCTTATTATTTTTAAACATTGACCGAAGTAAAGCAGCTTCGTTGCTCAATGAACACTTCTACATAAAACAAAATATACTGATAGCCATGAACAAATTGCATGAGTGCAGTACAGAGGACATAATAAATGGGCTAAATTAGCAGGACTAGTAATGCAAACAACTCAAATGATAATGAGAAACACCACGGCAACTCTGTGGGAGCGTATGTTTTACAGCCCCTAAATAATGCAAGGCATGGTAGTGATGCTCCAGCCACAAAAATAAGACTGTTACGCACTTCACAAAAGACTTGAAACAGTGGTTTACACATTTGCATCTAGTTCCAACACTTGCTCCTAAAAACTTCACCTTTGATGAACACACTAGTGGCACGCACTGTAAATCAGTTTGCTATTTCCAAATGCTGACTGAAGCAAAGCAGCTTCATTGGTTAGTGCACACAATCTGCAAGCAACAGCTTGCTACAGAGAGGTGACATAAAAATATGCTGAAAGACGTGAACAATTTACAGGCGAGCAAAGTACACACGACATACACAGTGAAAGTGTCAGAGTGCTATATTCGGGTACAACCCAAGGAAGTAGTGGCAGATGCCCCCCGACCGTTTCCCTCCAGCCAATAGCAGTGACCGATTTTCATGACAACGCGGTCAATCCGATTAAGCCACGGTTAACTGCCGTTCATCTGCCACTCCCAGCGATGCAACTTCCCAGCATTAAACATGGTGTCATGAAAATCGGTTGGCGCCATTGGCTGGATAGAATTCTTTAAGGACATCTCCCCTATTTTCTTGAGTTGTGTCAAACTATAGAAAAACAACGAAAGCAAGGCCAAATCATTAACTAGCTGACTGCAAGCATCTAAGCATATGATGTTACCATCCTTCTCAGAGTTCAGACCAGGTTTGTTGCGGCACATGTTTTGCTAGACATTCCATCCACCCTCTGTGCATGCTGCTGTCGTAGATGGATCCTCAGTCTTGTCCTCACATATTTTATCAGGAGGACTTCCCTGCCTGAGCATGATGTGTTTCACAGCAACCTAAGTTCAACTTGACAGCCTTGCACAGGGCATTCAGAATGCTAGCAAATGGGGTTTTGAGCACCATGATTTCCTTCATATCTGCAAAAGTCTTAAACTGCTCCTCACATTCTATAAGGACATTAATCACTGCTTGCGTTGAATAAATGAGGTTCTCAGAATTTTTCACGTACTCTTTAGGCTTAATAAGATTGCTATACTGATTTGTAGCATCTCCAACAAGGGCAGTTTTGCAGTCACTACAGTTACCAATGGACTTCATGACAGACTTGACCAGGAATCCTCCTAGATAAGCAAGAATGTCACATTCTGCTTCTGTGAGAGCACACACAAACAGGTTTTCTAGCTCTTCAGGCTCTTGGTTTTGTCCTTCATGTCTCTGGATAGTTGGGTCAAGGAGGTCAGCTAGATGCAAGCTGTCATCAACCTCGTAGCTAGAATTTGTAGGTGTGTGCATGAACTGTCCAACACAAATCAGCTTCAGTGCACACTTAACGTCGTATGCACTAGGGACCGGCTTCTTGAGTCTCAACACAGAGAATATGTTTTCGAGACAATCTTGTACGAGCCGGCCATGAAGCACATACTTGTAGCTTTGGTTGTCCAAGAGGTCTTGCGACAGGCTTAGAGCAACAGTGGTCGATGCCAGAAGGCCAGCTTGTGAAGGCTTCCAATGTGCCGTTGCTCCCATTTTCATTTGACGGAAAGTGCTGCACGTCAGTTCCAAAAGCGCAGTGGCCTCTTTATGCTTTGAAGGATCTATATCGCTCAGAGCAACAACCGGATGTCTGGCCGACATAAGGGTGTACCACCTGCTCACGAGGTTAAAAAACCACGCTGTAGCCTCTGCTTCGGGGGGCAAAATTTTTTGTTGGATTAAATATCGGATAGCAGCAGGAGCCTCACGGAACAATTGCACAGCAATGTTCACTTTCATGGTAGTGAAATGTCCACTGCTGATGTGGATTTCCGACAGCCTATTTGCAATCTTCAGCTCACTTTGACAGTCGTACTTCAACACTGCTTCAACATGCTCCACCTTGACAGTGCCAGAAGGAAGACTTTGTTCCTTAACAGTTTCTTCACCCAGAGTGAATTCTCCCACTCGGAGTAGTTGGGCACGGATGTTCTTCAAGACGTGGGCGGGGTCAGCCATAAAGAATAGTTGCCTGCCACGGAGGTGCGGGTGCGGAATACAGCAGACAGTCTGTGAGTTTATGTGGTTGGACAAGCCAAGCAGGCGCCAAACTGCACGGTTGGCAGCTCCCATGTCACTTGTGACAACAAGCACTCTAAGCGAGATTTGAAAACAAAGCTCAATCAAGTGGAACACAATGTCCTTCAAAATAGAGCCATCTATCGACCTTCCAGTGAAGTGATAGGCGATAACCTGTTTCCATCTCGTGTTCACGCCACCAACCATGAACACAAGAGCATGGTTGGCAACATCTGTAGCGGACTCCGGCAATGTAGTGCTCCCAAAAAAGCAATCAAGCGAGCGATCGTGGTCAAATCCTTGGGAGATTTCCATCTCATCCATGAAGAGCACACAGTCTTTTTCTATGTCTTGCATTGTGGCTACTTTGGATTTCAGGACATTAAAAACTTCATGAAGAACTCCAGGCAAAAATTTAATATTTTGAAGCCTTCGTATTAATGTCCTATTGCATTGCAGTGGATATGATAATGATCTTAATAATTCATAGCCTGCTGTTCCACATGCGTGCTTTATTTGAAGGGCCTCTCGAATAGTCTTCTCAGACCACTTAAGGCCCTTCGTAGTTTTCACCGTCAAAGCCCTTCTCTGGTCGTGTTTGAGGAACGGTAATTGTTCCAAGGTTATCAATTTTTGTTGTGGCGACTGTGACTTCTTTACAAGACTGCGCAGTTTTCTCTTTGTTTGCTCGTGAAGCCTCTGTAGGTTTCTGTACTTTTGGGCCAAGTCCTTATTTCTCTTTCTCAGCTCAGCATTCTGTCTTTGAAGAGACAAGTCAGTTGAAGCCGTACTTGAACCAAGTGTGAATGCAGCTTGAGGTATTTCTTTACTTGATCGCTCATTACTATACTGTGACCTTTCAGCGCTTAAGGATTCGGCCTCCATGGGTGAAGCTGCGGGCAGAGGAAGTCGACTTGCATCAGTGGAATCTTCCCCACTGGCTTTATCTGTTCTCAGAAAGGAATGGGCAACGCTGTCTGCATAGATAACAGTGTCGACAGCTTTGGGCGGCAGCAAGGTGGTTGTTAAAGGTAGATCATACCCTGGTACCTGAGCACATTGTAGTGGACTGACAGTGTCCTGGCAACTCATGCTGTCACTCACAGCCGAGTCTTGTGTTTGTTCGGCTGTTGATGCGAAGACAGGCTCTAGAGCAGCACTACCACATGGTTCATTTCCGGTGGGGTCAAGTACTGGGCTTTGCGTTGGCGTGGCCGGACGAAAGCAAGACCGCTTCTTCGGAGGCTTCCGGTGTTTCGGGATGGCTGAAATAAAAAATTCAGTCAATAGGGTAGCACTACACTCAAGAACTGCAGAAATTCTGCATTTACAGAAGAGCAACCTAGTACCTGCATAAAACTTCCAAATAAACTTCAGGAGTAGTAATATCAGTTGGGTTTTAAGATCCCAAAGCTGTACTGGGGGGCTTTAGATTTCTTACCGCCAGTGCATATTTAACAGCGTCGGAAAGCATGCTACAACTGGCAATGATTCAGTCGTGCAAAATTGTGCTCAACAGCAGGTTGTGTTAGCAGCTGAGGTACCATTGATGCAACTAGAATTACTAATCGTCCTGAATTTTGCCATTTTAGCTTCTGTGCCAGGTGACATAGAACAAATGAGACAGCACAGTATGCAGTCTGCTTTAGGATATTTGTTTGATTCTAGACGCCCCCTTTCTCGCAGGCGTCGGGTGAATTATAAAGAAAAAACGATGCTATACAAAGTATAAACACACTATAGGTGGCCTTGTGCTCTTTGAATACAAGGCTATATCTGTGTGTTACGTTTTGGATCTTAGTATCATATATATGAGTGCATTCAATGTGTAGAGAAGATAAACAGTAGTCCCTTAGGGAAGCAGTGGGTGTTCAAGAAAAGCAAATATAGTAGGGGTAGGCAGAGAGTTAGGTGGCAAAAGTTTTGTTTAGTGCCATACTTTATACCTTTATGGCTTACACGGAAGATTTCAATTGTCATTCATTCATTTTTTTTCAATCTACAGTGAAAAATGAGCCAGAGGTAATGCAGAAGCCGTTAAAAAACGGCTTAAGGTGATTTTATGTTTGAAGGTGCTGTTCGAATGCATGATCCTACAATAACGTGCAATATACATATTTTTTTATGCCCGCGATTTAGTTTTACAAGAAATGAATTGCATGGATCCCAACAAATTTCTAGCTAGGGATCTAGATGCTGATGCAAACATGCGCTGTAGGAATGCTTGGATATAAAAGCCATATCAATAGACCAAGAAGTTTGTGTGGATAATGTGGCCACAGATGGCACAGGAACCGGTTAAAGGGAAGTCAGTAGGATAGGCTTCGTCCTGCTATGGACCTTGAAATGCTGATGGTGATGAACCTTTCTTTGCAGCCTTCTAAAAGCAGATGAGCGCACATTTTTGAGCTTGCACAAAGCAACCACAGCACTACCGTATACGTGTAGACAAATTTCTTTGCAAACATTTCATATGAATGAGGCAGAGTTGTATTTAAGAGATGGATCAAAATTAGAAGCTTACCTCGATAAGTAAAAAGTGTGGGAACCGCATCTGGCCTTAGCTTCTTTAAGCCATCCTGTCTGTTTTGCTCGAAACTTGTTTCTTCAAAATGTGCCTGAAATGAATGGCAGCAAGTACTTCATAAGCATCAAGAAGTATATTCATACCTGCACATAACTGTGACAAATGCTGCAAACCGGAACATGACTAGCGTTACAACTACAGAGCTGTTTCTACCTGCTGTAATGTTTTCACATGCTGTCTTTTACCAGGCTATAGTGCCAAGCTAAAAAAACTGGATAAGGGCTTCCTAAAGGCTTCATATGCATGCCAGTAACCGGGCATATACAAAATGTGTTCTTTTAGTCTGATCTTGGGTTTCCAATCTTTTTCTACCGAATAGCGTCGTACAGCAGAACGGTGCCTAGATAACCAGACCTGACTGAAAATAAGTTCCTCCGACCACAGCGCTCACGAAACAGCGAACGCGTACAATGTCAGAGAGATGTAGAAATTTATTTTCACTACCTCAGTCATGTTCTCTGACATGAGTCTTGGCGCATGTATTACAGCGCAAACAAGGAAGCGGGCGCCTATATATCGTGAGTGCACTCGCGTGAGAATTACAGTCAGCGAGGGCGAATGCGAACCGTTGCTTCTCGCCCTTGGTGCTCGAGACACGCCGCCAGCGCATCTAAAAACTAACGAGAAGATTGCACCCACGCCTGCAATGCGTAGCCTGTTATCAAACCCACGCCGCGCACGCCGTTCGAGGCGGCCGTGGTTTAATTATCGTAAACGTGAAGCACAGTACACCAAACATAACAAGCGAGCAGGTAACAAAAGAGAAAAAGGTACGGTACTCACAGAACATATGCGAGAAGCAGCAGTGGGTTCCCAGCAGTCTCGCTTTACTTGTGCCAGCCAACGTTTTCTTCGGTTGGAGTCAGCCGGGAAACGAAACATCCGTGTGCCCTTCCTGCAGTGGTTCGAGCACTGCGGAACGCAACACCCGGGCATTGCTGCTGCGTAAGCTTCCTGGCGCACTTAGTGCAACAACCGACAACATATGACTGTCCCACTCAACGATGAACGGCGATGAAGACGCAACTGCTGCAGCAGCTAATGCGCGCCTATGCACGGCGGGGAACAAGATGGCGCGGCGTCTTCCCGTAACCATGACAACACACGCGCTGGCAACATGGGTCTTAGCGGCAGGCGGCATGTGCTGTGTCAAAGGAAGTCACCACCCTAAGCCGGGAGGGGGCGCGACATGTAGGCTCCCTAATCTCGGGGTATATGCAAACGGAGGGCAGATATACACGGAAAAGCACGAGCAGTCTCTCATAGCCACAGGGCGAACAGAAGCCGGAATAATAAAACATAGGGCATTGTAGGGGTACATCAGGTATGAAGTACTGAGAGGTATGTGAAAGGAATAGTGGTGCCGAGGCTTATTTTTGAAAATGCGGTTCTGTGCTTAAGGGCCGAAGTTCAGTCGAGATTGGAAGTAAATGAGAGAGTTGTTGGAATATTAGCACTAATTGCCCACAGGAAAACCACGAACGAGGCAGTAAAGGGGGATATGGGCTGGGCATCGTTCGAAGCACGAGAAGCTCAGAGTAAAATACTATACGAAGAACGCCTGTGGAAATTGGACAATAACAGGTGGGGAGCTAAGGTATTTAAATACCTATCCAGAACATTGGCGCTGACTCTCATTGGTTAAAGAGAACTAGGAAGCTGACCAGTAAGTATGCTAGACGCAAGGACAGAGAAACAAAAAAGCATTAAACGACTAGTTAAGAGCGCGGAAAGCAAAAAATTGGATAAATTCTATAAAGAAAGCATATTGTAGAACAATAGCGATACTGGAAAAGGCAGATGAGGAAGGAAGCTTTTTCTTATAACTCAAGGGGCAGTGCCGTACTTCTTGAAGCTAGGCAAGGGTGTCTTAGAACAAGCAGCTACAGAAAGAAATTTAACAAAAAAAGATGACACATATGCTGTCTGTGGTAAACCTGTAGAAACAATAGAGCACCTCATACTAAAATGTCATGGTATCCATCCCGATCTCGTTGCAAACACAGCGATTCTTCCTGCAGCCCTAGGGTTTAGAAATAACAATAGTCATGTAAATAAATCTGCGGTGGAAATTAGCAAAAGGTGACTGGAGGATTGGTGGCTCAAAAGCAGAGAGGGGAATTAAGGTTGAAAGTTTAGGAAGACATATTTAAAGAAAATGGCGAATGTTAATAACTTACAACACAGTTAAACAAAAATAAAGGGAAAAAAGCTGAGCGTGGTGGCAACGGCCATCACCCCGTTTCAAAGGGGGCGCTCCTACCTTCCTTCCTTCCATCCATCCATCCATCCATCCATCCATCCATCCATCCATCCATCCATCCATCCATCCATCCATCCATCCATCCATCCATCCATCCATCCATCCATCCATCCATCCATCCATCCATCCATCCATCCATCCATCCATCCATCCATCCATCCATCCATCCGCTAGGCGGTGTACGTGCGTGCATGCGTAGCCGACCATGGTGGCAATCCGCCCCGTTTCAAAGGGCATTACTTTCCGTTTCTCGAGAAAAGTGGCGTGTTCTTCTTCGTTTTCTTCGTCTAGTAAACCAAGCAGCTAACGCTCGCTACTTCAACGTCTTCCAGACGGTGGCGGTCTTTTTTAGTCTTGTATGTAGTCTTGTGGTATTGTAACGCGTAGCATGCAAGCTGCTACTGTTGCCTTTCGGGAGATGGAGCTCTCGTCAAGATGTGTTCAAACAGCTTTTCCTCCACTTTCCCCTTTCACCTCTTGTGTGACCTAAAAAATTGTCTTAATCTGAGTGTAGAAAATAGAAGAATAAAGAGCAGAAAGCAATCGTGCGATGTAAGGCTCCTAGGTACTAGCATCCTGTGCAGGTGCACTGCCATGCTTGCACGGGAGATGGTTGAGGCCTACCATATTAGGAATTTTGGGAGTGCATGTGTCAGTACGTCATCTGTGGCATTGTATGATAAAGATTTTTGTAGCGTGCTACATTACGGTAGCATCTCGAGCCGTCAACTTGGCGGCGCCGCCACCCTGTGGCTGCGCCGCCACCCTGCCACGTGGTTGGTCACGTGGTGCGGAGCAGCTTCCAGCGGCGCGGCGCCGTGGCTGATCACGTGGTTCATCACGTGACCAAGTTTCACTCAGCCAGCTGTAGCTATCGCGTCACTCCAGGTTTAACCAAAGCTAAACCACAGCCAATTTTTTCGTTTCAAGATATGTTAGATAAGAGTTGAGTCGTCTTCGCCTCTCCTTCGTGCCTTCTGTGGTTTTTGCCCTGCATGTGCCGATGTATCTGATCCTCCTTTCCCGTTTTATATGTATATAAGTCAGGCGCTTTTTTTCTGAATAAAACACTTGCAAGTAGCACCCTGTCCTGTCTTCCTCGTCCTTTACTGTGTCCTCTTTATAGGCGCTAAAAAGAGTCGTTATTACAGTCTCAGAAAGCAGTGATGTGAGAGTAAATGACATGTTCCATCATCCTTGGGAAGCTGGTTAGCAAGATAGGACGGCAATTGAGTAGAGATTTTTTGTTACCAGATTTGTAGGCTGGAACTACCTTTCGCACTCTACAATCATCTGGCATGGTTCTTCAAGATAGTGACTGTGAAAACATCAAGGACAAGTATGACGCAGCCATGTGTCGTGTGTTTCATAAAGGTTGAGTTAATATCGTCATTTCCAAATGATGATGATAGCTTAGTCTCCTGGATTATTGATGAAATCCATTTGTATAAGATATACTGCATGGCATCATGCGTTCAATATTGAGCAAAGAAAAAGAAAGAAGTGGTTCAGTTGTCTTCCTGAACACTGTTTCAGTGCATAGTTAAAGGCGTCTGCACATTCAGTACCGGCGACCACGTGGTGCGAGTCATAGGTGCGTAAACCCTTGAGTTGGATTCAGGGTTTACGATCTGCAAAAATTTTCTTTGCTTAGTGCGCATCAAATTTTGGAGTTTAATATAATAGAAGGAAGGCTTTTATCTGCGGATCTTATTCAGATACTTGTTCCCCCTTCGTAGTAGATTTTCCATCGAAGTGAGTTCCCGTTATTTCTATCCACTCGGTCAAGATGGTTCTCTTTTTTCAAGAGTTTTTAAACATGCTCATTAAAGCAAGGCTTTTGGTTACTGGGGCGAAAGTTGACAGCTGTGATATATTTATTTGCTAACCAGTTGAACTTATCCTTAAAGATCGACCATTTTCAAACTTCAAAGACTATTTTTTTCTTACAAACAAAGAGGAAGCTGAGGCAGAAGGCGTATAGCGCCTGACGAGGCCCCAGCTTCCTTGTACAGTTTGCAGTACAGCAAAGCGGTAAAAAAAAATTGAACATGTTACAAATCAAACAAACATTCAACGTATTACAAAGCAATGCAAAGAGAAGGAGACTCGCACATTGCATGAAATGTGGTCACAGCCGAGCAACAAAATGACATAAAACCTCACTTAGCTTGCGCACAGAAAATAAATTGGTGAAATGCACAAGACTTTTCAACGGTAATTATACTGCTCAGACACAAAAAGGGGCTGTATTTATTAGGTAAGCTAAGATTGTGTCAGAACGTCAAAGCACAAACGTTTAAGGATTTAACATGTCCTTTTTCATTTAGTAGCGCTTGGTTATTGTGTTAAAATGTTTCAGAGAAACTCTAAAACCAAGATCACCAAAAAATTAATTTTTTTTATACGTCTTTATTTCTGCATAAAATAGGCCTAGCCTTGCGGCAGAAATGAGGGGCTTCATGGGGCTGGAGGTGGGGGAGGGGGAGGAAGAAACGGCCAGGCCCTTCTGCTGCCTTGAAGTATAGGAGAAAAGCCCGCCAGAGCCGGAGTGCGTCCGATGATCCGATGTGTAATGGTGGATCGACCCATTCCTGCAAGATGTCAGGTTGGTGCCCGCCCAGGGACTGAAGTGCTCGCTCCCGCACCACGTCAAAAGCAGGGCAGCGCCACAAAAGGTGTTCGGCCGTGCCTCTGGCCGGGCATGCCGGGCATTGAGGGGTCGGGTATGAGTGCGGGTTGATGAGGTTGAGCTTTGCTGGCGACAGAAGCTGGCCAGTCTGGGCGCAGCGGAGGAGTACCGCCTCTTGTGTTTACTAGGTCACTTTCTGTTTCCCGTAGTTGGTACGCGTCCTAGGGACTATTTTACTGTGTGCTGGGAGGCTATACTGTGATGAGGAATGGTCTGGAATGGTATGATACAGCCGGTTTTTGAAGATGTGTTGGAACAAACGATAAAAATTTACCTGATCTGCTTTAGGTAAACTGTGTTTCAGAAATAGAGGTGCTGTAGCCAAATATAGGGGATAACTGTGATACCCTTAGATTGCTCGTAATGCCTTCTTTTGTACAAGTATAAATTTATTGTAACTGCTTTTAGTCGTAGTGCACCAGACAAGACAACAATACGAAAATATGGTATAAAAAAGTGCATAGTACATAGATAACTTCAATCATTTAGGTAGGAGATGGGAGGTTCTATAAAGGCAACGAACTTTTTTTACATACATCACATATAAGATTAGTGACGTAAATATTCCAAGAAAGTGCTTCCGAAAACCAGACACCGAGGAATTTGAGACTGGTGACTCTATCATTTATTGTGTTCCCGTAATGAATATTGACTGCGTAGCGTTAAACAACGTTGGTGGGCCTAAATATAATGTAGGTAGTTTTCTTGAGGTTTAGGGTCAGACTATTTGCCTGCAACCACATATGTAATCTAGTTAGGTAAATATAGGTAATACTTTCCACGTATGGCAGTGAAGGGGCAGTGAGAACAAAGGTTCGTGTCGTCTGCGTGCATTACAAGATCAGGTGAATTTAATATTTGGGATATATCATTAATGTAAACTAGGAATTATAAAGGTATATGCTAATGTAGAACCTTGCGGAACACCTTGGGTTATGGCTACCCTGTCGGAACAACTCTCAGTTATTCGAACATACTTTAAGCGGTTTTCCAAATAGTTAGGAGATCCAGGGTTATTCCATGCACCTTGTAACTTATTGAGTAGAATGGTATGCCGTACGCAGTCAAGTGCATTGCGAAAATCAAGAAACAAACCCAAGGTGTATATTTGCTCCTCAATAGTATAGATAATTTTGTCTTTAATTTTGAGCGGTGCTTGTTCGGTGGACCTGTTCTTTAAGAAGCCGTGCTGTGTAGAAGCTATAACGTTATGTTTGTCGGAGAAGTTCTGCTTTCTGCTCTTAATCGCACCCTCAAATACTTTTGATAAAACAGGTAATAGTGAAAAAGGAATATAGTTGGAGATTTCATTCCTGTCACCGCCTTTATAGATTGGACACACGCGTGCAATCTTCAAGCCGTCTGGGAACACCCCCGTTTCAAACCTAATATTTGTAATGCGAGCCAACACGCCAGATATAGATGAAGAGACGTACTTTAACGGTAAAGCTGCTACGTGGTCATACCCAGGCGATACGCAATTCCTAATGCTAGTGAATAATGCTGCCACCTCATTTGGAGTTGTTGGCGCAAACACTACAGAATAAGGCAATGGTGTAATGGTAATCAGGTAGTCACTGCTAAGTTCGGGTTTATCATTTCTTGGAGTGCCTACTGTGACGAAGAGCTCGTTCATTGCTTTTGCCAAGCTGGAACCACTGAGCGCAACATCTGAAGTTATAATTTCATTCAACTCGCGAGCAAGTTATAGTGAATAGATTATCTCTCTCCAGACTTTTCCCTGATAATTTTGGACTTTCTAAACCGCTCGATGTAGTAGTTAGTCTTGGGGCCCTAAGATCGGTATTAAGTGTTTTCTAAACTTCTTAAATTCTTTTCGTAGAGCTATGCCACGGCTCTTAATAAAATCATGGTACACGTTACTCCTAACCAGAATGCGTTGGTACAGTAAGTTTCATCCAGGGCTTTTTATACTTCTTTCGAATAACCGTTCTTACACGAAGAGGGAAGGCATCGTTATAACACGCCAGAAGGAGCTTGATGATTGCGGCATAGGCTATATTTGCATTATAAATTCTTTTGAAATCCCAAGTTGTACTATATATTAGAGTTTTAAATCTAAGAAGGCTGGAGTCATTGATGTCTCTGTAATTGGGTACAGCTTTGTTTAGAGTTATCTTGTTTAGTTTAAAAGGAATAAAACAGAATACAGGCAGGTGATCACTAATATCCGCAGTAGCACACCCGATAGGGGCTCTGGGGACATCTTATTGGTTGTGCATACATCTAGCACAGTGGGCTGTCTCCGTAGTCACTCTTGTAGACAAAGCTATGAAGTTACAGGAAGCATAAGATGACAAGATACTCTTAAATTCGCATGCATTGGAATCTGTAGCCATTAGATTTATATTCACATCGCCCACAAGTATAAACGAAAGTTTAATAGAAGCTAGATAGTCAAGCAGGCGCTCCAGGAATTAAAAAAAAAGTTGCTTATTACCCGTGGGGGTGGGGGGGGGGGGGGGTGGGTCGGTACAATGCAACAATAATAACGTGCGACAAGGATATAAAGAGGCACTCATAATTGGGAGCTATGGTCGAAAACTCTTCCATTACTGTAGGAATGTAGCAGTCTTTCACATAAAATGCAAGAACCCCGCCTCTTCCATGAAGCCTCGTAAAACCATTGTACTTATAACCATCAAGGTAAAGAGATTCATACTGCGTGGAGAGTCAGGTTTCAGAAAACAAAACAGCATCAAACTTTGTGTGCAGTGACGAAAGTAGGAGGTTAATAGAGTCACCCTTGTTACGCATGTCCGAACATTTACATGCATAGCCGAAACAAAGTTTCAGTTAACCTCATTCAGGAATTCAAATCGTCAAAGCTGTAGTAATCGAAACTTGAATGATACCGCATGATAAAATTAGAGCAGAAATAGAAGTCAGTACACGGAAAAGTTTACTTAGGTCATTTTGTCTAAATCGTCAAGATCGACAATCCTTAGGACATCGGTTCCTTCAGACTCCCTTGCAAAAATTTTTCCACCAT
This sequence comes from Amblyomma americanum, assembly GCF_052857255.1. Taxonomy (NCBI): domain Eukaryota; kingdom Metazoa; phylum Arthropoda; class Arachnida; order Ixodida; family Ixodidae; genus Amblyomma; species Amblyomma americanum. Next base: position 160,843,310 of record NC_135504.1, on the reverse strand, counting down.
TTGTCCACACAAATTTCCACTTCATATGCTTTTTGCACGCAACGGCAGCGCCGAGTTACTTCTTGTTTGCTGGAGTCAAATGATCATTCACATAGACTTCGTCATCATCTGCAAAGCCGAGCGTTTTGTTTGTCATCTTGTGCTTCTTGCCTTTTGCCAGGATAGCATGCCGCTTGTCCCGACGGACAGAACGAACTAACAATGTTCTGCTCTCCAGAGTTTTGCGTGTTAACAGTGCGGGATATGTCGATATCTGAGTCAGTGATCGGTTCCCCAACTGTATCGCCAATTGTCTTACTGATGGCAGCAGGGTCATCGACAGTTTTCACACCGCTTTATTTCCAAGTTGTTCGAGCGGCTCTATTGTTCAAGCTCCTTTGAGCGTAGACGCTTGTTTTCGGCTCTCAAATTTTCGTTAAGGTTTAGCAATTCACTAACTTGTTGCCTAAGTGCTTTGACCTCCGAGCTAATAGTTTTTGCTTCGTCACATGTGTCACTGCAAAACTCTGTACTATCTTTCAGTGAATGTCATTCCACTCTCATTTCTCGCTTGAAAGTTTCGAGGGCCTTCGATATTTCCTTCGTCATGGTAAGGAAGGTTCAAGTAACACACATACAGCAAATTTACAAGGCAAACGAAGTTTGGAAGCAGTGCACGGGCGGATAATAAAAGCTGTAGTAGCAATAGCGTATACTAGCGCTTTCCTGCGAAGGAAGCATGAACAATGAAAGATGTATAATAACAGGGTGAAGTTTGGGTCACTGACCAAGTCAAAAACAAACGAAAATGGGAGATCTGCGAACGGCTTGCGCAATGCTGCCGAACTGTGTAGAAGCCTCTTGCAGGGACATATTTTGTAGACAGCTGGTGCGGAAGTACAACGTTAAACGCGCTTGATCACCGGAAGAGAGCTACATGCAGTTCCAGCAGTTCCGTCTTCAGCCGACGATGCGTCAGCCACTTGGTCCCACGCGCTGGCAGGCAGAAAGCGGTCTCCACAGATGAGGCTGCGAAGAAAGCAGGAACAATGAGCGATGTGCGAACGGCTTGCGCAATGCTGCCGAACTGTGTGGAAGCCTCTTGCAGGGACATATTTTGTAGGCAGCTGGTGCGGAAGTACAACGTTAAACGCGCTTGATCACCGGAAGAGGGCTACATGCAGTTCCAGCAGTTCCGTCTTCAGCCGACGATGCGTCAGCCATTTGGTCCCACGCGCTGGCAGGCAGAAAGCGGTCTCCACAGATGAGGCTGCGAAGAAAGCAGGAACAATGAGCGATGTGCGAACGGCTTGCGCACTGCTGCCGAACTGTGTCATGTACAGTCGAGCCCACTTATAACGGCCGCAGTTATAAGGAACGCACGCTTATTACGAGCGAGAACAGTGCGACCGTCGAATTACGGATGAAGGCACTGCGACTGCGTCCGAGATAGAACGAACAACCGTGCCGGCGTAATGGAACGAATGGAGAGGTGCCGTAGACTAGTAGGAAAACTCAAGCTTGCAGTAAGCGCGGTGATTAAAGAGCTTCTCGCAGCACCGGCAAGTGTAATGGCAGTGACACCGGCCTTCTGAAAGAACGTGCGGATCCAGACATGTGCCCAATAAAAAAGGGCTGCATTGCAGGCAGAATGACACAGTTTTACCAAATGGTGCCGTCAGAAACGCATGCCTTGAAAGGTGGCACCTGCTCTGGTGGAAGGGGCCAGCGCTGAGTTGGACTACGGCATAGCGAAAAAAAGATACTAGCTCCTGCTCGTGCTTCAGCACCTAAACACACGAGGTGTTGCCTTCTGTGACAGTCATGACAGCAATGCTGTTTTCCCCACGAAATCCCAAGAGCAAGCTGCAGCCATCTGACCTGTTTTTAGAGAGTATTTATTCATTGGCACCCACCCAAGCGCAGCCGTACGGCTACGAAGGATACATCTTTTCCAGAAACTTCGATAGTAAAGAAAAGTTCGTACTGGTTCGGACGGGGACGAATTTTTCTTTAACTGCGAAATTTCCTAGAAAGTTGTGTAGCTTTCCTATGTAGCCGTATGGCTGCACTTGGGTGGACGCCAATGAGTAATTACTGCCTTATTACAAATCTACACTACATTCGGAAATTCCGCTAAATATTTGCCCAAACATTAGAGATGCGCTTTCGTCCCGAAGCCTCTCCAGTGCCTGAACTGCATGAAGATATGACACGTGAGTAGTGTGTGCAGCTTCCTCTTCGTGTTTCCACGGTGTACTAAGCCACACAACGGCGATTCTTGCCGGGCAACAGTCCTTACGTGTGCCAATTACCGCGGCCCTCAAGACGCTGCCTCAAAAGATTGTCCTCGCCTGAGCAGGAAAAGAGCGATACTCAAGCAAATGACAAGAGACAATTCCACACACAGAGAAGCTGCCGCTAAGCTGCGACGACGTCGTCGCCCTCGTCACAGACCTTCTAAATGTGTAGCGAGCATTGGAAAGCATCGTCCAAGAAATTCCGCAACTTGTCCTCTCCCTCCGCATACTACATAAAAAGGGCTCTTAAACGCCTTCTGGGGAGAGCACATCAGCTCGCTCAATCACTGCATTGTGTTGTCATGAAAACCTCAGCCAAATAATACACTTCTTCTGCACGCAGGATAAAACCCAAAATCATACGCGAAAGTTGACGAGCCCTTCCCAGCGACTTTTTCATGCTCGCACCATCCTCCGTCGCTCGCATCTACGTATACATTTTGAGAGGCGGCTATTGGTTAGATTATTTCAGAGGTCAGGCAGCTACCAAGGTCGCAGCCAAGGCCAACTAGCCGTGTAGCTCCGGCAGGCCAGGAAGCTCTCCCCCGGAGGTGGGGCTGGCGGCAAGAGAGCGGACCTTCCAGCGGGCAAAAAGTGACGCAAAAACTGAAATTTCGACTGCAGATAACTGAACTTCTACAAAGCGCATTATAAAATATCTTGCTTGACATTATTCGTGAAGAGGCGTGCTTTAACGACTCAGTCATACTGCAAGTTTATTAGAGCCCCTTTTAGAGCCCCTTTAAAGATTGGGAGCCATATGACTAGCGAGGCACAGACGGTTGTCGCAGACGGGCCTTGGCCATCCCTGCCTGAGCTACACACACCCGCAGTGACCAAGCAGGTATTTCGTGCTCAGAGTACCGAGCCTAATGATAATCAAGCACAAGTCCCAGCTCCGATCCAAGACCGGGACCGGCAAGTGACTTGGCCATCGCTTCCGAAGCACTGCACACCCTCAATGATTGAACAGTCACCACGCACCGAGTATGTTGAGAATACTGCTGGTCTGGTAGTAGGTCAGAAACCGGCCCAGGTCGCAGATGAGCGAGTGATTGCAATGCTGAAGCCAATCGTGAATGTCATGCGTGTGCTGCTTTCCAGATTGCACATTCCAGCTGCACAGAATGCACTGCAGATGCTGGATTTGTTGAATCTAGTGCTTGCAGGTGTCCAACAGCTGGCACAACGCATTCTCTAGCCTCATCCTCATGAGAAGTCCGATGCTTACGTTGTCATCAAGATTATCAGCCGCAACGGCAAGCAGCCTTTTTTGACACTGGAACGTCTGCGCTGCCTTGTGATGGAGGGCCTTCGATCTGTGCTACTCAGGTCGCAGCAGTCGGCAGTTCTCAAGGTGTGCAGGCTACGTCAGCGGCAGCCTGTGGCTTACAGTGCCTGCGTCACTGTCTGTCGTGCTTGCTACGGACCGTATTGCTCAACTTCTTATTTTTTATGCCCCCCTCATCCCGGTCCCCTAGTGCAGGGTAGCCAACCGGAACATTTAACTGGTTAACCTTCCTGCCTTTCATCCACCACTGCTCTATATCTCTCTCGCCTGTGTTGCCGTAGGTAGCACCAACATACCACTTTTGGTAGCCTCTGTCCGAGCCCCAGACTCAACCGCCGCTGAAGCGACCGCCATCGGTCTCGCCATAAAAATGTGTGACACCCACTCCAACAACACTCACATATTAAGACTGTCATGTCGCTTGTTGAGTGCTTAGAAGCAGCCGTGCCCCACGACAGGCGCTACACATCCTGGGACACACTCTTCGTCAAACCCATGTCATTCATCACTTGGGTGCCCTACCACGAGGGCCTTGATAGCAAATTCAGGGCGGACACCTTTGTTCACCGAGTGGGGCTATCCTCTTTTTCCCTGTACCTTCTCTCCTCCAATTTCGCCACCCGGTTCGACATTCAACGCCTCAATAGAGGCCTCTACCATTTTCCTCATCCCTCCCTCTTTTCTGAAGACTCCTATTTCCTACGGCGTTGTCAAACAAACAACTATCCCAACCTACACGGTTCAAATCGCCTACACCCAACAATTTACGAAGACAAATGTCCATGGTGCGACGACACCCAACGCTAACACATGTCACATCGACATGTGCCTGAAAGCCCCTCATCTAAAGCCGCGCAATGCGGCCCTGGAGCAGTGTTATTTGAAGCTGACCAGAGCACGGAACGACGACCCGACAGCTCTCATTCTCATCGCCAGATGGTCGGCAGAAGCCTCCGGAGCCTTTCACTGAGGGCCCACCCACATGTGCTCCAGCCACCATCCTCCTCAGTAAACGTTTACTCACTCACTCAGGAGTAATTAAGTGGTGCTAGCAAGTCATGTACTGAGATTTTTCCTTCTTGTATTCGAGCCTGCGGTGGCGTAGGCATTTTGCCGCGTACACACTTTTGTACACGTGCGGAGAAGCTGATAATTTTCTCCTCTACACTGCTGTATTTTTTAAACCGACCAAAAAAAAAAACAACAAAAAACAAGTACAGGTGATATTGCTGCAGCTGGAAGAAGTAAATCATGCACATCCACGTTGAACTGCGTGGCAGGATGACAAATAGGGACCACTTTTGGGGTCAGAAGGGGCAATGGATGGAATATCGTGCAGTGTAATAATGTACGAAAGGAAACCGTTTTGCACACATTTATGCCTGTGCGTGTATGAGAAATTTAAATTGTTTAAAAGTCCGAAAAAATACGTAGTTGTCCAAGCACTCGAATTGCTGGAGTATATATTTTAAAACGAATCAATAAATGAAGTTATCAGAAATGTACTAAGCGTACGGATTTTCGCCGCCCCGTGTCCACAGTTTTTGTGCCTTCGTTCATCAACGCTACTAGAAAAGGTACTAAAATAAATAAACTTGAACCATTTTAAATACCACCTAATATCGAACCTTCGTTCTTTGCGTACGCAGCCATGAATTTTGTGCGCCGCTTTAAAGACACCAGCTTCCGTCCTGGGTAAGAAGCATCAAAGGATTTTTTTCCGTGTAATGAAGGTCTTGTTTATTTTATCCGTCTGACCTGTGGCCAAATCTAGATCGGTCAGACGGGTCGCTGTCTAAACGACCAATTAAGGAAGCATGACAATTCAATAGATAACGGCTGGAATCCCCACCCCTTGTAAGGACTGCAAATGCCACCTACAGCTGACTAATAGGACAGCATGAAGGAAGGCTTGAACGAGAGATCTTTGAAGCAGCAAAGATAGCTCTGAGCCACCGATGTATATTAGCAAGCCCTTAGTGCACGCGACCCAAAAATAGCAGCGTTTTCTCTTATCTTAGAAAAAGAAAAGTACAATTTTTTGCCTTTACCTATTCGTTGTCTCCCCCTCGCTACCACTCTTGCCATTTAGTTTTCAGCGCGAGAACCTAGAATGAGTTTACGCACCCACCGCGGTGGCTGAGTGGTTAGGGCGCTCGACTACTGATCCGGAGTTCCCGGGTTCGAACCCGACCGCGGCGGCTGCGTTTTTATGGAGGAAAAACGCTAAGGCGCCCGTGTGCTGTGCGATGTCAGTGAACGTTAAAGATCCCCAGGTGGTCGAAATTATCCCGGAGCCCTCCACTACGGCACCTCTTTCTTCCTTTCTTCTTTCACTCCCTCCTTTCCCCTTTTCTTATTTCGTGGTTTAGGTGTCCAATGATATATGAGACAGATACTGCGCCATTTCCTTTCCCCAAAAGACCAATTATTAGTTTACTCACTAGAATCGAGAAGTCGTGCAGACAATACGGAATGCGGGTTTAGAAGAGCCGTACAGAAGAGGTCCTGAAGATATCTATAGCAGCTGCACAGCTACCTTTGCCCTCCATACGCTGAGCAATGAAATCCCGAGAAGGAAGGGTGTCACTCAGAGAGATACTCTCTGTCTAGTGCTATGCACGGCTTGTTTATAAGATGTAGTAAGAGACCTGGATTGGGAACAGATGGGGAAAACAGTTAATAGAGAATACGTTAGTAATGTACGATTAACTGATTGTGGCTTTGCTAGATGCTCAGGGCATAAATTCCAAAGAATGATCAATGACTTAGAGAGCCAAGATGAGTCTGAACACTTGTGTGCAAAAAAAAAAAATGTACAACACTCTAGGAAAGGAACAGCCGTTTATGATTGGTAGCGAGTTGCTTGAAGTTATAAGGTAATACGTTCACTTAGGGCAGGTAGTCAGCTCAGATCCGGATCACGAGAGTGGAATAAATAGGAGAATGGGGAGAGCGCATTTGGCAGGTACTATCAGGCATTGAATAGCAGCTTACAAATATCCCTCAAGAAAAAAGTATTTACCAGTATCGTTATGATATATACCAGATATCTTTATATATATATATATATATATATATATATATATATATATATATATATATATATATATATATATATATATATATATGCACAGTGAAAAGGTCACAACTGGTTCGATTATCTAGGTTTATAGGTTTATTCACCAACGGTTTCAGACGGTGGACCGTCCTTCATCAGGGTAAAGTCGAATGAATACACAGATGTGCGCATTTACGGTCCTAAATGCAGAGGGAGAGGAGGCACTTTCTCTCTCTTTCTCTATGTCGGCGTCCACTAAGGGCAAAGGAGAATGGATGCGAAACAAGTTAAAAAAAGCTAGTTAAAATACAGAGGTGACAGACATGCAGCAGAGCTGGATTTTCGCCGAGAAGACTAAAGCAAGAAAGGTTTCCCTCTGCGGAAGCGAGAAGTTCGAGCACAAGGGGAAAATAACGAAAACACAGAAAACAAGAAAAGAACAAAAAGGAAAACACCAGAATACACTGAAACAAAACACAAAGGCGCACATAGCATGACCCGCTCCTCCGCGGTGCAGATGTTAAGAACTCTTGTAATGTAATTTACTGTCAGCTGTCAAGGCCGCATCATTACGCCTTGTTCAAGAGGCACCAGTGACCGTTACGAGGGCAGCGTGTCGCCTCAGCGGCGGAAAAGCGGTCGTCCAGACGCCGTGTCGAAACCCGATCCCGCAACTAGCCGCCGCAGAAAGCAACCACCGGCCGTTCGTCAGAGGGCGCCTGCGCCGCGCGTCCCACCGGTGACAATTCCGAGAAGGGAGCTTGGAGGACAAGGAGGAAAAAGGGAAACCGGCATGGAGTAAAGAAGAGGGGGGGGGGGGCGCATGGTGAGCAGGATAAAAGGAAAACAAATGGAAAATAACAGACGGGAGCTTCTTTCTCAATTGGAAAGGTTTTTGAGGAAGGCAAAAATGCCCAAGTTCTCATTAATGCCGTGGGTTAATGTCCGAAATTTATGTATGAAATACGATTCCCTTTGTTCTCTTTGGCGGCCGGTTTGAAAACCCGACTGTGGGAGGATGACCCGGATGCTTTCAAATGAGTGCTGTGGCAGACATAGGTGCTTAGAAAAGGGTAGGTTTGGCAGTGTGTGAACGTGGGCCTTGTGGTTGTTGAATCGCAACCTGAACGGAGTTTCTGTCTGGCCGATGTACTGCATGCCGCACACGCTGCAGTGAAGCATGTAGACCACATTTGCACTGTCGCAATTTAGAGTTTCTTTGATTGTGAAAGTAAAGTCAGAGAAGGTACCTTTTGCAATTCCTGTTGTCAGCATGTGACAGCAAACCTTGCAGCGTGGTTTTCGGCAGGATTGACACCCGGGGTTTGGGTTAGCATTGGGCGATGTTCTGGATTTAACTCAAATGTCCTTGAGGTTCTTGCTGCGCCGGTATACCGCTCTTGGTGGCTGCTTAAAAATGCGGGACCGGTGACTGCTTTGCTGGATAATGTTAAAATGTTTTGAGAGGATTTTGTTCACGCGTGGCATGTTTGATGAATGTGTGAGAACGAGGTTGGTTTGCCTTTCACCTTGCTGGAAGTTTTGGGGACTCAGTATTTTATTTCTGTCTAGACCGCGAGCTTTCCGAATAGCGTCTTCCACGATGGAAGCGGGATATTTTTTTCAGTAAGAGATTTGTCTTCAGTTGTTCAGCATGGCGGTCAAAGTCATCGAGCTCAGAGCATATCCGTCGGTATCTATGAGCCTGAGAGTAAGGTATGCTCGTCTTGCAGTGGTGCGGGTGGCTGCTCTTAAAATGTAGATACTGCGGGCGGTCGGTGGGCTTTCTGTAGAGCGTTGTCTTAAGTACGTTTCCTTTTTTCTGTATTGTCCCGTCCAAGAAGTTTATAGATGTTTTGGAGATGCTGTGGGTGAACGATATTGATGGGTGAAATTTGTTGTAGTTCCCTATAAATGTTAATAGGCTATCTTCATCGTGAGGCCAGATGAGGAAGATATCGTCCAGAAAACGCTTGTACAGGAGTGGCTTCGAAGGTTGAGTGTCCAGAAATTGTGTTTCGAGATCCGCCATGAGTATATTGGCATAGGCAGGTGCCATCCTGGTCCCCATCGCCGTACCGTTCACCTGAAGAAAGTGCCTTCCCTCAAATTCAAAGTGGTTGTAATTGAGTACTAAACCCAGAATAGTTGCGAGAGTTTCCCCATCCAGGTGAACCGGAGGATCCGTCCGCAGGTATGCATCCACCGCCGCGCGTATGCCGTCTGAGTGTGGGATATTTGTATATAAAGACGTCACGTCCATTGTGACCAATAAGCTCTCATCGGGAATTTCAATGTTAGACACCACTCTGAGGAAGTTATTAGTGTCTTGAACGTAGGCGGGGATAGTTGGTATAATGTCCTTGAGTAAAAAGTCGAGAACGCCAGAAATTTTTTCGGTGAGTGTGCCATTACTTGAGACAATGGGACGACCAGGACGGTTTAGTTTGTGAATTTTCGGGAGGAGGTAGAACCGCCCAGGGACTGGTTTGACCGGCTTCATTGCTTTAAACATGTCCTGGGATATCTTTTGTTTTAGGAGGAGAGATTTTATCTCACTGCTAATTTTTACTTCGAAGTCTTCTGTGGGGTCGCTGGTGAGTTCGGTGTAAAATTGTTTATTTTCCAACTGTTGGAAACCTTCTTTTAAGTATTCGGTCTTGTCCATAACGACGACCGCGCCACCTTTGTCCGCAGGCTTGATGAAGATGTCGGACCGCCGACTTAAAGAGTTAAGGGCCTGGCGTTCTTCGGACGAGAGGTTGTTGTTGACCGCTCTTGGTTTTGATTTTGAATACGATGATAGGATATCCTTTTGAACGGCAGTGATGTACATATCCAAATGTCTATCCCTGTGTTCGTTTAGAGTCCATGACTTGCCGGATGTCCCTCGTATGTTGATTTCCCGGTTCGTTTCGCGGTTTTCAAAATACTCACGCAGACGTAAGTTCCTTGCGAAGTTATCTAGATCCTGATATAATAGAAATTCATTGAATTTTCCGGTCGTGGGGGAGAAGGTTAGCCCTTTAGCGAGTAACGCACGTTCCGAGGAAGTGAGAGGCAGGCTCGACACGTTCACCACGTTGTCAGCCCTAATGGAAGGCTGACCAGTAGTAGGCGCACAGTTTTGCTCAGGGGCTAACGTATTTGTAGTAGGAGACGGAATTATCGAACGGGGCGCTGGTGCAACACCGTCCCGCCGGAGTTTCCTAAGCTTCTCCATGCCTGTTTCTCTGGTCTTTCGTTCTTCGAATTCGTTTAGCTCCGTTATTTCTGTCGCCGTTAGATCCGGTTCGAGACGGGTGCATTTTTCAATGTGCTTCAATTCAATAGTTTTTCGTTGACTGTGCCGTATAATTAGGTCCACAAGGCGTAGTGAACTGTCGTGCAGAATACCTTTCCACTCAGCCTCCTCGTCAGCATTAAGGGTGGTCATCGCTGGGGTTAGTTGCAACCTCAAGCCCTTGGGTACGTTTCCCTCTTCTGAATATCGTGTTAGTGTTGTTCCGTGAGCTTCATACCTGATCCGTTTTTCGATACATTTTCGCAGTTTCAGAAATGAGGGTGAGTGAGTTATTGGGGAGCGGGTCATACGTGTGGCCAGTCAATCGCTGCGCTGTGTCGGGGCGTGGCGTGCCATCTCGGCGCAGGCCCGTCTCATCATGTAGCGGCGGCGGGGGGGGGGGGGGGGGGGGTACGGGGGGTGACTCGACCCCTTGCACCAGGGGGCGAGTAGTAGACATTGTTTCTGTCCTGTTGCCTGTCCAGCCGCCTCTTGGAGTCCTAGCCACCGGACGCTGACTGGAGCTCCATCTTGTCGCGGGGGCTGTGGCGCAGAGTACGCGTCGGAGGTGATCGCACACGACGGCCACGCCCTCAAAACTCAAATGATATCCATCAGCCGCGAGAACCCTCCACGGTGGCAGCTCATGCAATGCATGGTTGAGGTACGTCACTCCACTGCCAAACTGTCGTCGGTGGCACAGTCGACGCACCTGGTCCGCAAAGTTCTGCGTCTGGCCGTTGAACCACGTGACAAATCTTCTCTTCGCTCCACCGCGTCGACGGTTCAGGGCGCGCGGGAGTGGCAGGCTCATGCATAGTCTGATCGAGGGTCGCTCGCGGCTGACTCTGCCGATGACCGCCTTCATGATGGACAGGGCGGCAGAGGCGTTCGCTGCAGCGATGTCGGCAGCTCCGATGTGAACTATCACTCTGTCGATGGTGGCGGGCAGGTACTCCAATAGTGCGGGGAGGTCCGAAAATTTCGCTGAGTGGTAGATGATGAAGCCGGGGGTGCCCTCTTGCGCCGGATCGAAGTATTTATATACGTGCTTAAAGAGTTAGTCTCTGATTACTGCAGTCTTAATAGGATTTTTTGGAAAGTGGATAGATAGCCGTTCAGTTGTGTGGATGCTGGCAGCCATTGTAGTAGAAGTGGAAGCAGTTAGGGTTGCTCAACGGGCCAGTGAAAACTTGCACAGTGAAAAGGTCACAACTGGTTCGATTATCTAGGTTTATAGGTTTATTCACCAACGGTTTCAGACGGTGGACCGTCCTTCATCAGGGTAAAGTCGAATGAATACACAGATGTGCGCATTTACGGTCCTAAATGCAGAGGGAGAGGAGGCACTTTCTCTCTCTTTCTCTATGTCGGCGTCCACTAAGGGGAAAGGAGAATGGATGCGAAACAAGTTAAAAAAAGCTAGTTCAAATACAGAGGTGACAGACATGCAGCAGAGCTGGATTTTCGCCGAGAAGACTAAAGCAAGAAAGGTTTCCCTCTGCGGAAGCGAGAAGTTCGAGCACAAGGGGAAAATAACGAAAACACAGAAAACAAGAAAAGAACAAAAAGGAAAACACCAGAATACACTGAAACAAAACACAAAGGCGCACATAGCATGACCCGCTCCCCAGCGGTGCAGATGTTAAGAACTCTTGTAATGTAATTTACTGTCAGCTGTCAAGGCCGCATCATTACGCCTTGTTCAAGAGGCACCAGTGACCGTTACGAGGGCAGCGTGTCGCCTCAGCGGCGGAAAAGCGGTCGTCCAGACGCCGTGTGGAAACCCGATCCCGCAACTAGCCGCCGCAGAAAGCAACCACCGGCCGTTCGTCAGAGGGCGCCTGCGCCGCGCGTCCCACCGCTGACAATTCCGAGAAGGGAGCTTGGAGGACAAGGAGGAAAAAGGGAAACCGGCATGGAGTAAAGAAGAGGGGGGGGGGGGCGCATGGTGAGCAGGATAAAAGGAAAACAAATGGAAAATAACAGACGGGAGCTTCTTTCTCAATTGGAAAGGTTTTTGAGGAAGGCAAAATTGCCCAAGTTCTCATTAATGCCGTGGGTTAATGTCCGAAATTTATGTATGAAATACGATTCCCTTTGTTCTCTTTGGCGGCCGGTTTGAAAACCCGACTGTAGGAGGATGACCCGGATGCTTTCAAATGAGTGCTGTGGCAGACATAGGTGCTTAGAAAAGGGTAGGTTTGGCAGTGTGTGAACGTGGGCCTAGTTGTTGTTGAATCGCAACCTGAACGGAGTTTCTGTCTGGCCGATGTACTGCATGCCGCACACGCTGCAGTGAAGCATGTAGACAACATTTGCACTGTCGCAATTTAGAGTTTCTTTGATTGTGAAAGTAAAGTCAGAGAAGGTACCTTTTGCAATTCCTGTTGTCAGCATGTGACAGCAATGTGACAGCAAACCTTGCAGCGTGGTTTTCGGCAGGGTTGACACCCGGGGTTTGGGTTAGCATTGGGCGATGTTCTGGATTTAACTAAAATGTCCTTGAGGTTCTTGCTGCGCCGGTATACCGCTCTTGGTGGCTGCTTAAAAATGCGGGACAGGTGACTGCTTTGCTGGATAATGTTAAAATGTTTTGAGAGGATTTTGTTCACGCGTGGCATGTTTGATGAATGTGTGAGAACGAGGTTGGTTTGCCTTTCACCTTGCTGGAAGTTTTGGGGACACAGTATTTTATTTCTGTCTAGGCCGCGAGCTTTCCAAATAGCGTCTTCCACGATGGAAGCGGGATATTTTGTCAGTAAGAGATTTGTCTTCAGTTGTTCAGCATGGCGGTCAAAGTCATCGAGCTCAGAGCATGTCCGTCGATATCTATGAGCCTGAGAGTAAGGTATGCTCGTCTTGCAGTGGTGTGGGTGGCTGCTCTTAAAATGTAGATACTGCGGGCGGTCGGTGGGCTTTCTGTAGAGCGTTGTCTTAAGTACGTTTCCTTTTTTCTGTATTGTCACGTCCAAGAAGTTTATAGATGTTTTGGAGATGCTGTGGGTGAACGATATCGATGGGTGAAATTTGTTGTAGTTCCCTATAAATGTTAATAGGCTAGCTTCATCGTGAGGCCAGATGAGGAAGATATCGTCCAGAAAACGCTTGTACAGGAGTGGCTTCGAAGGTTGAGTGTCCAGAAATTGTGTTTCGAGATCCGCCATGAATATATTGGCATAGGCAGGTGCCATCCTGGTCCCCATCGCCGTACCGTTCACCTGAAGAAAGTGCCTTCCCTCAAATTCAAAGTGGTTGTAATTGAGTACTAAACCCAGAATAGTTGCGAGAGTTTCCCCATCCAGGTGAACCGGAGGATCCGTCCGCAGGTATGCATCCACCGCCGCGCGTATGCCGTCTGAGTGCGGGATATTTGTATATAAAGACGTCACGTCCATTGTGACCAATAAGCTTTCATCGGGAATTTCAATATTAGACACCACTCTGAGGAAGTTATTAGTGTCTTGAACGTAGGCGGGGATAGTTGGTATAATGTCCTTGAGTAAAAAGTCGAGAACGCCAGAAATTTTTTCGGTGAGTGTGCCATTACTTGAGACAATGGGATGACCGGGACGGTTTAGTTTGTGAATTTTCGGGAGGAGGTGGAACCGCCCAGGGACTGGTTTGACCGGCTTCATTGCTTTAAACATGTCCTGGGATATCTTTTGTTTTTGGAGGAGAGATTTTATCTCACTGTTAATTTTTACTTCGAAGTCTTCTGTGGGGTCGCTGGTGAGTTCGGTGTAAAATTGTTTATTTTCCAATTGTCGGAAACCTCCTTTTAAGTATTCGGTCTTGTCCATAACGACGATCGCGCCACCTTTGTCCGCAGGCTTGATGATGATGTCGGACCGCCGACTTAAAGAGTTAAGGGCCTGGCGTTCTTCGGACGAGAGGTTGTTGTTGACCGCTCTTGGTTTTGGTTTTGCATACGATGATAGGATATCCTTTTGAACGGCAGTGATGTACATATCCAAATGTCTATCCGTGTGTTCGTTTGGAGTCCATGACTTGTCGGATGTCCCTGGTATGTTGATTTCCCGGTTCGTTTATATTCATAACAGAACAGCGTATCCTTTTAAACCATAGAATTAGAATGATGCGTGTAATGTTAAAAAACAGGAAGGGAGCCCAGTGGGTCTGAGGAACAACGTGAGTTAATGACATCCTGGTCGGAGTCAAGGAGAAAGGGGCTTGGCAGGGCACATACTGCGAAGGCAAAATAGCCGATGCTCTTTAAGGCTAACGAACTGGACTCCAAAGGGAGGCAAAGGTCGCAAGAGGCGGCAGGAACTTAGGTCGGCGTAAGAGATTAAGAGGTTTTATGGGATAGGGAGGCCCAGATTGGCACAGGAAAGGGATAAGTGGAGGGATATAGAGGAGGCCTTTGTCTTGCAGTTGGCGTAGTCAGGCTGATGATGATAAGGTAGGAACTTGTCTCGAACGCCATTATGACATGTGAGAATGCAAAGAAAATTTATTTCACTGAAAAGAGAATTGGGGTGAGGGCGCGAATCGATCGCGCGCCCCTTAGATCCCGGTCCGGACACGCTACACCTAGGCCACCGAGGCACGTTCGTTCGACTTGGTTGAAAGGAGACGCCGTGTGTCTTCTCCGTCCATATCCATGTCTGCGAAGAGACATGCAAAGTGAAAGCCAAGTAGTTAATTGTCCCCCAGATTTCTAGAACGCGCAGTGTTTTTTGTGTTGTGTTCTGTTTTTTCGAGCACACGTTCGTAGCCTGCCTTACACGCGCTTTTCTTCGCGGTGACATGTACTTGTAGCGCCCGCGTTACCCTATGTAAGTGTGATAGATCCTTCGCATCTCGGTGGTCCGTCGTGTGCATAAAAGATTTATAAATATGCAAATTATAACAGTAAAGTCCCCGTTCCTTGATTCCGCCACATCGACCTCACCTGAAGCACATGATATTAATGAAATAAAAAAATATGCTTGCGCTGATTCGCCGGTATAGTCGATGATTCTAAGTGGATATGTCGTAAACGCTACGTCATCGCTGGGTGCTTAGGAATGACGCAACGAAGAGAACAACAAAGGACAACGGCTGCACGTTTAAGCTGCGCCTTGAAGGTAAGACGGGACAGTGTGCTTTAATGGGTTAATATCCATATATGCAGAAATGGTCATTTTCTACTTTCCATTCATAGATAAGTGGCAGTCCTGATAGGATTCATGACGCAGTGGTGCTGTGGTTGAGCCATGCGCCACTACCATGTGATGGCAGGTGCTCCCACTAGTCGGGCTTGTGTGATCCAGGTTGCTATTCACGAGCAGCCTCTCTCGAACAGTCATTCACTCGACTGACACCTACCACAGACGGCAGTTTGCTCACACTCCGGTGGACAGGTTATTATGACGTCACAAGGTTACGTGAACGATGTGACTCACCCGAGTTGTACTTTTGGTGATTTTTCGCTCACAGTCAATGACGCTGACGACCACGCTGGCTTTTCCACCACGCTGCCTCCTTAATGCTGTCGCGTTAATAAAAGCGCTTAAAGGTTTCATTGTTCACAGCCTTTCTTGTTTGTTGGTTTTTTATGGATGCGATCAAAACATTGAACAGCTGACATGTATTCCTGGAGTGGGGTAATCTAGGAGTAAAACAGAATATTGCTAATTATATTAATGATTTCTACCACAGATTCGCTCACATCAGATCTAAGGCCTCAGCGAAGCTGACTGTGCTTATGTCGACATGGTAATGGATAGTACTGCATTGTAATAAAACACGTTGAATTGTTTCTACCGATTTACCACACTCCGCATCTGCATTATTTTGCCCGCGGCGATGTCAGGAGCGTTCGTCCTTTTGTTGCTGTCCCGGCGCCCTGAAGCGGCGACCTCCTCGTTAACCCTCGTCGTGTGTGTAGGCAAGAAGCGAAAAAGCGAAAAAGGGGGAGGCAGGCAGACGTTGACCCGCCAAGGCCGCGAAAGAGTTAAGGGGAAGGATGGAGGCACTTTTTCCCTGAACCGCCTGAGGTCCCGCGTGCGGGAAAGATGCGGCTGCGCGCGGAGACGCGGGTAGGGTTGCACGGTTTGCTAATTGCCCTCCACGGAGTTGCTTCGTGCCAGAGGCGCCAAGAATGGCGGTTACCCCGCTGAAGCCGCCATAAGCAATTAAGCGTGATGTAATGTCTTCAACGACGCGGCTAGCAGGCTCTCTATTGGCTCCAACGCCCGAGGACGTTGTACGTCAACAGCTCTCTGGAAAAGAGGTAACCTAACGAAACGCAGCCGGACAAAAGGAATGCCGCCATACACAACGAGAGGGTTTTCGCCACTTCTCTGATTTCAGGGGATGCCGGTCAACAGTCGTTGTGAAGACGAGCAGCGTGGGAACGAGGTTCAGCGCTTCCGTTCGTTACTCGCGGCGGCAGCGGCTCGTTTGAGGCCGATAATTGCCCTAAAGGTGGGAGCCGCCAAGGTCACGAGTCTTCAGGAAGCCGGCGACACGTGGGAGTGTTTTTGATGTATTTTATGTGTTTTCTTGCAATATTGATGTCCTTTTCGCACTGTGTATTTTAAGGAGAGGGTTGTGAACCTTGCGGAAAGTGGAAGTCCTACCATGGAAACAATCATATGTTGAGTTTATGGTGATTTAGTGATGCAAAATGCGTGCCAGTATCCTAGGTCATTAAAACCGGGCCGCGGAGCCTGGAAAATTGTATTGAGCTAGATATAGATCCCTTGCATCTTCGGCGATGCCAAAGAGGGAAAGTTTTCCCTTAGCCAGTACAATGTTGTTCTGGTCGCTGCTCAGTCTGTTGTAAATATGTAAACTCCTGTATAAAGCTTCAGTTTACCTTCCCTCAAGTCAAGTGTTCCCTGATGTCTGTTATACCGTCTCGGACGGTGGGGCATCTTTGGTGGAGCCCGAAGAATCTCCAATCTTAACTGTCATTTTATTGGTTAAATTTCTTTTTGTGGATTTCTGTTCTAAGGCACCCTGACCTCGCTTCAAAGAGTCCGGCGCTGCACTTGAATATTCATAGAATGATTTCTTACTTTTTCAATTTTCCAATATCTGTACCGGTCCATAGACCGCCTTTTGTATTATTAATCCACCGTTCGCCCTTATTCTTTTTTACCCAGTGTTTGAATTTCTTTATTTCCCAGTTCAGTTTCTGCCTAATATGTAGTGGCTGGCTTGTTGGTTACACATATTGACGACAACAGCGCCTGTGTTTGTGTCAACCTTTCTTTTCCGTGTATTGACCGCGCTGTAGTCGTCCAAACCTGTGTATGCGCACAAAGTGGTTGCTATTCTAATCCTTTTGCGCCCCGGCGAATCATTTGCCTTTGTGTTCACGTACTTGAAAACTTTACCAGCCCTTCTCGTTTCGTCGAGTTCCCTTTGTACAATGTTTTACTTTGTGCTTCACGGGCTCAGACGATGCCCAGCCCTTATTCTACTGCACTGCCTCGGTTGTATTTTTGCCCTGAGCACGTAATGCTAATCTGAAAACAGCTCTCAGCTTTTTCTCCAGGCCCAACTGATTTTCTCCACTTTCGCCCGAAATCGCATTCCCAACTAACGCCATACTTGCGCAGCACCCTCTATCTACAAGACGTTACCTACAGCTGCTCACTTGTATGACTCGATTGCAGTCTTCCAGAACCACGCCACCGGGCATTAGACGGTGTTGGGGACGAGGGGTCCTTGAGTGAGCTGACTCAGCGCCGCAGGTCCCATCTCCGAATGACGTTGTCGGACTTGGTTATGAAGGAAACTGTACAGGGGGTTTATTTTACATATTTTACAAGATTTTGGAACCCATTGGAGGGTGATGGTGGAAGGTCGGAGGATCTGAGAAGATCTGAGGATGATCGAGGATTCCTCCCTCACGGCACTCGTCGTCCGGTTTAAAAAGGTTCCGGTCCCTAGGATTGCCCAGGTTCGAGGAGGTCTTCGCCAGGTTGGGCGTGGCCTAGCTTGCGTTGTCGTACACACACACATAGGGACACGCCCCCGTCACATGCATCGCCGGAGAGAGAGGGTGCCGCTGGACAATCGCCCCCACCAGAGAGAGCGTTGTCTTCGCGTCCGAATGACAGTTCTCACGCTGGGAAGTCGGACACGTCTTCCGGGAAGTCCGAATGGGCGAGGCGCCGACGAGCAGGCACAGTTGAGGGGGTGAGTCACCCCTGCTCGGTTCTGGCGGTCGCTAACTGCCTCCGTGCCGCACGGTCGATCTTCCGGGAACAAGGTTTTCAAACGGCAGTGGAATCCTCCGTCTCGAGTCCAATAAACCACGCGAGGACCGGCCGTGGGAACCAAGATGCCTATCGCCGTGCAGTGACCCCGGTTGCAGGTGTCCGGGCTGAATACGCAGCTGAATCAGACCACCGGCTGTCGCCAGAAACCTTACAACGGTGTGGAACAAACGGGCGAAGGATGACGACGGCGTTGAAGACGATGGTGACTACATATGCAGTTTTGCTCTGTGTTGAAGAGCAAGAGTGTGCCAGTTTGCAACTGCGCCACAAAAAGCAAAGCTGAAAAGTGGCGCCAAGTGTTGCGTGCAAGCCAAGTGGACCGTGGTCGAGAGGGAATCGTCTGCGAAGGAAAAAGTGTAGTGACTTCTTTGCGGTTGCTGACAAAAAAAAATATGTACTCGTAGAAGCTGTTCAGATTCTCATTCCTGACTCGCCGATCATCACTTCATTACCTGCTATGAATAAATCAGTTTCCCTAGGGGCGAGTCAAGCCAAGTCTCTAGGGTGCGACAGAATCATGACATAAAGTGCGACCATGTTTCTTAGTGCAGAGGCTGTGCCGCAAGATATTCTTTAGGGTTCCGTTTGCGTGTTTACAAAGTGGAGAATTGACAGCCTCTTTTCCCCTCAAATTGGACTTTGTACATTTTTACTGTATACTTCACGCAATTTTGCTCCACTCATCGCTTCAAATTGTTTTTGAGTTCTTTTATTGCATTATGGACAGGAGTGGCCCATAATTGACCGCTTTTGTTGATACTTTCATCTTCTTTCACGTTTCATAGACGATATCATATGCACCGCACCACCACCACAAATAAAGTGGTGGTGGTGCCATTGCCGACATAATTTTGCCATTGCCGACAAGCACCCTCCTTTATATGCCCTTTACTTATCCTAGACCTAAGCGGATAGTTCTGCTTAGACTGCTTACCAACGCCTTCGTTTCCCACACAAAGTTAACCTCCTTTTTTCCACTGTAAGTGGCCGCACTTCACAAACGTGTTAATAATATATAAAACATGAGCAGCTTCAAACTCTCTTATCGAGTGACATGGTTCTAGATACATAGAGAATTACACACAGCTGGTTTTCTTTGTGCAGGAAATGCAGCCTGAGTTGATTTATGTCGGTATCCCACAACATGTGTTTCTATGGTATATATGACGGAGAGAATGCGGCCACGAAATGTGAAAGGCCCTCTGATTTTGACATCGTTGTCAAGCACCCTTCGACATGCTCTCCTCGTGTCTAACTCTCGTAGTCCTGCCAGTGTTCGCCAACGCATTTCAAGCTTCGGCTTGTAAGTAACGAGTTATTCTTTCGCTGCAATCTCCTCAATGAATGAAAATGTCCTCCTACATAACCTGCAAATCTGTATACGGCGCATTTTTTAATCGACTATTTATGTGCACCCTCTTAGAACCGATCCGCCTCTGGAAAGCATAAAAGCATAGCGTTTCTGTCACGTGATGCACGTACGTGATCATCACCCTTGTGAATGCAGCTTAATTGAATACCTCTTCTCGGATTTCTGCATTACGTGCTCGGTCCATGTACTTTTCCTCTTCTTAACTTTGTCAACGACATTATTCACTTTATCCCCTGACCCAATCTGCTCTCTTCCTCTCTTTGGTTACATTACCTTATCATTTTCCTATTCATAGCTCGATGCTTTATCCTCAATTTTATTTCCAACTATTTCTTTCGCCTCCAAGTTCCAGCACAATAAGTGAGCACTGGAAAGACACCTATTATCTACTTTCGCGACGACGGATGCAAAAGCACTCCTCTACAGCTTTACCCATCTCCCTTATCAACAATGGCCAAAACCCTGTTGTAAAAATTTTTACCCTGAGAGTTTTCTGAATCCCGAGTCATGCAGGCCTCACAGGAACTCAACTCCAGCAATTGGAGGATTGCGATCCCTTAATACGTTACCTGCGGTAGATTTTTTCGCCTGCCTTCGTTCTTCCGTCTGCAAGGCTTCTACGACTTAAACACCGTCCGACTGGAAGGAAAGCAAGAACATGAACAAAGCTTCAAGCTCTTCGACACGACCGCGATTCATCACCGTCATCATCAGGCTGACTACGCCCACTGCAGGGCAAAGACCTCTGCCATGTCTCTCAAATTAGCGATGTCTTGTGCCAGCTGCGGCCACCATATCCGCGCAAACTCTGATCGGCCACCTAAATTTACGCCACCTTACGCTTGCTTTCTTTTGGAACCTACACCTTTACCCTTAAGGACGAGCGGTTATCTTGCCTTCGCATTGCATGCCCTGCCCAAGCCCATTTCTTCCTCGCAGAGAAAGCTCATCTATTTCACAATGTAAGTTGTGGCACTACACCAGACACGTAACACTTCGGCTACAGAATCGCACCTCATCTGAGAGTGTTCCACCTTCGCTTTGCCAAAAAACATTCCCCAGAGCTGATGAAGCTCAGCGAGAACTTCTCTTAAATCTCCTTCAATATCGCGAAGGCCGGAGATTACTCCTGGCTAGATGCCTTACTGCCGTCCCATTTCCGCTTTTCTAGCCCGTTGTGTTGAATGAGCCAAAAATGGAAAAAAAAATGTGCGCTGAATGAAGGCTTTAGTCCCTCACTCATGATCACTACGCTACAGTTGCCCTAAATAAAAACTGGTGTGAGGAAAGCGAAAGCATTACAATTGTGTTTTAATTCTATTCAAATTTTGTTCAAATTCTATTCTAACACTATACGGCTCCTTTGCAGCTGGTGCAGATGTAAGTACTAGTACTGGATAATGCTGGTTCGCTTTTCGCGTTTTCGCACCTTTGAGTACGTGACACTGTTTCGGCCAGTCGCGAGTTTTGTAATGCTGCGAGTTTTTGGACGACACCGCGGTTTCGTGTCAAGCCACCTAATGCTTGTAATAATATACCTTCGTAAGCCAGAGCGACAACCGCCAGCTGGACTTGTAGGTGAATATTCATTCGGCAGCGAAAACAGAGCCCGAAATACGAGGGCGCAAGAACGCAATGAAGACAACACAGCACAATTACGGTGCAACCTTACCAGTGCGTTGAAAGTACGTTGTCGCACATGTTAGAACTTATTAATCTCCGCTGATAGTCGTTGCCAAAATCCTTATGCATGCCGCAAGGCAAGTGTCTCAGGACTTATTTGTATGTAGTATCGGGAACAGGAGTGTAAGTACGCGCGAGAGTTCACAAGGACAGTGTCACCGAAGGCGCTGTATTTTTTTAGTGCCATATCTCTAACTGCCAGAACGGGTTGTCGTCGGAGATTGGTTGTAACATTTAGGAAATTCGCCTTGCCAACATCTTACAAGAGCGGCGCCATTCACCGCGAATGGCACAAGCTTTCGGCTCATCGTGTGGGCTCTTGGGGCCAGAGCAGACTCTCTCACATGAGGGCTCCCTGGCGGGCGAAATGCACGTCATTCTCGGACAACTAGATGACGCTTGTGTAAAGGCGATGAGTTTGAACCAGCGGTGGCGCGTCCTGCGCACTTCCTCAATAGTAGCTTGTTGTCCATTGCTGAAATGCTCATCTAATTTTCAGCTGACTACTTAAAATAATCGCGAGACCTGTTTTGTCTTCAGCCAGAACCTGGGTAAGCGCCAGACGGTAATACACATCCCAGCTTAACGAGATCCACAGGGCCTTGTTGCAATCTTCATCACTATTGCTTGAAAATAGGAACTATAGAGGCTCATGGGAAATTGGCAAGCGTGATGGCCATGAAAAATCTTTCGGTGAAAATAACAGCCAAGTTTTTCATGGTCTGTGAGCAAGAGGACTAACCAGACCCCCCACCCCCCTCCTCTAACTTTGCAATACCAATTCAATTTACTTTCGGCAGCATTATATAGTTCCTTAATGTACTGTTTCTTTTGAAAGGTAATTTTTAAGAAGATCAGGGATGGGATAGTTCATTCCTGCTTAATACGAACGAACAACATGGCAAGGACGATATGGAGGGAGGGGCAAGCGGGCGACTTAGTAACAACCATCTGCAGCGTAACATTATTTCTTCATAGTAGTTTCAGTCAAACGCTCGCGTTGCAGAGAGAGAGAGAGAAACCTTTTAATGAAAAGCCACGAATCAGGCCTAAATCGCTGACAAGCTGCTTTGAAGAGCATGTTGGAGAGAAATTGGAGAGAAAGACCGTAATGCGGGGGGGGGGGGGGGGGGGGCAAAAAATGTTCAGGAGAAAGAAATCTCGGTAAAAATTGGCCATTGAACATAGGCTCACATGCATCATTTAGTAATGATAAAATATAGTAAGTGGTTGAGTGAAACGTCCAGCAATTGGGCTGAATACGTTCACTGTATAAAAGTGCCCAAAGATGAAACAGTGAAGGTGTTAAAGCTTGTCTGGTCGACAGACAGTATACAAACGGACAAAAAAGAGTTAATCGTTCGTGTCCTCTACGTAAATCAGGCTAAAGGACCTAATACAGAGTCCACTGTTAATGGCTCATGGGTGAACTACTTCACACTACGTTCATAATGCGCGCGCACGTCGGCATACGGCATTCAAATCGAATTTACTACACTGTTTTGATTAGGAAAAACTATCAAATATGCGGACTGTTCACTTGTCCGAGACGATACAGTCGGCAGTTTGTAAAAGCACATTCAGACAAAGCCGATGGTTAACAGTTTCTAGGTGGCGTGGAAGAAATTCCTGTTGCAGTTGCGTCGCTGAAGACCTTTGCGCGCTGCTTCATACGTCCGCTTCGTTATCCAGGATGCTTCAGTCAGCTCGTAGCGACTGAAATGTCGTACAGGGTTCTTGCGGAATTAGCCAAGTGATGTAGGTATGCGGTGTCGCGAGAAACTGGCCGGTGACTGGTTGTCTTCAGCAGGTTAGACAGCGTTTACAGTGCTCTATTGGAGTCTGAGAAAAGCATCCATCGGCCGGGGGCTCGGCGCCAACTTCTTTATCGCGATGAAACGCTTCTGTCGTGGAGAATCCATTCCAGTGGAGAAGATAGGAATGCATTCTGCTTGTTGAGGAGACATGAAGGCCACATAAGGAGGTCTCCTGAGAACTTCAGCCACCAGTGAAGATGTGGGTGTCCTGAGAGCGCTTGTCAACTGAGTAGGTCAGAGCAGCTTGCAGTAGCGTAGCCTGTGGCATTCCGCTCTTTGCATGTACACCTGGTGTGAACAGCCTGATCTATAGAGCCGAGAATGTCCAGAAAGAAAAGGTCGGAACCAGCAATTCAAATGAATGAGTAATAATAGGGAGGTGCATGAGATGCACAGCTCGGAGAAAGCCAGAACTTCTGTGGGTTATCTGGACACGGTGTAGCAAGGGCTTCTTCTCTTTTTTA
This sequence comes from Amblyomma americanum, assembly GCF_052857255.1. Taxonomy (NCBI): domain Eukaryota; kingdom Metazoa; phylum Arthropoda; class Arachnida; order Ixodida; family Ixodidae; genus Amblyomma; species Amblyomma americanum. Next base: position 160,819,817 of record NC_135504.1, on the reverse strand, counting down.
CATGCCGGAGATGGGCACCCATATCTTTCATGGAAGCGAAGACATCTAGTGGGAGATATTACGCTTCCGCTACCATCCTTGATGCAGAGGATCCCCTTGGGACGCCAATGCAGATTCGCGGCCGTCGTTCAGCGCATCTTCCAGTGTCTTCTTATTTCTGGAAGATGAGGCACGGCGAAAGAACAGCACAAAGAAATACTTTGTGCGAAAATTAATTTCATTCTGTGTGCGATGCGATAGCATAGCGCCACTTGACGCCTTCACGCGATCAACTTCCGATATTCTGACGTCACTTCGGCTTTAGCGGACGTTACTTCCGGCATAGTGATCTGAATTACGGTCTATGTGAAGAGTCATGACTGACAATTTGACAGAGAGAAGTACACATTCGCCACAAATCAAGCATCAGGGCCCCCCGATACACCAAAACGCCACTGCATACTGCTTGGGCTCTGATGTAGCATCACGGCGCCAACGCAATACTATCGGATAGTCTTCTGCGGTCGCATAAAAACACGCGACAAAACAGCAAGCCCGAAAATCTAGCAAAGTGAAAAGCAGCAAAGCGACAAAGGAGCACGGCGAACTAAAAGCAGGACAGCTCAGGAGTGCTACTAAGCGCCACAGCATAGAACAGTGCAGTGAAAAAATTCAGCGGGCAGCTGTAGTGAAAACAATGACGGACGATTTAGCGTGGTTCGGCCATGTCACTTCGGTTTGAAAGTTTGGTTTCGGGTCGAGGCTCGGGTTTTAAGGTGAAGCAAGCGTCAGGCAAAGATCGGCGAAATCAAAGCCTTCGAGCTAGCGCATTAGCATTGAAGGGACCACTTAAGCTCCACCAAAAGGGTATGACGCGATAGCGTTAGTGGGTTAATGCATATATGAGAAATTGGTCATACTTTTCTCTACATTCATAAATCACTGGGAGTCCGCGTAGAAGTCCTCGTGCGGTGGTTCAACGGTTAAGCGATGCCCCTGTATCCTGCGATGGCACATGCTGCCATAGGCATAGAGTTTCTTACTACTAACTAGAGGGAAAGCTGGCGGCGCTCAACCTCAGCCATCATGGGTGCTGAAAGCATTATGGGGCGATGAGTTACTTGGTGCGGGACAGCCGGATTTTTTTTTTCAGGAACAGAGAGTGGCGCTACTGATATGTACCGTTCCGTCCACGGCACAGACGACATTGGCGCAAACGTAGTGCGCAAAATTCATAGTAGCAAAAACGCAACAGCACGCGACGCCAATAAAGGGTTTTGTTTTCCAAAATTCTATTGGAAACCTCGTAAATTGTTTAAGCAACGACATTTTTTCTTGAAAACATGTTTCATTGGAAAACTGCGCCTGTTAAGCAAAAAGTATTGCCTTTTGTGCTCTGCAATACCTGGCCAATAGGAGAGCAAGCCATCGCTTATTTTGGTCAAACTTATAATTTACTTGCTTTTCTGCCCGTTCGTTGCAATATATAGACAGGATATTGAATGTTAGGACATTCTTGATTATCGAACAACGTTTGTTTGTTCATTGTTTTTGGCCAAAAGTTGCGCTTTTGAAGTCGGTAGCTCTCCCCCCCATGATGCCTAGAGCGCCCATGGTGGCTGAGGTGGTCTCGAGGAAGCTCCATGCAAACTCTCAACGGCGGGGCACCAGCTTTCCCTCTAGTTAATAGTAAGAAACTCTATGGCCATAGTCCTGGCTTTTGCAACACAGCTTGCTCTTTCCGAACAACCTATAACGGCTACTCTTTAACTGAGCTGCCATCTATCACAGTGGGCAGTTTGCTCAAAATCCGGAGGGCAAGTTTTGATGACGTCACAAAGTGATCCAGGTGGTCAAGCTGGGCCACGAGCTCTTCAAGGTTGCAGAATGACCGTACAGGCAAAGGCTAAGCAGCTGAGTCGACGGACTAGTGCTGGCGCACTTAAATGACAGCCAAATGTGTGGCTGGAGTACGGGCTGCGAGCTGCCGGCACCTGCCTTAGCTCAATGAGGAGACCTGTGTGAGGAGGCACGTGCTGCGACACGTAGACACCAATGCTTTCAGCACGACTTGCAGTGCATTCAGTTCAAGAGTGCGTTGAGTGCCACTTACCGCGTACAGATGGTGAAGATTGCTTTTCCAGGGTTTCGCGTTGCTGCACACCACCATAGTCGGGTAAAACTCATAAATGGAGCGACAGATTCCCCTCAACGGAAACCCTCCAGCCAATAGTATCGACCGGTTCTCATTACGTCGTGGGTAATCCCTTTGGACCCACTTGCCCGGCGTCGGGGGGGGGGGGGGGGGGGGCGAATGAAAGGGGATTAATCGTGGCTTAATGGACATCATGGGAAAAGTTGGACACCATTGGCTGGAGGGACTCTGTTCAGAGGCGTCTGCCCCTCCGTTGTTTATTTGTAGCCGACTGGGGTGTGTAACCGGAGAGAGACTGCCTCGGAAACCACTCGGAGGGTGGTTAGCTGGGAAAGATGACGACATGGAGAGAGCGAAGGATTGCGTAACCAGAGTAGTTACCGCACGAGCAACACGAAGGATGGTTATCGTGGAAGAAGGGTATGACGAAAGCTTAGGAACGCCCAACCGAAAGTTGCTTAGTCAGCTATTAAGCCGCAGTACCCGGGTTCGAACACTGCCCACGTGACCAAGTTTCGATGGAGCGATACGCAGGAGCCGCCCGTATGCTGAGCGATGTCAATGTACGTTAAAGATCCCCATGTCTTCATAGTGTACCGGAGCCCTCTCTTACAGAACCTCTGCCTCTTCTTCTTTCATTCCCACCATCATCCCTTCACTCGCGGCGTGGCTGAGGTGTCCAACGGATAGAGAGTTAGCCACCGCGGTCTTCATTTCCTTACAACCAACTTTTTAAAGCAACAGCGTTAAAGGCTCCCGTCCGCCGAAAAATCGGCGTCTCGTCGTTCGCGTCGGCGTTGAGAGGAAATTTGTGGAGAAGCAACCTAGGTGGGCTACGTAAGTCAGGTGACCCTCTGGCGTCATCACAACGTGCCCACCGAATTGTGAGCAAACTGGCCACCATGACAGGCGGCAGTCCCATTAATGACTGGTCGCAGCAGATTGTCCGGAAAGAGCAACCGGAAAGAGTGGTACATCCCTTAGCCGCTGCACCACTGTGCCAGGTTTGGTATGAAGACTCCAATGGCTCTATAAACGTAAAGTCAATAATGACCGATTCCTCATTTATGGACATGAACCCATCGACGCTCTTTTGTTATACCCTTACCGCGGTGGCTCAGTGGTTAGGGCACTTGGCAACTAATCCAAAGTTCCCAGTCTTGAACCCGACCGTGGCGGCCGCGTTTCGATTGAGGCGAAACGCAAAGGCACCCGTGGGCTGTGCGATGTCAGCGTAGGTTAAAGATCTCCAGGAGGTCGAAATCATTCCGCAGTCCTCCAATGCGGCACCTCTTCCTTCCTTTCTTCTTGCACTCCCTTCTTTATCCCTTCCATTACGGCGCGGTTCAGGTGTCCGCCGAGAAGTGAGACAGATACTGCACAATTTCTTTTCCCCAAAATGCAGTTTGAATTTCATTTCATAACCTTAAGGCAGAGCTTTATTTAGAATGTCTAGCACGGTAACGTGCCTAAGGGTTGTTGCCTTGGATGGAGGATAGTGTGGCATGTGCAAGGGAATGCGTAACCGGAGCCTGTTTGTCGTGGCGACAGCAGAAGGAGAGTATCGCGAGAGCGTACGGATGAGCAACCGGAGGGTGGCTTCCGCACGAACCGTCCGGAGTGCGGATCCACACGAAGGAGAAAAGTATGGCGAGAGCGTAGGAATGCGTGACGAGACGGTGCAACGATCCGCAGGGTGGCTAGCGTGGAAGCAGGAGGGTACGGCCAGAGCGAAGAATGCGCGATCGGAGGCGGACTCCCGCAGGAAGCCCTGCCCATGTGGTACCCGTCGAAGGAGGAGGGTATGAACGGAGCGGGGTTACCGCGAGAATCACCTGGAGGGAAGGAGAATGAAATGGAGGACTGAAGAATGAGGGATAGAATTTAGATAGCGGGGGAATGTTGAACGCTCTGTCTTCCGCGGCTGCTGAGAAACGCGCCGCGCGAGGAGTGGCGAAGCGGCTGTGGCGCCCAGCGCCACGAACAACCTAGTATCGCAATGGCTAACACAGCCCACATTCTAAAGCTATTTCCTTGATTCACCCGCAAGTAACCCTCCAATGCGTTAATGCGTAATCAGATTTTCTGTTCCTTTTCAGCCGAATGTGTTGATGTTACCTTTGACGGTATTCTCGAGGTCGGCAGCGTAAGTTTAACAAATGCAATATTTCTACGTTTTCTTGAACCTCTTCTATTTGCCTGTGCTACGTTCTGTCATGCTACTGCAGCTAGTGAAAATGATAATGTATTGTTCAGTGCTGTTCGCAGTTAAATATTTAAAAATAGCGCTTGCTCACAGAGCACAGTCAACCTTCAATAGCAAAAGCAAATACTAAAGAAATAGATGCTGTTTAGTGTCGAACCTCGGCGAACTTAACCGATAAGTTAAGCAAATATAGGTGAGGCTAACACCGCGTAAAGAAACTCGCGTAACGTCTCTGCTGCTGGATATTGGATAGAGTTAATGAAATGCTCTTTCGAAGATTTTTTTTTAAACGCGTAATATTTGACGTGCGGCAACAACACTCTGCGGTATCCTAACACAGGAAAGGACTAAAATTCGACATACTTTTTTCCACCAGTCTAATCAACTTACTCGTGTTACGGAGAAGGAAGAACCTAATGTACGCTAACCAGAGTTTGTACATCTATGACTGCACTTCTTGCCCCTAAATGCACATCGCTTTCTTAAATCCGTGTAGCAATATATACTCTCCTCATAACCATCGCGTTCACCACAACCGGAGTACGTAGTGACACACATCAACTATTATCGTCGCTTATATATATTATCATTTTATTAGTAAATAATTTGGCTATGATATCTTCAGAAAATTCCGGTATAGGAAGTTGATTATGTTAGGAACAAGGTATCTGTGTTCAATTTAGAGCAAATATAAAACCCCCAAAACTAAAGGTGCGTGCTGTGCGTCCGACTATACGAGGAGCTATAGAACCAACCATTTTGCAATACTTTAGCACAAATCAATGTTTCAAAACGAAAAGTTTATGTAAGCTGTTTGGATGGAAAAAGAGTTTAATCTCCATGTGGTGTGATCATTTGTAAAATCTAATTCAGCAGAGTTCAACGCAATTCTAAAATTTCGCACAGTACAAAATTGAGATCTACATAGTATCCAAAGCTATGTGCGCATGCTGTTGGAAACAAAAATAATGACACTCTGAGGCAGATACTTCGGATGCAGAGTGTGACAATTCATATTTTTGATTAACGGATGCTGGCAGACTTGAAGCTAAAGCCATGGTAGGCAGATACCAAACTGCTGCCAAAATTTACGCCTAGATCATGAAAGTAATTATTTTGGGCATAGAAAAAACTTATAGATAGAAAACTAATACATTGATAGACCGCCTGTTCTAGACCGAATCTATAAAACAGGGCATAATTACTTCTACCTCTGCTTCATCCATGTACAGCTTTAATTTGATCACTTCTGAGAGGCAGCTGAAGCTGTATTTATTCCCTAAGTTTTCTTTTAAAAAGATTTTCCCCATTTTTAAGCATTTCCTTTCGATGATGGCTTGAGAAGATAAAGGCAAAAATAGTTAGATAACATTTTTTGTGCGAAGAGGAATTTCGATTTGAAGCCAGAATTAAAGCCCAAAAATTTGACGTCATACTGTGGTTTTCTTCTCTCTTACTGCAGTGCCTCAATAACAATCTTAACTACTGTACGGCACCTCAGGTAAGATATTTTCGTATCAGTTAATGGTTGCCTTTCATAAAGCTGTTGCATTACCACAGTTTCGCTGTAACAAAAATGCAGCGTAATCTTGGCTGCTCTTAATAAACGGAGAGAACTCATCAAATCTTGCTAACAGGTTATTGCTTAACGATGCCAAGCCCCCACCCAAAAATTAACGAAAAGCGAAAAAACTGAAAACTTCTAACCACATTGCGAAGATATTATGACAACAAGCATACCATATTGTCTTCAGGCAACCTTTTTTGACGAGCACTCTTGCTGAAAGTTTCTGCCATTCTTTTTGTATTGCCAGTGTAGCTAGACTCCATTTATGCAGTTGGCGACCGCTTTCCACTTGCAAAGCCGCCCTTTTCTTCATCATTCCTGTCCTTTGGCTCAGGCCATGGCCTCCTGCTTCTGAAATTGCGGCAACACATTATTTTATTACGTCGCGTCCTCAAGAAAGGAATCAATTTTGTTTCGCAGCACGAATCGCATCTTTTCATGTTTTATTACTTGTTTGACTGACTTTTGAAGTGCTACCTAACCGACAACAGTTAGAGACTTGTTTTTCTTGATGTTCACTCCTAGTTTTATGCATTGCTATCTTTTTCGCAGCGAGGGATATTCGAACACCAGTTCAGTACGGTGGCATTCTGCTAAGGGTTATTCATAAAGCGGCTTCCTGTTTTTTGCTTTCATCGAAATATCATGTTGATACTCAATGTTTACATGTAACTGATCAAAAAAGGCAAGATAACCGCTGGTCTTTAAGAGTAACGGAGTGGGTTCCAAGAGAAAGTAAGCGTAGCAGGGGGCGGCAGAAGGTTAGGTGGGCGGATGAGATTAAGAAGTTTGCAGGCAAAGGGTGGATGCAGCTGGCAAAGGATAGGGTTAATTGGAGAGACATGGTAGAGGCCTTTGCCCTGCAGTGGGTGTAGTAGGGCTGATGATGATGATGATGATGATGATCAAAATTATGTTTACTAGAAATTGCTCATTAATTTAGTTTTACTCTGAAAAAATCTTGCTCTGGACCGAGTTTCATGGACTCCTTAATTCCGTTTCAAGAACTTCGTGGAAAAGACAAGGACAGCGAAGAGGCAAAGACGCACAGAAACGCAGACTAACAACTCTGCTACGTGAAGGAAAATAAAGTGTATACACAAGCGATGTCAACATGGCCGGCGCTTTCCATCCAATCGGAGAAAAACGCCGCCACGTGAAGAAGTGCCCAGGCACGAATTAAAATATTCTGGAACACTAACGCGTACAAACTGATTGTCATAAAGTGGACCAGCTCAATTTATAAAAACTGACCAAAACGATGTCAAATAGCAAGCGAAACTACAATTCCGTGCCTCACAATCCGGACAGCGGAAACATGAACCATCTGATAAAAACAAATAAGCCTAACTCTCTGCAGGTACAACCGCAGACACCCGTAAAATCGGAAGAAGCCCCCAAAATAACAAAGAAATACGAAACAGCCGATCCTTTCCGCGTCATTAAACAATAAAACAGTAAAAAGGCACCATATCACAACCGCATAAAAGCGCTCTCAAGCTCTAGAATGCGACGTCGATATAGAATAAAAACAAAGAAAATAAACACCAAGTCAAAGTCGAACCAAAAAAAGAGAAACTTTGATGCTCCAAATTATTTAAAATCCATGCATGAAGCTGGAATCATCGCAAGATCTGACATTCACTAAGAGGACCTCTTCCAGAACGCATGCAACGCTTTCCGAAGAAAGCCTAAATGAAACATGAAAATTGCCTCCAAATAAGATGACACAAACACGAGAAAGCTACACGTGACCTTCAAAAGAATAAATTTTTTTAGATGACCAGGAAATGAAAGGCTAACTTTGAAATCAGAGGTTTCTAGTGTAGGTTTCTGGTTTTTGTTCTGCCTTCTTTGGAGGCGATCTGCCTGTTTGTTTCAGTCTTTGGTAATCGTTGTCTGCGTTGTGAAATAGGTTCTTCCAGCTCTTAGGATCATACCCTGCGTAAGTCATGGTTTTTATAAGCTTTTGTACTATCAAAGCTTGGTGTGTTTTCTTGCTGGATTTTCAATCTCCTGGTGCCTATTTCACGGTTTTATTGTTAACTGGCGTAGCTTTCCTGAGCTTAAGCACAGTCTTGTCAGGCTCTGGCCGGGTGCGTTTTTTGACTGTTTCGTTCTTCAATGACGTAGACGGGGTGTGTTTTTTGCTTTTCTTCGTTGTTTCTTAGGGACTTGTCCCGATTTTACTGGTGTCTGCACTTGCCGTCACATTAGGCTTCTTTGTTGCTATCAGATTGTTCCTGTTTCCACTGTCCAGATCGTGAGGCACTCTAGGGTATGCTTTCGCTCAGCGTTTGTTATGTTTTTTTTGTCTGTTTCCTCAGAGGGCCGGCCTACTCTACGGCTTCCAATTTGAACGCGATAGTCTTCCGCATTGTTTGAATACTCGCGTGGGCGCTTCTTCATGTGCTGGCGCTTTTTCCATTACATTGAAAGTGCGATGTTTAAATCGCTTATGTGCACACTCTTGGTCAAAAGTCTTAAGACCACAGCTTTCAGTTGGCGCTAAATGAATGTTCCTAGGATGCTCCGCGTAGCGGATAATTTAAAACACTAGTCAGGCAGGAAGCTTCTCTGCCGCAAGCACAAACCGTTTGCTCGCACTTGAAGGTCATTCGGTTTTTAATAGTCCGTAATGGCTATGTTATGCGGCTGAATAGAAAATCCTTTGGCCTTAAGGCTTTCGAGCAATACTGTACACCTTGTATACTTTCACGTACTAAGGTTGTTAGTCTGCGTTTATGTGTGTCTTTGCCTCTTCCCCTTCAGTGTCAAGTTCGCGCAGTTTTTTCTTCGCATCTTTAATGAACCAACTGGCCTGAAAAGTTCTGCGTAATCAAACAGAGCTGGCTGCACAAGGCAGGCTGGCTGGTTACGCGTCCTTCGACGACGTTTGTAAACATTACGTCATATCGTTTGTTGTATGCAAGCCTTCGCAATGTACGAAACAGCGGTGCCATCCCTACTGAAATATGCTGTATGATGCAGCAACCTCATAGAGGTTTTTCACAGAAATATCGTACAATTAACATGCAAATGTCGTAGAATATCGTACACCCGGAGTGATGTTTGCATGGAAAAGACTAGGAGGTTATTGCATCATTCAGATTTTTTCATTAGGAACATATCTTTGTGAGTAGGTCTTCTTTAGGTCTTCGCTACAAGGCAATTTTGTCGCCTCTAAGCGGGAATTTCGAAGGAAAGAGAGCGCAGATATAGGGAGGGTTACGCGGGGGTATAGGACAGAGGCCTGTGGGTAAACTGCGACTAAAAAGCTCGATCTCCCATTCTCGGCCCCTTGGAGCGTAACTCCTGGACGTGCCGGAAGCAGGAGACCTCATGACATTGAAAACGTTTATTGCATCCGTGAAGCGAAGGAAAAGCGTTAACATCGAAAGCTTCCAGATACTCTAGTGAAGGTCTTGACAAAAAGGGGCAAAGGCATGCGGGGGTTCATGTCCTTTCGAAGCCGAACCAGCCAAAAGCAAGAGACACGTCATCTATCATTTGTTCCACTTGGGCTTTTGAGCCCTAATTTAACGTCAATTCGTTCTCGTTTTACGGTGGGTTTGCGACCGACTCCCAGTATGGCGTACACATTGTGCAAGCTGCACGGTAAACTGCCTCACCATGACCGCGCGGAGCACAGCGCACGAGAAGAATGGGCGTTGAACGATTTTTGGGCGCTCGTTCCGGTCTTTTTATGTGTATTGTCCTCGTGTGTTTCTTGCCGCGCGGTCATCACCAATGATCACCAACTAGCTCGAATGAGACTTCTGAAACTGGCTCACTTGTTAGTGGCATTACCGTGAGACGGCGTGAAGTCAGAAAATTGAGAAATTCGAAACTTATTCTATGCTCACCTAGTAATGGTTTCAACACACAGTTCTTTTAACCCTGCACTATATATGGTAATGTGTATTATATTAAGAGAGGTTTGCTTAAGGCTTTTGCAATTTTTAAAAACAAGATCTTGTAGCTATTAGCGCCTCTTTTTTTTCAGCATTGCATTGTTAGCAGTGTATTACATCAGAATACAGCCGAGAAATGCTTAAAGAATTCGCTCAATAAATAATATGAAATTTTTGACACTGTGACTATTACTGTTAAGCAGCTTATTCATTAAGAGTCATTTAGTTCTCTCTAAGTATTGTTCATTTCAATTTTTTTTAATTCGAAAACACGATTGACCTCGCCGCAGTGGCGCATTGAAGTTGAGCCATTCGAAAATCGCGCACCTGCTGAAAATCGTGTCACTCCGCAGCGCACATGCGACGTTACGATCTCTGTGCCTCCGCCGTTGTAGAAGCAATCGCTAGTTGGCGAGCAGCCGCGAACTCCACAGCGTGGACTGGGCAGAGACGCCAAGGAGGAACGCTATTTTATCGAACTAGCTGTTCGTTCTGCATGCCTCTCAATAAGTAATGAGCCTAAAAACACTAGCTAGATTGTAAGTATTCGGTATTAGTTTACCAGCCTGCAATTTAGCACGTTTTAGCTGTATTCGGATGAACAACAATAACGGTGACAATGCTATGGCGAAACAAGTGCTCTTCTAACTCAAAAAATGTATTTCTAAAAATGGCAGGAAGTCTTTGGTAGAACACCCTGTATATCGTAGTGGGAAGCATGGCAATAAGAGTGGGTTCACTCGTCCATAGCGATGCGCTAAAAGTGAAAATTATATAAGCCACATCAGTGCTTCTTCTTCGTTAGGGGCTTGTACGTTTACAGCACGAATTTGATTTTCTCCTTTTGCCCTCCCAACAGTTCGCTATTCCTAACGTTGCCAATGGCGAGATTGCTTTGCTTCGGGTGAGTAAAAAAAATGGTACATGTTCATTAGTAAATGCATGCGAGTGCTCTCATGAAAAGCAAAAACATCCGGTGGTTTCACTATCTCAAGACTAAAGTACAGCGCGCCACTGTACGGTGTCGCAGTCTTCTGTAAAGTATGTCTCTTTTACCATTGCAGTTTGTGTATATATCCGACTTGGTAATCCTCCGCCGGTTTTTTGCATATCATGTGTAGAGAAAACCTTAACCACTACAGCATAATACAAGACGCCAGTAAGCGATGTGACAAATTAGTAACATCCCATACTCTTAAGTAGGGGCTTGCGATATTTCCAGCTCAATAATAAAGACTCCGTTTCCTCTCACTGAGAGCGCAGGGCATTTTCATATCCCACAGTGCTTCGTGCATGGTGATGCGAATCTCCGCCATTCCGACGGAGTGAGTTACCGTTTCGTTATTTCTAAATGCAAAATGCCAGATTTCTAAAACTGCACTAATAAGCTGAATTCACTAAGGGAGGACTCAGCTCTAATCTCCATTTAGCCCTTCCTGGCGCTATTCACCAGCCAACCTTTCCTAACAAACCATACTTCCTCCCTGGCTTTATGCTCCCGCTTGCTCCGCCACCTGCTTCCGTAATTAATCCTTCCTTTTTAATGACTGGCGATTGACAGCCCATTCTGCACATAAAGCTACGTTCCAAAGTACACTCTGACCTTCATTTCAGTCAGGACCAACGTCTACCCAGTACTACGCGCTTCTCTCAAGGATTTCTCTTAGCCATATCATCAAATTCTCCCTGCCTCCAGTTTAGTACTTTGTTGTTGCGTTCATTTCAAGGGTTTTCTTTTTATATTTTTAGTGCACCATCCCTAAAAAAACACGGGTAGAATGCAGCAGTAACATTTTTTGGTTTTGGGGTTGCTCAGGAGGAGAAATCCGTAGCACCGAGCGCTTATCAAATGCACGCGACGTTATTCGTACTTTGCGCCTTTTTTCTTCGTAACTATATCGTTCCTCATTACTACATCCTGAACATCATCCTATGTCTGCAGCAGTAGAATGGCCTCTTCCGTATCCCACAATTAGCCCTGTCCTGCGCCAGCAGCGAAAACCGTATTCCCGCAAAATTTCTATCCTCATGCAGCCACTTTACCATTTGCCGCCGCTATGCTAAACTCGCCCTCTGTTGACTTCAACTCGGTTACCTCTAACGAGCGTCGGTTATCTTTGCTTCTCATTACATAACCGGCCCACGGCCATTTTTTCCCCAAGTTGAGATGTATCATTAACCCGTGTTCGTTCCACGAACAAGTCTGCTCTTTCCTCTATCGAAACTTTACACAAATCCCTTTCTTTTCAATGGCTCACTACGCTGCTGTCAGCTTAATTTTAAACCATTTAGTTAGCCTATAAGTTTCAGCCTTTTAAGTGAGTATTTTCAAGACGCAACCAGTGTGTTGTGTTGTGGGATACTGGTAAGCTGCTAGTGATTAATTAGCTCAGAGTACCGGCGAAGTGCACCCCACCCTATTCTATTCTTCCAGCTATTTCACTCTGGTGTAGTCGATCTGTGGTCAATGCCTGGCCTAGGTCGATCTACTCCCTATCACATACAATGTTTCGTTTCCTATCCTAAACTTACTGATTCATAACGGCAGCGAAGGAGTAAAAATACAAGAGAAGACACGCAAACACACGGACGAACGCTGCACTCACAATCAGTTTTATTGGGAACAGATTTTACGTAAATGCCTTTCGCGTCTGCGCACTTCAGAGAGGATAAAAAACAACCACATGCAACGATAACATGAGAAACACTTCTTCCCTTATTGCCGCGAAAATGTCGAACTCCGAAGTGGACATAAAGATCCAAGCGTCATTAATACAACAATCAGCTCTTTTCTTTTTATGATAGGCCTCCAGGAGTTCGCGTGCCATTTTATCTATGCTCCTCCCTAGAATTATTGCGCTGTCGAAACGTGGCGCACATTCCATGCTTGGCTGGCAGTGCTTAACCAAGTGCACGCTTTCTCTGTTGCTTAAATTCCTTCGTGCTCCCACAGCCGGTCGTTTACACATCGTACCGTTTGACCAATGTACACTTTTCCGCATGCAAGTGGCAGCCCGTATACCATCCGTGAGGCGCACTGCACATAGGGTGTGGTGTGCTTTTTCCCAAACCCGCTTCTTCTTGTCGCCTTTCCGGAGATACCAGGGCACAACTTGGAAAGCTTCACCGGAGCCGAAAAACGAGCGGTACCCCTAACCTCTTTGCAACTTTATTTAATCATGGGACACTTTGTGTAGGCAGGGGGTAACTTCCGGTAGCAGGGTTCTGTCCCTCTCGTTCGTCGTAGGGTTAGTAGTGCGTGTCTTCACGTTTTTCAGGCTAGCCACTGAAACAGAAGTCATGACAGACAGCGGGTAGCCCGCAGCCATAATTCTAGCCAACAGGTCATCAAACCTGGTCTGCATTTCATGAACACACGTTTTATCAAGAGCCGATTCCTCACACAAGCTAACTATGCATCCGGGTCGAGGTGCAGAAAGTCACCAGGCCTCCGTTGCTTAGTGATGGACCACAGCTCTTCCCAATAGATTACGTCCGCCCAACATATCCTGAAGCTCTGCGACGCCCTGCTCCAGCTTCGGCGTCATATATGCTTCCGTCCCTGGCACCCCGCTACCTCCCGGACAGCAAGCGTGGTACACGAAGCATAATTGACCTCCCCTGCGAGAAGCAGATGACTGGCGTGCCCCTGGCCGAAGGCGCTTGTGCTTCCGCGGTCAGGAGCATGGTCATCCCTTGCGCCAGTGCCCATATCGAGAGATCGGTGTACAGGGTTTTGTGCCGACGCGTGCACACCCCCATTTTGCCGACGAATCGGCGAGATTGAAGAATACTTGATCCTGCAGCACCTGCTATGCACGGGGTGCGAAACTCCAGGTTACCATCACCGCCCTAAGCGACGCGTTCTGCAACATCAAAGAACTTCTTTTGAGCTGTGCAGGGGCGGTCGGCAGCCAAGCTCTAGCTGGGTAAACTGAATGCGGTGACCTTTTAGGGCAGGGTCGATGGAAATCGCCGCGATAGTGTCCCCCGACGACGCGGGCATCGGCTGAAAACAATTGACCACCGCAACAACACGTCAACTAACAGGTCCTCACTTGATATACGCGTGCTTGTCGACGGACACAAGAATGAGTCATTGGTGCACATCGAAGCCGATTTTGTCGATTTTAAGAGGCAAACTAGCAGAGCTTCTTAAACGGTTACGACACCATGGTCTGGGAGGCAGACCCGCATCGTGGGATGACATGTCATCACTCAGCTTAGACACTGCACATCTCGGTCGGTCGTAGATTCGCCACTCCACTTTCATTGTCAGCTAGCTGGATCTCCGGGGCTGTCCCGGTGACTTGCTTCTCATTCTTGACTTCCTCCGTGATAACGGTACCATTGTCGACCTGTGGCAGCGCACGGTTTTACTTTTCTACAGAGAAAGCCATTAACAATCCCGACACTCACCAACGCATATCCGCCCTAATAATTTCCCCCGAGAATATTTTGATCTCCTCAACCACCCGTTTTCGGCAGTCTCTAATGCGCCGCAGTACGTGGCGCAGCAGCAGTTACAGAGGTCATCTTTTAACATTTGGAGAAGCACGGCTTTTCCTCGCCACGAAACCTTGTCCACATCCCTCACAGCATCACCAAATTTTACACATGATGCGAGGTCAGTGCACGTTAAAAGATCTCCAGGTGGTCAAAATTATTCCGGAGCCCTCCACTACGGCACCTCTTTCTTCCATTCTTCGTTTACTCCCTTCTTCGTCCCTTCCCTTACTGCGCGGTTCAGCTGCCCACAGAGATGTGAGACAGTTACTGCGTTATTTCCTGTCCTCAAAAACCAGTTTTCAATTTTCAACGTGGGCGAATATTTTTGCACTACAGCCACCATGTTCGCCCACAAATTAACAGTATACGGGAGTGTTTTCCTTCCGAAGCCGTTGGATATCCTCACTCATCCCTAGAAAGAATTCACATCAGCTCAATGCTTTGGGCGGCTCAACATCGCGACCTACGTGTCTTACTGCTCGAATGCACAGTCTGCTTCGCGTCCCCGTCTAAAGTGCGACAAACGGCAATCACGAAGCACTGAATCATCACGTCTGGCGATGCCAGTCCAATATGAAAACAGCAGTACCGCATTTCAACGACAGATCGCGAGGCCTTTCAAATGCGGGTGAAAAAGATGTTTAATCACAAATATTCAATCACTCTAGAGCCCGTGGTTGTCGTCAGTCGTTCTGGGTAAGAAAAAATGGGACACTGCACTTTTGCATAGATTACCGGCACTTGAACACCATTACAATCAAGGACGTCTACCCACTGCCTGGCATCGAAGACTCACTTTGAAGACTTTTCCTCGCGAAGTGTTTTTCCTCGGTTAAGTTAATGAGCGGATTATGGCAGATTGAGGGCATTAACGGGACCGCGAAAAAACTGCCTTGATCACACCAGACGGCTGATATGAATTTAAGGTGTTGCCCTTCGGCCTCTCTTCAACGCCGGCGGCGTTCCAGCGGATGATTGATACTGCCCTCCCTGACCACAAGAGGCAAACCTGTTCAGTTTACCTTCATGACGTGGCTATGTTTTCTAAGGCCTTCTATGAACATCTTGAACGCCTCTAGACCGTAGTAGCCTAAGTGCTCAACTGCCGGCCTGTTTAGCGCGCAAGCCCGAAAAATTATTTTCTCACAATAGTAACAGCTGACGTTTCTCGGCCAAGTTGTGAGCACCTCAGGCGTCCGACCCAATCCCGACGAAAATGTCACCATATCCGAATTCCCGTTCCTGCTGCAAGGAAAAAATTGGCAGTGGCTTAGCTCGACTATGCCAGGATATCCGTTTCGAAAGGTAAGGAATGTTTAGTCGTGGTTAATTTTGATTGCAAGTCCAGGTTAGTCTGGTTGTCTAGCTATGTTGTCGCAATAAAGACGCCACAACTGTGGTTGCGGCGCACGCGAGCTCTCCTTTTCAATCCTCCGACATGTTATCAGGCGTGCGACGCAGCTGGCGAAGCGAGCGGAGGCGAGCGCAACGACGAGGAACGCGTTGTGACGTCATTCCAAACGGAGGCGGCGGCGAGCCGCGCGGTGTGACGTCATGCCAGATGGCGCGGCGAGCGCGCAATGCACAGTAACCGTCTCACATATCTCGGTGCGCACCCGCACCGCGCCGTAAAGGAAGGGATAAAGGAGGGAGGAAAAGAAGAAAGAAATCTGAAAATTGAAAGTTGCATTTGGAATGGTCAGTGCACGTTAAAGATTCCCAGGTGGTCGAAATTATTCCGAAGCCCTCCACTAAGGCACCTCTTTCTTCCTTCTTTCACTACCTCCTTTATCCCTTCCCTTACGACACGGTTCAGGTGTCCAACGATATATGAGACAGATACTGCGCCATTTCCTTTCCCCAAAAACCAAATATTATTATTATTTTGACGGAAGGCGCGCCGCTGCGCAGCGGCGGAACACCTGTGGCTCGGTGCTACTAGTGGCGCATGCGCAGTTGTGTCTAGAGAGCGAGAGAGAGGGACAGCAATATCCGCGGCGAGGCGCGCGTTGTGACGTCATGTGCCTCCTCAGAGCGCGGCCACGGCGAAATCGCAAGTTCGCGGCCAGTAAAGCTTTCGCCTTAAAACAGTCAAAACGCTTCCAGTGTCGGTGCGCCTGCTACCGCCACTTTATCATTGACCTGTGAACTCAGAACGATGCACCGTTGGTCTTGACTACTGAGCGATAGGACGCTTTCATAGAGTGTGCCCAGAACTTCCTACAAACCCTGTTCTCGATCATTTTGATGACGATGCTGTTACCAAGACGCACAATGACGCCAGCAGAATCGGCCTTGGTGCAGTTCTTGTCCGACATCAAGCAGGCGTAGAACGAGTGGTCACGTACGCAGGTCTCGCTCCCTCCCGGGTCGGAACCAACTGCTCTTCTTTGGAAAAAAGCGCCTCGCGGTTGTGCGGGAGGAGGAATAGGAGGGGGGAAACATTTATTAAGAGCATAAATACTGGGTGGGTTCAGTAGGAGAACCCATTGGTCGCCATCATAGTCCGGCCCCTCTCAATCAGCGATATCTGGTCGAGCGGACTGTGGATATGAAGGGTTGCCTGCCAGCGCTCATATGACGGATTGGGATTGCTGTCCAAGTCTGGGTTTTCTAGACATTCCCAAACGGTGTGAAAGAGTGTCCGTGCAACAATGAAATTTCTGCCTTACCTGTACGGCCGTCATTTCAAAGTGGTGACCACTCATGATACTTCAGCTAGTTAGCCAATCTCTGGGACGTTTCAGGCCACCTAGCACAGTTGGGCGCCCACCTACAGGAATTCGATATCAGCATTATATATAACTCTGGACGTCAGCCCGAAAATTCCGATACGGTTTCGCTCACACCTGTCGCACCATTTAGCTTCCCCTATCGTACGATCCTCGAAAAATTACTTAGTCTGAAGCTTCTCAAACTTCTCAAGTACTCCACAATGCCCGTCTCTTGAATCATTAGGATTTGGGGCTTAATTCGTACTACGTGTATATTGCCACACTGCAGGCATGCATGCGGGATGTTCAATGTTTTGATCTCAGTTGAGCACAGTTTACTTACTTTTCATTTTTACAAGTATGCAACCCGGGCTGTAAGCAGAAGGGAATGCTTGACAAGTCCTCTCTTTTTTCCAAATATGGAACACGTGATCTAAGCAGAAGCAACTGCTTGACAAGTCCTCTCGTTTTTACAAGTATGGAACCCGGGCTGTAAGCAGAAGGAATTGCTATAAATAAATGGACAAGTCATCTGGCACGCATTAAACGTGGCAATACAGCGGGATTGAAGAAAGCTGCAGGTCTGAAACAGTTCAGTGCATGTAAACGCAACGTTTAAAGCAATAAATAAAAAATTGGTTAGTACACTTGAGCTCCGCCTTAAAGGTATGATGCGATGGCTTAAAATGGATTTAATGCCCATATATGCAGAATCGACCATTATCTACTTAACACTCAAAGATCCGTGGCAGTCCTCATAAAACTCCTTGCGCAGTGCTGGAGCGGTTAAGCGATGCGCCCCTGTTCTGTGATGGCAGGTGCTGCTACCGTTGTAGCTTGTCCGACCCAGGAGGCTCTTTCCGGAGTATTTTTCCCGACCGGTCATTAATTCAACTGTAACCTGCCACGGTGGGCAGTTTTCCCAAAATGCGGTTTATAGGTTATGATGACGCCGCAAAAGGTACGCGACCTATGTGGCCCAGCTGCCTCTGTGGGGGTTGCTACTCTGGGGGTTTTTCGACAATTTTTCGCTGACAGTCAACAACGCCCACGACGCCGGATTTTTTGTGACACGAGATCCTTAACGCTATCGAATCGCGTTAATATTGCCTTTTAACTTTATATCGCTGAAGGCCCCGTTACGCACAAAATCCGGCATCGCGATGTGGGCGACAAATCACGAGCATGACTCTGACAGGTGGTTCCCAGGGAGCAACCAAGGAGGCATATGGGCTGCTTATGTCACGTGACCTTGCGGAGTCAGCACAACTTGGCCCGTGGATAGCGATCAAACTGCCCACCGTGTCTGCCAGTGGCAGCTAAGTTAATCATTGACTACTTGGGAAGAGCAACTTGGGCCGCACAAGGCCAAGCATTTGGAGCACCTGCCATCGCAGGGCAGTGGCGCATCGCTTAACCGCTGCACCAATGCGCCAAGATGGTTGTGAGGTCTCCCAGGGGCTATGAGTGTTAAGTAGAGAATAACCTTCTGTATTTATGGGAATTAACAAATCATAATATCGCGCCATACCGTTAAGGCAGAGCTTAAGCTTCTGCTCCAATATTTTGCACATGAAAAGAAAATAACATACTTTATACCACATAACAGGAAAGCGCAATAAAACACGACATTCAGGACAGAATAATATGACGAAGGATGAAGGGTGCAACATAACTCACGGAGGCGTATGCCGACGGTGCAGTTTCCGCATAACGGGCGAGGTGATCGATGTCACCGATAACATAATGATGGCAGTCAATACTCGGTGGAAGGAGACCGCAAAGATCGATCCCAACGCGGCCGAATGGGTGGGCAGGGTAGGGGAGTGGCTGCATGGGTGAGGTGGGAAGGCGACGCGGTGCCTGAGGGCGCTGGCGATCTGGACAAGAGCGGACATATTGTCGCACAGAGTGGTACATGCGTGGCCAATAGTACCGCAAACGCAAACGTGCATTTATTTTCGACACACTGGCATGATCACTCTGTAGGTCAGCGCAGAAACCAGTGCAGATGTCAGAGCGCAGGTGACAGGGTATAACCAGGAGCCATTAGCGCCCCTCAGAGAGGTAGTTACGATGATAGAGTTGAGATCATTTCGAACGGCGAAGTGGCGAGCTTGGCGTTGCAGAGCTTGAGAAGCAGGAAGGCGGAGAAGAGACGGCAAAACGATTAGGGAGGCAATCCAAGGGTCTTTTTCGCTGTTCAGGCGGCATGTATGAGATGTCAAGGTACGATGAATTGTGAGCAGCAACTGAGGGTGGAGACGGGTCACTCGGAATAGGTGAACCGCAAAGGGCGTCACCATCGGAATGTTTTACGCCATAGCGATAAACGACATGACTGGCGTACTCCTGCAGGCGGTGGGCCCAACGAGCAGTACGTCAAGACGCATCTTTCAGAGAATATAGTCAACGAGGGCGTGTTGATGTGCCACGACGCAAAACGGGCGACCATACACGTAACAAAGAAATTTTACAGTCGCCCAGATAACTGCAAAGCATTCTTTTTCTGTTGCAGAATAGTTATACTCATCATTTGGCAGATGCGACTGGCATACGCCACCACGTAAACAGCAGAAGCTGGTTTCCGCTGAGAGAGCACGGCGCCCAGACCCATTCCGCTGGCCTCAGCGTGAGTTTCAGTCGGTGCGGAAGGGTGAAAATGTGGTTGAATCGGGTGTGAGACGAGAAAACGGCATAGGAGGATGAAGGCCTCATCTCTAGGTCGTGTTCACGTCGAGAGACTGTCGTTGGTAGTGAGGAGGCGTGTTAGCGGGGCGATTATAGAAGCAAGGTTTCGAATAAAGTGGCTAAAATAGGATCATAAACCAAGATGGCAGTGCAGCTCTTTAAGATTCGATGGCTTGGGGAATTCAGCAATGGCACGAAATACTGCGGGATTGGAATAATGGCAGTCTTGGAGACTAGATGGCCCAATAATGGAGCGTTCTGGCGCCGAAGCAGCACTTATTCAAATTTAGTTGAGGGCCAGCCGCAGTCTGACAAGTAAAGCCACTTTATAGGCGATGGAATTGGGTAGCAAAGCCCGGGGAGAATATGACAATATCACCAAGGTAACAAAGGCAGGAGTGTCACTTGAGTCTACTTAAAGTAGTGTCCATCATTCATTCGAATGTCTCAGGCGTTGCATAACCCAAACGCAATCATGTTGAATTCATATAAGCCGTCTGGGGTGGTAAATGCTGTTTTCGCGTGGTCAGATACCGTCATCGTGACCTGGCGATAGCCAGATCGTAATTCCAAAGATGAGAAGAACTCGGCTCGCTGCAAGCCAACCAAAGAGTCATCGATACGGGGAAGCCGAAGCGGATAGACGTATTTGCGAGTAATCCTCTTGAGCCGCCGGTAGTCGACGCAAAACCTGATGGACACATCTTTCTTCTTAACAAGGACCACAGAGGAGGCCCACGGGCAGGGGGAAGCCTGTATGACACAGCGTTTGAGCATGTCGGCGAAGTGGGTGTTTATCACTTCGTGCTCCTCGGACGATACGCGATATGGGTGCTGGCGTAATGGGGCATTCGTACCGGTGTCAATATGGTGGATGACGGCCGACGTGCGGCCCAAGGTCGACTGCGGGACGGCAAATGACGCTCGAAAACGGTACGGCGACCTGATCACGTTGCGCAGGTGAGAGATCGCCGTCGGCGGGGATCGAAAACACGATACGGGTGTCACGGGCAGGAATGGGAGAAATAGGGCAGATGGCGTTGACGTGAAGCGGATGTCGGTCGTCAGAAACCGAACATGTAGAGGTGGGGCCTAATGCTTCAGCGCGGCCGAGGCATTCACCACGGAGTAAAGAAGACGGGCAAGTAAACGGGTTCGACAAAGAAATCGCTGTGCAGGCACTGATGATCGTAGGAACTGCGAATAGCAGCAGTAGGCTCTAGAGATGCGCTCCAGGCTCCATCGCATCAAAAATAAAGGTAGCATCAGGGGTAGAAAGAGAAGATAAAGGCACGAGGGCGAATGAGAACGGGGAAATTTGGCTGTTGTGAGCGAATACAGGTTTGGCGAAGCGCAGAGGAACTTCGCACTAGGGTGGCTCACAAAGCGGAGACAGGACACTGTCATCACTCTCATCACTGGCAGGACGGGCGCAGTATATCACTGTCTGGTTAGTCGAAAGCATACAATGATGTCGCAAGAACAGCGCTGAAGAACAGTAAACTCAATAACATATAAAACTTCCTGAATATCCACTCGAGTAGTGCACGCCGCGATGAGGTCAATGCAGCGTTAAGTTGCGATGTGGATGGAAACGTTGGAGAAGAGTGTTGTTAAGTTGTGAATACTGCGACAGATTTCTTCGCTGAGAACCGACACGCAGCTCCGGTGTCAATGAGCGCAAAAATGGTGTTTGTTTAGGTGTGGTTAAACGTGGAGTGACGCGATTGCTACAGCTGGCCGAGTGGAACTTGCTCAGTTGAATTGTAAATTCAGGCTTTCGCCGCTCCGTTTCGCTGGGCGTTGCATCAACTTCGTCCAACTTGACACGGCGCAAGCGGAGAGCTGTGGTAGCTCGGTTTCGCAGGCGCGCCGTACGTACCGCCGGCAGTAGCAGCTGCTCCGCACTACGGGGCTGCAGTCACGTGACCAACCACGTGATGAACCACGTGATCAGCTACGGCGCCGCGCCGCCGGCAGCTGCTCCGCACCACGTGACCAACCACGTGACAGCACGGCGGCACAGCCGCAGGGCGCCGCCACCGCCACGGCGCTGCCACGCTGAAGGCTCGAAATGCTACCGTAATGTAGCTCTCGATACAAAACGGCAACACCTTCGACATGCGCAGGCAGAATGTTGCCAGCGGAAAACAGAGGACGTGTAATGCTTGACGAGAGCGCAGGGCATGCCTCCCTTAAAGCGGATCTTGGTTTCCTTTAGCAACTGGCAGGGGTCGGTGGAGCATAGGAGAAAGTGATTGGCGGCGAGGCGAATGAGAGCGGCCGGTGACGTAAGAGTCGCGGTCCGAGGAAAGAACCGCCGGCGGAAGTTCAGAGAATGCTGCCGGGGGTGCATCGTGTACATACGGTCGTGCAGGAGCCCGAAAGTAAGACATCGGTATCCACTGCCAGCATTTATTTATTTTATTTATATTTATGCACAGTACCTACAGCGCCCTCATTGGGGCATTATTGTAGGGGGGAAACATCATAAATAAGAACAAACATCTAGTACATAATAAATTAGGCAAATGATGCGGTCTACACAGAAAATACAATAAACACATGCACACGGAAGCAAAAACAAACAAACAAACAAACAAAATAAAAACCATTGTAGAAAGGCAAACATACCCTAAACACACACATACACAAAAAAAAGATAAATTTTAAAATACAGCACTGCTTAAAACATAATACACTCGGACAAGAATTATTGCACTTATATTGACAGGTGGCTTTGCAAATCGGTCAGAAGCGATGTAGGAGGAGCGGTAGCGTCCGCGAAGGGAGACAGTTCCAATCATGCACTGTTCGTGGGAAAAAACTATATTTGAATACGTTTATACGGCAATTGTACTCGCGCACCTTAAGTGGGTGGTCAGTGAGGGCGGAAATGTAGCTGGGTTCATTAATGTATTTCTCTTTTGGAATTCCAGTTTTATTATTAAGCACATTATAAAAGAAAGAGAGTCTCAAATATTTGCGCCTGTTTTCAAGTAACAGCCATCCCAACTTCTCGCGCAAACCAGAAGAACTTTTTTGGAAATTGTAATCGGCGGACACAAACCTAGCAGCCCGTTCCTGGACGCGCTCCAGCTCCTCAATATCCGTTTTGTATGCGGGTCCCAAACCGCGCAAGCATACTCAAGTATCGGACGTACAGT
The DNA here is from genome assembly GCF_052857255.1 of Amblyomma americanum. Classification (NCBI taxonomy): domain Eukaryota; kingdom Metazoa; phylum Arthropoda; class Arachnida; order Ixodida; family Ixodidae; genus Amblyomma; species Amblyomma americanum. The sequence goes on along the minus strand of NC_135504.1, from coordinate 160,796,915 downwards.
AGACATGTATAATGTCTCCTTCAGCGTAAGGGGAGCGTCCTTAAAGTTACGTCTGAGAAAGTTTAATGTGCGGCTGGTTTTAGCAGATATGTAATTTACGTGTGTATTCCATGATAGGTCAGTAGAAAAAAAGACTCCCAAGTACTTATAAGTTGAAACTGCGGATAATTCAGTGCTACCAAGGAAATAGTCTGTTTGGAGGAATTGTTTCTTTTTTGTAAACCGGACCAGATTACATTTGGAGATGTTTAGCGCCATATTCCAGTAGTTGCACCAAGAGAATGCAGAGTTGAGGTCATGCTGTAGTGAAATACATCTGCTTCAGAAGAAATATTGCGGTAGATACAACAGTCATCAGCATAAAGTCTGATTATACTTGAAATGTTACTGGTGAGGTCATTTATAAAAATGAGAAAAAGAAGAGGGCCTAAAACCGACCCCTGCGGAACACCTGAAGTTACACCCACACTTTCCGAGCTGAGACCGTCGATAACCACGCACTGTCTCCTTTCCGCAAGATACGCCTCAATCCAGGATAAGAGTGAGGTAGGAATATTTAATTCTGAAAGCTTTTGTAACAATAGGTTGTGAGCAACTAAATCGAACGCTTTTCGAAAATCTAAAAATATACAATCTACCTGACCGGCGGAGTTTAAGGAAACAGAAATGTCATGTGTGAATTCCACGAGCTGTGTTTCACATGAGAAGCCGGACCTAAATCCATGTTGTGTCGAACAGAAAAAAACTATTGTTTTGTAGATGGCTAATTAACTGAGTATAAATGACATGTTCCAGTGTTTTGAACGACACGCTCGTCAGCGATATGGGTCTATAGTTACATGTTTTAGTTTTATCACCACTCTTATGAATCGGAACGACATTGGCACTTCTCCAGTCAAGGGACAAAGAAGAATTCTCTAACGATTTCTGAAATAATGCAACGACATACGGGACAACTGAAGCTGCACAATTTTTCAAAACGTAATTGGAAATGTTGTTAGGCCCTGGTGCTGATGTAACTTTAATTTCTGTAATAAAAGCATGATCCCCCGTTCAGAAATTTCTACGTCATTCATTCTGGTCAGGGTGCTGGAAGATTGAAAGTCAGTATGTGTATTAATGGGATAGCATGGCGACGTGCCCTGGCAGACCACATGTGTAGCATATACGTCGGTCATCCAAGGTACGTCACGGGTGAACAACGGGTCTAGAAGGCGGCGGCGACAGTGCATGGGAGGTAAAAGGGCGAAAACAGTAGGCGTTCACAGAAGCGTAGGTGACAGTGACGGCATGGAGCCGCGGCTGTACCAGAGCTTCTGTGTACATGAGCGGGGCGCTCACCTGCGTGACAGGCGAAGTAAGGAGAATCAGCTCAGTGATCTGCTGTTGAATAACAGGACTGATTGTCGGAGCAACCTGATGTGAAGACTAAACGATAGATGGCAAGAGAATATAATGGGCGGGCAAACCTTCTCACGAATGAAATATTTGAGTTCAGTTAGCAATGACGGCTCGTCGAGGCCTCCAAACGACCAACAAGTCCGGGGCTCCACAGGGCTGGAAGGGCGACGGAGGATGGAAACACGTTGCCGACGCAGCTATTCATAGCTTAGGCACCAAAGGTCTGAGTATTGTGCGCCATCAGCCTCTGGGATGTGTCGTCATCGATGCCCTTAATGGCGTTTTACTCTAGGTTGAGTTCGATAGAAGACCTCGCCCGCACCACTATTGTACGGCGGGTCCCTTCATGGTGTGGTGAATTCTATCGGCGTCGGACACTGACGGGTTGAGCCGGTTGCAAAGGTCGACTGCGTCCCCAGAATAATGAGTGAATTTCTCGCCGGTTTGGTGGGCGCGACAACGGAGCCGTTGTTCGGCGCGAAGCTTCCGAACGGCAGGATGGCCGAATGCGTCCGCAAAAGCAGTTTTAAACGCCCACCAAGTCGGAAGGATACCTTCATAGTTCCTGAACCACTGACGGTTCAGTGGTTCCGCCGGGTGGAAGATGACGCTGGACAGTTCCACGGTGTCATCCCAGTTTTTATAGCGGCTGACGCGGTCATACGTGGAGAGCCAGCCGTCGACTTTCGGAGCGCGACCGAAGCGGCCGCAGAAGAGAAGGGGCTCGCGTTGCCGAGTTGTACCGCAACAGATAACTTTAGTGGTTAGGGTGGGACAGGTCTGGATGGGTTCGTAAGGCATAGCGGACGCCGGCAACAATGTTCTGCCACCAAGTTCTACGATGGGGATCCAGTCGCACCTCCACCAAATTTAAGGAGGGTGGGAGTTCTGTGTAAAGACAAGAAAGCAGCGCCCGGCGATGAAGGTTGTAAAGCTGAGCGTCGCTTTCCTGCTGGGTACTGATTCGCTGTCTAGCTAGCTGGCGGGCGGCTTCTGCGTGCCGAACGAACTCTTCAGCGCCAGCGACGGAGGGACGTGCAACATCTTACCGTCCTCCTAACATGAATAATGGCTTTTCTTCTGAATTTAATCGAATTCTGTGTGAAATATGTACGCGTTTTCCTAACTGTACTTTACTCATATTTGGAGACTTTAACTTTCCTAGTATCAACTGGTTCACACAATCCGTCACAGCGAGTGAAACTGAAGCTAACATGTTTCTTCAATCATGTCTTGACTTTTCACTATCGCAACTCATTACCAATCCCACGCGTCGCACATCGAGTACTGCCAACATTATAGACTTAATATTAACAAATAATCCCGATATTTGTTCAGACATTATTCATTTAGATGGCATTTCGGATCATGACGTAATAACAGGACGCATAACTGGTTCTTTTAACGAAAAGAAAACGACTGTTAAACAAATCAGATGTTACAACAGAGCTAACTATGAAAAAATAAATTCCGAATTCGAAATGTTTTCCACCCAGTTCATTAATCAATATTTATTGCGCACTGTTCAGCAAAACTGGGATTTATTCAAGAGTACTTTTAATAAACTTATCGATGATTTCGTTCCTCTAATGACCATTAGATGTAGCAGCAGTGCACCATGGTTTACCCAGAAGTTGCGACGTGCCAATAACAAGAAAAAGCGATTTTACCGACAGGCAGTGAAAAATGGTGTTCTAAGCGCGTGGGAAAAGTACAAGAAATGCGACAAGGACTACCAGTCACTACTGAAATCCACTCGACGTCACTTTTTCAATCACGACCTGTCATCTCTGCTAACCAACAACCCTCGTAAATTCTGGCGCATCATAAATCCTGGCTTTCAACCCGACATTTTGCTTTCCGACAGCGACGGCGTCATAATTAAAGAGTATGAATGTGCTCAGGTTTTCAACGACGCCTTCTCATCAGTATTCACCAAAGAAGACATTAGCGCATTCCCTGACTTAGATATAATCCAAGATATTTGCATGCCTGAAATAGTTATTAATAAAACTGGTATTTTAGCTTTATTAAACAATCTTAAAATAACTAATAGTTCGGATCACCTCGGTTTCAACAATAAGTTGCTGAAGAACACATCCCAAAGCATTAGCGCTGTGTTGTCCTGTTTGTTTTCGCAATCATTATCGCACGGATTAATTCCTAATGACTGGCGGATAGCCAAAGTAATACCTATATTTAAATCAGGTGAGCGTTCCTCTCCATTAAACTATCGACCCATCTCGTTAACCAGCACTGTTTGCAAACTACTCGAACATATCATTCACAGCCAAGTCATCAGCTATCTCGAAGATCATAACATTATTTTCGATTATCAGCACGGTTTTCGCAAGGGATTTTCTTGTGATACTCAGTTAGCTGGCTTTATTAATGACTTACAATTATCACTTGACGCGGGCTTTCAGGTCGACGCAGTGTTCCTGGATTACTCAAAAGCTTTCGATCGGGTTCCTCATCAAAGACTTCTACTGAAACTAGCACAGCTTAATATACACCCTAACGTGCTCGCTTGGATTAAGGACTTTCTGTCATCTAGAACTCAGTTTACCTCCGTTAATAATTCTAACTCTTCCTCTGCTAATGTGACATCTGGGGTACCACAAGGAAGCGTGCTAGGGCCTTTGCTTTTTCTAATCTATATTAATGATTTACCTGCCTGTGTAACATCTAGACTTCGCCTTTTCGCTGATGACTGCGTAATTTACCGTAACATTACTACAGACAGTGACCGCCAATCTCTACAATCTGACCTGAACGCAGTAAGCTCTTGGTGCTCATCATGGTTAATGGCAATAAACGTTTCTAAAACTAAACTAATATCTTTCACTCGCCGTACAGCTCGCATTCCAACCACTTATATTCTAAATGACAATACTGTGGAACTAACATCAACATACAAGTACCTTGGGGTGCACCTTCAGTTTGACCTAACATGGCATCACCATATCGACCTCACCCTAGCATCTGCTAACCGCTCACTTGGTTTTCTTAAACGTAACCTCAGATACGCCCCTATACACGTTAAAAAGCTTGCTTATATAACTCTAATACGCCCTAAAATCGAATATGCTGCGGCCATTTGGGACCCTATTCAAGCCTACGTTATCACTAACATTGAATCCTTGCAAAACCGTGCTGTTCGTTTCATATTTTCAGACTACTCACCCTTCACAAGCCTTTCAGCATTAAAAAAACGTGCCGAACTGGAAGATTTGTCATATCGCCGTAAACTTGCTCGCTTAACCCTTTTCCATAAGCTTTATCACCACCCATCCCTTCGCCGTGATTTGTTTCAGTCACCTGATGCTCTCTTTCCACGCCGTGATCATTCTTTCAAAGTTAAACGCGTAAACTGTCATTCATCGTCTTATGCCAATTCATTTATTCCCCGTACTATCACTGAATGGAATAGTTTGCCATCAGTCATCGCCACAGAAACTGACAATAAAAAATTCCAAGAGCTTCTTCGCTGTGACGGAAATGTGTAAATGTTTGCTGTTTTTGTTAGTGTTCAATTTTTCTTTGTGTGATGCCTTATGTTGAAATGTATCGCGATTACTTATGATTGTACCCCCCCCCCCCCCCCCTATGTAATACCCTCTTCTGGAGGGCCTTTAGGGGTAACTTGAATAAAAAAAAAAATCTGTAAAGAGTTTATTTCGCTCCAGGTGGTCAGTTTTTCCAGAGTGTTGTTTATTTCGGATTGAAGAGAATGATAGGAACGACTGCGAAAAAATATTGTCGTGTCGTCTGCATATGTTACGTATTCTGCGTTGCTACTAATGCACGTAATATCATTTGTGTACAAGTTAAATAATAGGGGACCAAGTATGCTGCCTTGGGGGACACCTGCTTTTATTGGCTGGCAAGAGGATAGAATTTCCTGTATGGAAACGCACTGCATTCTGTTTTCGAGGTAAGATTTTAAGAGGTCGAGAGGTATTCCACGTATTCCATATACTTCCAGTTTTTTTAACAAAGTAACATGGTTTATGCTATCGAATGCCTTCGAAAAGTCTATATATACACCTGCAATTACATATTTTTCTTCGATTGCTTTCAAAATTATTTCTTTTTGAGCCAAAAGAGCATATTCTGTGGACATTCCTTTTCTAAAGCCAAACTGAGTGGGATTAATTAAATTGCGTTTAGTGGCAAACTTGGTAATTCGTATGTGGATGAGTTTTTCTAGACCTTTTGAGAAGACTGGCAGGATGGAAATTGGCCGATAGTTTGTCAGATTATTTTTGTCCCCTTTCTTAAATATAGCGACTACCTTAGCGATTTGCATCTTCCTGGGGAAAGTGCCTGTTGAGAGGCAAATATTGTACAAGTATGTGAGCGGCGACAAAATGAGGTCTAGTGCATATTTTACTGGTTTGATCTGGATATTATCAATATCACAAGCAAAGCTGTTTTTCAGTGAATGGTACACAGCACAGACCTCAGTCTCGCTTGTAGGGTCAATGTAAAAACTTTGTGGATTTCTAATCATTCCATTTATTGCCTCCGAGGAATGTGTGCTGGTGACCAAGTTTAGAAAAAAGGTATTAAATTCCTCTGCTAGCATCGCTCCCTTAAGAACTTTATTGTTTAATATGATTTCATTAATATTTTCCTTTACGGGAACTCTATTTAGCAGCACATTAATTTTTTTCCACATATGTTCAGCTTTTGGGGCATTACCAACTTCAAAGTAGTTACATAAATAAACCTGTTTTGCCTTTCGCAGCTTAGCATTAGTTTTGTTTCTATGCCTTTTAAAAATTTCCCAGTCTTTCAGATTGCGAGTGTTTAAGAATCTAGTAAATAGCTTTTCTTTTTTTCTTATTAGTTTCAAACAATCGTTATCGATCCAAGGTTTTCGAATTTTTCTTCTTTTTTTGCACGTTTTCATTGGAAATGAACTTGAGTATGCATCAATAAACAATCTCAAAAAAAGTTCATAAGCACCATCGGCGCTCGGGGAGCTATACACTGGTTCCCAGTTTACCGCAGAAAGCTTTGTGCGAAATGTGTTCAAAGTTTTTTCATTAATTTCTTGAAATGCTTTAATTACATTGGCTCCGTCCGCATGTTTTCTTAGCGCATTTTTAGCGAGTAAGAAAATAGGCAAGTGGTCACTTATGCCGGACGTGATAACGCCACCAAAAACTTCGTGTTCAGGGATGTTTGTGACAAAGACATCCAATAAGGTACACGACGTTGTTGTTATACGTGTAGCGTCTTTGATCACATTGTGGCAGGAGTGTGATAGGAGTAAGGTTTGTAAGCACTGCTGAGTGTTAGATTTAGTCATCAGATCAATATTGAAATCACCACCCAAAAACAAGTTGAGGTTGTTATTGCTTGCATAGTTAAGGATGTCTTCAAGGTGACGAAGAAAAGAGTCAACTACTCCATTAGGCTGACGCCAATGAAATGGCCACAAGGAGGTCCAGGAAGAAAACTACAAAAAAGAAATTTAACACTAGGATCAGGTACATAAACACGCAAGGCGGTAGAAAGACAGCGAAGTGGTTAGAGATAGAACAGCAGTTGAAGTACGAAGAAGTAGGTGTATACGCGCTATGCGAGACACATCTCAGGGATCTAGAAGACCCACCATATATTGATGGCTACGTCTGGGAAAGGAGCAACAGAACAACAATGGAGAGCAAGGGAGGAGGAGTAGGTATGCTTATACATCAAGGAACAAATTGGCAATGAATAAAGTCAACTTGCAAAGAACATATCTGGGTATCGGGTACAATTGCCAGCAAAAGGACATGGCTAGGAGTAGTTTATTTAGGGACAGGGGACAAATGCAGGCAAGAGAACACGGATCTAGTTAAGTGTCTCAATGACGATATAAAGCAGATTGGAGAAGGCGCCAATATAATTCTGTTGGTGAACATGAATGGCCACATCGAGGATCTGGATAGATACACAGATTATAACGGGAAGTTAGATGCTAGACTTCTGTGAGCGAAATAACCTAGTAATTGTAAATAAAGAAACTAAGTGCGAGGGACAAATCACGTGGGAATCCCGTAACAGGCAAACGACCATTGACTACTGCTTAATCTCTCAGGGGATGTATAGCAAGCTCGCAATGATGGAAATAGACGAAGAGGGGAAGTACAGCCTCAGTAGTGATCATAAGCGTATTAGTCTACAGTTTTGAGCCCTGCTCAGAAGAGAAATGAAGGGGAGTCAGAGTGCGTAAAATTGAATGACGAACAAATAGCGCAAATAGCGGCGTGCATAGAGGAAGCAATAGAGATACATCCCAGGGAAAAGTGGGATTATAATAAGTTAGAACTCCACATTAGTAAAAAAATAAAACAAGTAAAAGGAGTAAACCGCTGGAGAGGAAAGAGGAAGCCAAAAAGTTGGTGGAATAAAGAAATTAGGGAGGCCATTGAACAACGACGGTTGGCAAAGAGGGCGCAGTTATCTGTAGATAAAATAGGCCGAAAATGGCAATCTTATCGACAAAAGAAACAGCAAGTGCCGGTCCTCGTCCAGGCAAAAATAAAGAAGTCCTCTGATCGCTGGCTGGCTGAAGTTCGCGATGCAACTAAAGGGGGGCCAAGAAAATTCTGGAACCATATAAGCTGGCTGGGCAAAGCCAATCACAGAAAGCAGAAACAGATTCACGATGCCGAAGGAAAATGTTTAGAGGAAGATGACACTGTGAACTACATTTTATCAGTTATAGCTGAGTCATTTAAGAAAGACGATAGAGTAATCACCCCAAATGAGGGAGCAACACAGAAGCGCACAATAGAAAACAGCGTGGAACTGACGAATCTTAACTGGAAAAAGGCGGAAGCAAGTATTCCAAGATGTACGTCAGCAGCGATCGACGAAATTCCAATCAAGCTAATAATGAACTTAGCCCAAGAGGCAAGGAAACGCTGATAAAAGTATTGGAGGCCGTCATAACGAATCAGAAAATACCGCACAGGTGGAAACAGAGTAAAAGGAATTTGATTCATAAAGGAAGAGGCAATAAGACGAACATAAAATCCTTCAGACCGATTACGATAACATCAGTTACATACAGGCTGGCGATGCAGGCGGTGAAAATAAAAATGCAGTCATGGGTCGAAAGTAATAGAATACTCGGAGAACTTCAGAACAGGTTCAGAAGTGGTAGGCGCTTAGATGATTGCCTCTTCGTGCTTACCCAGTGCATAAAAATAGCTAAGGTGGAAAACAGACCTCTGTATTTAGCCTTCATGGACATAAGCGGTGCATACGACAACGTGAACAGGGAACTCCTGTGGAGCATATTAAAGGCGAAGGTGTCAGTCATGAGGTAATTAATTTTCTACAGAAAACATATCGAGAAAATGAAGTTGAAATAACATGGGAAGGAATTAAGAGTACAACTGTCCAGATACAAAAAGGATTAAGGCAAGGTTGTCCTCTATCACCGCTGCTGTTCATGCTTTATATGATAAGTATGGAAAGAAGGCTACAAGGAAGCAATCAAGGTTATGATCTGCCATACACATTAGGCGGAAAGGGTGTTGAGCAGCGACTACCGGGTTTAATGTATGCGGACGATATTGTACTAATAGCAGATAGCCAGGAAGATTTGCAAACTTTGGTGAATTGCTGTGGAGACGAAGGAGACAGTCTATATAATAGGTTTTTGGGGAAAGGAAATAGCGCAGTATCTGTCTCATATATCGTTGGACACCTCAACCGCGCCGTACGGAAAGGGATAAAGGAGGGAGTGAAAGAAGAAAATAAGAAATAGGTGCCGTAGTGGAGGGCTCCGGAAATAATTTCGACCACCTGGGGTTCTTTAACGTGCACTGACATCGCACAGCACACGGGCGCCTTAGCGTTTTTCCTCCATAAAAACGCAGCCGCCGCGGTCGGGTTTAGAACCCGGGAACTCCGGATCAGTAGTCGAGCGCCCTAACCACTGAGCCACCGCGGCGGGTAAGGAGACAGTCTAGGTTTCAGTTTTAGCGCAACTAAGTCAGGTGCGATGGTTTTCAACGGCACAACTGATCAGGAGCTTACAATACAAGTCCATGAAATACCTCGAGTGGCCGAATACAAATATCTCGGGGTATGGGTGAACAACGGGCATATTTACACGGAAAAGCACGTACAGTCTCTCATAGCAAAAGGGCGAAGAGATGCCGGGATAATGAAACATAGGGCATTGTGGGGGTACAACAGGTATGAAGTCCACAGTGGTGTTTGGAAAGGAATAATGGCACCGGGGCTTACTTTCGGGAATGCGGTTCTATGCTTAAGGGCTGAAGTTCAGTCGCGATTAGAAGTAAATCAGAGAACTGTAGGAAGATTAGCACTAGGTACCTACGGGAAAACCATAAAGGAGGCAGCACAGGGCGATATGGGCAGGGCAACGTTCGAAGCACGAGAAGCTCAGAGTAAAGTACTATATGAAGAACACCTGAGGAAATTGGGTGATAACCGGTGGGCAGCTATGGTATTTAAATACCTGTACAGAAAGAGCGTTGACACACAGTGGCGGAAACGAACTAGAAAGCTGGCCAGTAAGTTTGCCAGGGACGAGGAAGGAGAAAGAAAGAGCATTAAACGACAGGGTAAAAACGTCGAAGGCAAAAATTGGATAGATTCAATGGAAAAGAAGCATAGTGTAGAACTGTATCGATGCTCGAAAAGGCAGATCAGGAAGGAAACGTTTTATGATAATTCAAGAGGCAGTGCCCTACTCTTTGAAGCTAGGTCAGGGTGTCTTAGAACGCGCAGCTACAGAAAAAAATTTAACGAAGAAGATGACACATGTGCTGTGTGGTAAATCTGTAGAAGCTATAGAACACCTCATCCTAAAATGCGATGGTATCCATCCCGATGTCGATGCAGGCATAGTCACTCTTCCTGAATCTTTAGGATTTAGAGATAACAATAGTCATGTAAATAAATCTGCGGTGGAAATTAGCAAAAAGCGATTCGAGGATTGGTGGTACAAAAGCAGAGAGATGACATAAGTTTTAAAGTGTAGGAAGACATTTTTTTAAAGGAAATGGCGAAATGTGTTAACAACTTACTGCAGAGTAAACAAAAATAAAGGAAAAAAACTGAGCATAGTGGCAACAACCACTGCCCCGTTTCAAAGTGGATGCTCCTACCTTCCATCCACCCATCCACCTCTTGACGAATGCTCACAATCTGTAGCGAGGTTGTGTGGCCTCCGTGACCGCAAACTGAAACAGCCATCTCGGAGGCACCGAGCGCTCGCAATCGCCGCCAAGATGCCAGCAATAGAGCGAGCGATACCACCGCCATCTGTCTGTTAATCCTTGCAACTGATGCAAAAACGTGGCCACGTGACTAACAGGCAGCAAGGCATGGAGCAGCGCGCTTTGTTCGCACTTTCTCGTATTTTGTGCCAGTGCGTGTAGTGCGTTTCGTGCTTCGAGTCTTAGGCCTATACCCATCAAACGGTCGAGTTGTCTTGAAGCGGAATGGCGTGCTCACGCGCTCAGTATACAGCTGGCTTCAAGCGAAACGCTATTCTGCTTGCTGTGAAAGTGGGAAATTCAGCGGCTGCAAGATGTCTGGACGTCAACGAATCGACGATCGGGGGATGGAAGAAACATCGCAAGGAATTGTTTAATTGCAACAGCCTGCGAAAAGGCTTTCGTGGGCCCAAGAAAGGCCGCTTCCCGGAGTTGGAGCGTCCTCTTGCGGAGTTCATTAGGGAGCGATGTTCTCGACTACTTGCAGTAAGCATTGAAATGCTTCAGTGCAAATCACAAGAGCTTGCGCAGGACAATGGTTTGACCCAAAACCAGTTTAAGGCATCATGAGGCTGGGTGCAGAAGTTTATGCGAAAGGCCGGGTTCTCCCTTCGACGCACGACTTCTGTTTTCAAGAAGCTGCCCGAGCACTTCGAAGAAAAACTTCGAGAGTTCCAGCGCTACGTCATCGATCTTCGTCGCTCTACCAACATGCCACTTGGACATATAGGCAGTGCCGACCGGACCCCCGTGTATCTGGATATGCCTATGTCCATAACTGTGCACAAGTCTGGCGAGCATGAAGTTCGCCTTAGAAGCACAGCCAACAAAAAAAAAAACCAGGATTACCGTTATGCTGGCATGTTTGGCTGATGGCCGCAAGCTCCCTCCATTCATGAGTTTTCGCCGGAAGACGATCCAGAAGGAACTTTCGCGAAAGACGTTATCGTGCGCTGTCACGAAAAAGGTTGGATGGAGTCTAAACTTGTCATAGATTGGATTCAACGCGTGTGGGACCGAAGGCCAGGCGCATTGCTGCATCTGGAAGCAATATTGGTTCTGGACTCATTCCGAGGTCACCTGACACCCGGCGTCAAACCAAAGCTACAGCGTGACCGAACGCATCTCGTTGTTATACAGGGTGGCATGACCTCCAATCTCCAACTTCTGGACGTTTGCATGAACAAGCCCTTCAAGGATCGCTTGCGACAATTATACTGGGAGTGGATTGAAAGCGGATCAACAACAACACCTTCAGGTAGGCTGAAATGCCCAAGCGCGTCTACCGTTGCCCACTGGGTTTCAGCAGCCTGGTACGGGCGGCCTCATGATTTGGGCTACCGCGCATTTAAAAAATGCTCATATTCAAATGCTCTAAACGGAAGCGATGACGACCTGCTGTGGGAGGCAGTTAGTGACAAAGAAGGGTCAAGCTGTGATGATGACAGCGGCGGCGACAACTTCCGTGAGGATGAGGGTGTATAGGAATGCCTGTTTGGCTTGTATTTCAATAAAGTTGTCTTTGACCCTCAGAACTGCGCGTTGTCGGTTCCTCGCGTCACATTCGGGTTGTTTCGATTTTCCTGTCGCACGCCCGAAGTCTACCCTCGCGTTACAATCGTAGTTCATTTTCGATCTCAGCGCAACACGGCGCTGAACAGCGCTGAACAGCGCCTGTTTGTGCTAGTCCTTCGTCTTGTGTCCCGTTCGTGTTGCGCTGAGAGCGAAAATGAACACTTACCAACTCTCCCAAATTTCCGCCTTGCTGAACGATCGTAGTCTTTTCCCCTTTTCACGCTCGAAAAGTTGACCCTCGCGTTGCAATCGTGGTCGCGTTACATTCGAGTAAATATGATAGATGCTGCTTCGCCCAATGGTTTACTCCTAATCAAGTTCATTATTGTCATCACGCTAAGAGGGACCTTTGTTTTTCACACGATATCTGACAGACTTACCTTGACCAGAAAAGGATCAAACTGAAACGTTATAAAGAACTTTCAAAGCCAATAAGAAGTAGCTGTACCAATACAGGGCGTGATCCCAAAACTGGCCCAGATAGAAGAGGGCTGGGCAAATGCTAGACAATATTCGCTAACAAATGTCAGAGTCAAAATTCTTGTGCGCGACTCTCTCGACTGCTGTTTGCATTTTGCAGGGTTTTTTTTGCCAGTTTACTTTTCTGGCCTCTAACATAAAGGTGTCCATTTGGAATCGAAGGTGGCCTAGATGTGAGTAACGGTGGACATTAAAGAGCTCAAATTTAAGCTAAAGGGTCGCAAAAGGGGGGTTGAGAAAGTGAGAATCAAATATGTACATTATGTTGTGGAAATGCCACTGAGCGTGCTTGTCACGTACAAGTCTTCGAGAGCAAGCTGGTAACTTGCAAGACATTTTCGAAAGTTCGTGCTCTTGCGCCGCAACCCACTTCACCAGGCGTTCGCCCGAGATTGCGCGCATTGCATTGGCTAGCGCAAATGGCGTCATGATGCAGAGTGCTATCACTGGTTCGCGAGCAATACAGAGAAAAAGGACGGGTGCTTGCCCGGCCCCGAAGGTGAATACAGCACCTCCCCCTTTGTATTCCCTCCTCTGTCTGTAGCTCTGGCGGCTGGTGTACGAGTTGAGAAGTAAAACATGGAGGCAGTATTTAATTGCCAATATCTCTGCTTTACATTAGCTATACTGAAAATTTTTGCAGGAGGCTGATAGGCAATGCAATATCTGCAGTTTCATCAGCTTTTCTTACCCTCATTGCCCCCCCCCCCCCCCAATTTCAGTGTCCTTTTAAGGATCGAACAAGAATGCCACAATTTGTGGCTTGGTCTTTGTTCACATGATAATCATTTCCTGATAACGAAACAAGCGGGTAAATAAAACAGATCATTAAGCGATGATAATTAAGAATTAGTGTTTTACAGCAATTCTCAACAAAACAGACTAAAAATAAAATCCAGTAATAATCAAATTAAACAGCCCTTCTAATGCACTGCAAGTTGACAGAAGTTGACAGTAATAGTTCAGAGAAATCAAAATTCAAATTAAAGAGTTCTTTTAATTTTTGCTGTACAGTAACGCAAGTACAGTGGACCTAAAAGAAGGATCAATAATCTCTTCAAGCAGATTATTCTGAAGGCCAAATGCTTGCTGCCAGTTAAATTGAACCAGCAATACAAGGAAAAAGGGTTTATCTGTGCATCATTTCTTCTCAAAACAATTGAATTTACTGCTTAGCAAATGAATTCAAAGCCACTGTGAATCAAGCAACCAGTTAAACACAATGCTTAAAGAGAATGCGAGGGACCAGAAACATCACAAAGTGCAAACAAGGGCAAATAAACATGGCAT